>NC_044049.1:17687245-17992245 GCF_902167405.1 Gadus morhua | reverse complement strand
AGCGGCAGCCAGGAGGGACTACTTTTTTGTATTCTTTAATTAAACGGCTATTTTTTCACTTTCTTGGTTTCTTTTTAAATGTAGTGTGTCTATGACTTTCGTTTCGCCATAATAGTAACCGTTGTATAAAAGAAATAGATCACTTCAGTCAGTGGCATGTGCTCATTGTACCACTGTGAAGGGGGTCGCCGGCCCTCCGCTGTGCGTCGGGGCCGGACAACGCCCCTTAACAGTGGTATAATGAGCACATAGCACAGCCTGGCGTGATCTATTGCTTAAATATATAATAGTATAATATAATTGTATATATCATAATATCACGGCCAAAAGCTCTGTGCGCCTCCGGATGGCCGTAGTGCGGGGAGCTCGCGTAGGGATTGGGCTTTGCGGGGTTTGTTTACCGGCGTTGCTATGGTTACCGGTCTTGTAAGGAAGCACGTCAATTCTCGGCGCGACAATTCTCCCGCACAGAGCAGAACTGTGGCCTATTCCACACATTTTAATTTTCTTAATTATAATTATATTATTCCTTTTTACTGAATTAGTTTTTTATTACAAAAAAAAAAACTTGGTGTTGCCGGTGTGCAACACCGAGTAAACGGTGTTGGCCTCAACACCGGCAACACCGGTAATACCGTATACCACGGCAACCCCTACTTGGCGATGTGGATTTTGGGAACGAATACAATAGACTATCGTATTTCAAATTCAAACTGAAACAGTGTTATGGAGGGTCCTTACATTCAAACCTCCTATGTCAATCATTTGAGGGTATAGCATTTCTTAGTATCAAGGGTATCATGATATGGCATTGTTTTCCCTCATGGCGATACAATAGCAAATAAGAAGACAATAAAACAATTATATTGATTTCCAGCCCAGCCCTAGATGCAATAGATTCAGAACTGTCTAATTTATTATTAAATAGCAATAATGAAAGCTGGATATGTCAGGATTGGGGCAGCAGTTAATTGTTCGATTTATCTGATTGTTTGGGTATTCTCCGATTGCCACCATATCTACCTTGACCCCCTTAATGGTCCGCACAGACCAAACCCGTGGCTTTTGCTGTGAGAACAAACGTTGGATACAACTCGGGGCCCAACGATGAAGTTCCTGTGCAGGGCATGGCCATATCCTTCGAAGCCAAAGACTTCCTGCATATCAAAGAGGTGAGCTTCTTCCCAGCCATAACAACTGTGCATGTGTGTGTGTGTGTGTGTGTGTGTGTGTGTGTGTGTGTGTGTGTGTGTGTGTTTGTGTGTGTGTGTGTGTGTGTGTGTGTGTGTGTGTGTGTGTGTGTGTGTGTGTGTGTGTGTGTGTGTGTGTGTGTGTGTGTGTGGTGTATGTGTGTGTGTGTGTTAGAGATGCGCGGATGGACTATTATTAGGGCCCTATGAAATCCGCGATAACGAAAACGCGGACGGAATCACGGAATTGGACAATAAAAACGGAATCAACTGATAATTTTTTTTTTATTTTTTTTTATTATTTTTTTTTTATTAAGCAGGAAAGTATTAAAAGTAACAAAGTTACAATTTAAAACGGGCCTGTCTTAGTAAAATAACTGATTTCCAGCAGGTTCCTGTTCTTTAGCACATATAACATGCAACAGGGACAAGGCACATCAGACGTCACATTTACAATATGCAGCGGAATGCAGCGGAATTCGCCATTATTTTGGTGAAATTCAGTTTCAAGGGAAAAGGGAAACAACACAGGTGACATTAACGTCACTGAATTTTTAGCAGTCACTCGCACAACAATGTTAAAAAAAAATCCCCGGTCCACCACGCAAACAATAGGTCCCGCTCCTAACAAGAAGCCGAAGAAGAAGTTGAAGCGCCCGTAATTCGGTTCTAACCCCAAATTCAGAGCCGAACAATATCCAAAACACTTCTATCACTCAGGTGTTTTGTAGAATATGTCAACATACTATCGATTGGAAACGCAAAGATACGTGAGATGACCACTTGAAGTCCAAAATCCATATGAAAAACAATGAACGCCGTAGCCAGGGCACGCCCCTTCAAACAACAATTTGAGTTTATAAAAAAAGAGTTTATAAGCACTTTAATATTTATGTCATGTTTTTATTTGAAGCACTAAAAACAGTGCAATGTTGTGATGTTTTAATAAATGTAGTCTTCTATCTGATTAAATTGTATTCGTTCGCACTTATTTGACACTCGTTCTGATGATTTTAAGTGTAAAAACGGAATTAATGAAAATTAAAACGGAAAAAACGGAATTTGGAAAAAAATAAAACGGAATTTGGAAAAAAATAAAACGGATTTCATATGGCCCTATATTATTTCATCCGCAACCGCATCACAAAACGCTAGATCCGCCCGCCATCCATCCGCAAGAATTTTTTTTACCCAATTTTCAAAACCGCACCCGCCCGCCATCCGCCTGTTGTTTTTAGGTATGCGCTGCTACGAGTGGTAGGCTACAATGACTGGCTGTTTTAAAATATAACTTATACGAAACAAAATAACCCAGGCAGTTTCATCTACGAGACGTTAAAGCTTCTTCCAATACTGACAGCTGTCTCATAACTTGCAGGTTTGTGGAGACGCAACATGGGACGGATCGTCACTTAATTTAAACTTTTTTGCTTCCGTTAGTGTGTGTGTGTGTGTGTGTGTGTGTGTGTGTGTGTGTGTGTGTGTGTGTGTGTTTGTGTGTGTGTGTGTGTGTGTGTGTGTGTGTGTTTGTGATATTAGAGACAGAGAGGACTCAGTGAAACATCGGAAAACACCAATTCCGCGAAAGATGAACCTTTATTGATAGCTTCTATCAGACAATGCCTTTTTTATGAAGAAACAACAGGCAGAAAAAAATATTATACAAAATAAATAAATATATTAATGCATTAGGCCTAGCCTTTAGCTCAATCACTTCAGCCTTTGGGAACAGTAAATTAAATAACAACCTGCGGATTGAACTACTACCAGCCACTCAAACTACTACAAACATATGAAACTAGTTCATATTAGTTTCATATCAAACTAGCCAGTCAGTCAAACTAGGTATGAAACTATAACTACCAAATGAAACTATAACCTGCATATCAAACCTCAACCAGCCAGTCAAAATACAAGACACATATCATGAAACTACAACCACTATACAAAACTTAAACTACTCAAACTAAATAAAAAAAAACGGCATATAGGCTATTGTGTCTCCTAAGCCTTAAGCTATCAATTGTGGTGCGCCCAAAACGCAAGCTTTAAACGTAGCCATCCTAATTTAACCAAAATAAACCTCTGCTGATATGCCTAACCTTTGTTCTATTTAGAATGTGTCTTAGCACTATGGAGGAATAAGATAGCATCCACAGTGTCAGGATTCAGGCGAGAGCGCCTGGCTTCTATAACGCGCCCTGCTGCACTGAAGGAGCGCTCACTCGCAGCACTTGTTGCTGGAACGCAAAGAATACGCTTTGCCAGGTGCTGTAGTCGTGGGAACGACTGGCCTTGTTTCTCCCAAAAGGAGAGTAGATTTACCTCTGCTGATCCCGCGTCTACATGGAAATTTGTAGAGGAGTACCCCTCTACCTCATCCACAATTAGGCCTGCTGTATCCTCCTCCCATTCCGTAAAGTCAATCCTTGGCTTTTTCGGTATTGCGCCCTCACCTACAAAAGACAGATGGAATATAATATTGATCCATGTCGGTACATAGCCTAAAATTTTACACTTATAATGAAAAACACACAATCAAGAGCCTAATTAGACTTAATAGCCTAAGCAAAGTATTGACTCACCACCTAGCTCTGTTGCTGGCATGGGCTCGGTGACTGGGTTGATTTCTTCTCCATCATGACTGAGACGGACATCTTCCTCTGGTAAAAGCTCCCGAACTTGCTTAAGCACTTCTCGTCTGTCCTCTTCTGCCAGCATTTTAAGGGACTTGAATTTCGGGTGGAGAAAGGTGGCAATTTTATGAGTAGCAGTAGGGCACATCTTATCACCAAGCAGGGCAGACGCGCGAGAGCGCAGAGTTTTCATATAAGGTGGGTCTCCAAACTTGGGCTCACAGTGTTTTTTGAGCTTGGAAAACCAGAGCAACACCATGTGAATCGTTGGGTAAAGTTCCCCTTCAAGCTCGGTGATTGCTTACTTGAAAATGGTGAGAAAGTCGATCAAGTGTGTGAGTTGATCCTGGTGGATGCCATCAAGGCGATGTTCTTGGTCTCTGTTCTGTAGCAGCTCTCTTATATCGTGATATTGTCTCTATGGATTCCAACATAGTGAATTTACTGTTCCACCGCACATCACATTCTTGATTCACGGTGTGCTTTAGGCTGGCGATCGCACCGGTTCGCTTCAGGTAAGCAACAAGCTCTTTGCAGTAATCCATCAGGTCCACTACATCCTCAATGCTGTCGGAATCAGCGCCCTTTGTACTGAACGTATGTCTCAGCACCGTGTTAATGATGTGTGCGGAGCATGGAATCCAGTGATAGGATCGGAGTGCGGCCTTTATGTTTGAGCCCTGGTCACTGACAAAAACTATTTTGTCTGTCTGTATTCCGTAACACACTGGTAATCTGCTCATGGAGGTTTTCGCTGGTTTTTTTCAGGGTAGGGTCAAATTCCACAGTTGCCAAAATACGATTTACCAGCTTCCACTCACTGATGTAGTGGCACGTAAGGACCTGGTGTATTGCCCTCTTTTTAAACTCATCAGTCCACATATCTGTGGTTACGGCAATACCACCGTTGCTGCCTTAGAGCTCTCTGGATGGCATCCGAAAGTGTCTTCTTATCAATGGTAGCCTGCTTCTTTTGCCCGAGTCGCAGACCGTTGCCTATGGGGTAAGATGGCACCAGCGTCAACGCACCGAATTTAGCCCCTATGTCAATTAACGTCTGGGCCACTTTGTGAAATCCTTTACCAGACACTATATCGAACGGGCGCATATCAGAGAGGCACAGGTCCACACATGAATCTGTCAGCTTTGATTTGACATCCTGTGGTACTCTATTGGATCTCGACGGACGAAACTTGTCATAAGGCTTGTGGAGGTTTGAGCTTTAGCACACTTGTGATGCACCATGTTAGACGTACCCGTCTTGTGACTGTCATGGACATAGACACCTTCGCAGCTTTTGCAAATGACATAGCCTGCACTGGTGTCATCTGGATTCACCACTTCATAAAAATGTTCCAGGACAGCACTTTTCGACCTTCTCTTTCCTTTGTTTTTAGTTCTCCCTTTTTTATCTTTTCCCTAACTACCTTCGCCTGCGCTGCCATCTTCTCAGATAAACGCTGTATGCATATAGGCCCTACATGGAACTAGGCCAATTTACTGCCTGATGAGAATTGGATTATTTCAAAATGTGCTTGGAAGTAGGTAACGACATTTAACAATGTGTATATATTTGTTGAATTTCTTTGGTTAAACCGCCAACCGCCCGAATTTAATTAAATATTATTTTTTGTCACGTCACCCGCCCGATCCGCGGTTTAACCGCGGAGTCCGCGGGTGTAACCGCCAACCGCGCATCTCTAGTGGTGTGTTGTGTGTGTGTGTGTGTGTGTGGTGTGTGTGTGTGTGTGTGTGTGTGTGTGTTGTGTGTGTGTGTGTGGTGGTGTGGTGCACAACTGCGAGTGTTTGTGCAGACTGCGTTCAAGCCAGCCGACCCATCGAGATCGGCAGTCAAGCCAGCCGACCCAGTTTTTTGCTGTACCTGTTTATACTAGCCATTACGGTAATAGCGTCTCAGAACTAGTTTAAAATAAAAGCATTCGTCGGGTACATACAAAAAGACAGTCAATAAAAGCAAATACTATCAAAGGAAGTGTACGGCCGTTGTGATATTTACTTTAAAAATAAAAGCCCACCAAATATGAGACATATTACATATGATTTTGGATTTGATTTAAAAGAAAATGCCCTGTTATTCCAGGCTCATTTCACATCAGAGTCATAGTTCAAAACCCCATAGGGTCACCCAAGAAGTTTCAGAACATTCTGATGTGGAGTTTCAAAATAAAAGCCCACCAAACATTCCAATATGAGACATATTACATATGATTTTGGATTCGATTTAAAAGAAAATGCCCTGTTATTCCATGCTCATTTCACTTCAGGGTTATAGTTCAAAACCCTATAGGGTTACCCAAGACGTTTCAGAACATTCTGATGTGGAGTTTCAAAATAAAAGCCCACCAAACATTCCAATATGAGACATATTACATAAGATTTTGGATTCGATTTAAAAGAAAATGCCCTGTTATTCCAGCTCATTACAATTCAGGATTATAGTTCACGACCCCCATAGGGTCACCCAAGAAGTTTCAGAACATTCTGACGTGGAGTTCAAAATAAAAGCCCACTAGATATTGAAATATGAGACATTAGATATGATTTAGACATGAATTGGATTAAATTTAAAAGGAAACGCCCTGTTATTCCAGACTCATTACACTTCAGGGTCATAGTTCACAACCCCATAGTGATACCCAAGAAGTTTCAGGATATTCTGATGTGTAGTTTCAAATTAAAAGCCCACAAGATATTGAAATATGAGACTTATTACATATTTTTTTGGTTTCGATTTAAAAGAAAATGCCCTGTTATTCCAGGCTCATTTCACTTCAGGGCGATAAGTCAAGACCCCATAAGGTCACCCAAGAAGTCTCAGGACATTCTGATGTGTAGTTTCAAAATAAAAGCCCACTAGATATTGAAATATGAGACATATTAGATATGATTTTGGATTAAATTTAAAAGGAAACTCCCAGTTATTCCAGACTCATTCCACTTCAGGGTCACAGTTTAAGACCCCATAGTGTCACCCAAGAAGTTTCAGGATATTCTGATGTGTAGTTTCAAATTAAAAGCCCTCTAGATATTGAAATATGAGACATTAGATATGATTTAGATATGAATTTGGATTAAATTTAAAAAGAAACGCCCTGTTATTCCAGACTCATTCCACATCAGGGTCATAGTTCACAACCCCATAGTGATACCCACGAAGTTTCAGGATATTCTGATTTGTAGTTTCAAATTAAAAGCCCACTAGATATTGAAATATGAGACTTATTTCATATTTTTTTTGATTCAATTTAAAAGGAAACTCCCTGTTATTCCAGACTCATTCCACTTCACGGTCACAGTTTACGACCCCATAGTGTCACCCAAGAAGTTTCAGGATATTCTGATGTGTAGTTTCAAATTAAAAGCCCACTAGATATTGAAATATGAGACTTATTACACATTTTTTTGGTTTCGATTTAAAAGAAAATGCCCTGTTATTCCAGGCTCATTTAACTTCAGGGCGATAATTCAAGACCCCATAAAGTCACCCAAGAAGTTTCAGGACATTCTGATGTGTAGTTTCAAATTAAAAGCCCACTAGATATTGAAACATGAGACTTATTACATATAGTTTGAAACTACACATCAGAATATCCTGAAACTTCTTGGGTGACACTATGGGGTCGTAAACTGTGATCCTGAAGTGGAATGAGTCTGGAATAACAGGGTGTTTCCTTCTAATGTCTCAATAGACATTAGAAGGACCGACAGATATCTAATGGGCTTTTAATTTAAAACTACACATCAGAATATCCTGAAACTTCTTGGGTATCGCTATGGGGTTGTGAACTATGACCCTGACGTGGAATGAGTCTGGAATAACAGGGCGTTTCCTTTTAAATTTAATCCAAAATCCAATCTAATGTCTCATATTTCAATATCTAGTGGGCTTTTAATTTGAAACTATACATCAAAATATCCTGAAACTTCTTGGGTGACACTATAGGGTCTTAAACTGTGACCCTGACGTTGAATGAGTCTGGAATAACAGGGAGTTTCCTTTTAAATTGAAACCAAAAAAATATGTAATAAGTCTCATATTTCAATATCTAGTGGGCTTTTAATTTGAAACTACACATCAGAATGTCCTGAAACTGTTTGGGAGACACTATAGCTGTGTTCGAAATCGTTCCCTATCATGGATGTAGTGCACTAAATAGGGTGCACGCCATTTTGTAGGGTGTTCGAATTCTCAGTGGTCCACTATATAGGGCACTATATAGTGGACTTAAAATAGAGTACATACGATGTTCCATACATGTTACTCCCGTATACCACAATGCAATGCGGTCGTGCTTTTCCGGAGGAGAAGAAGAAGCTGAATAACCGCGAAAACGAATACATTTAATGATGGAGTCTCCGGCTTTCGTTTAGAAATGTCAACAATTTATTTGTGATTTAACATAGAATATTTAACATTCAAAATTAATAAAAAAAATACTTGAACAAGGAAATGTAACATTCAACATCAATACAACCTCCAGCTTTCCTCGTGAGTGCCTGGTATGTTTACATGATATGGGCGCATCTGTCTGCGTCACACAAATACCCGGCGCATTTACTGACGCAAATGATGTTTAGAAATTTCAGCGTAGTGTCCGAATTCTCGTTCCCTATTCCCTATATAGTGCACTAAATCATGTACACTATATAGGGAATAGGGTACGAGTGTATAGGGAACGATTTCGAACACAGCTTATGGGGTCGTGAACTATGACCCTCAAGTGGAATGAGTCTGGAATAACAGGGCATTTCCTTTTAAATGTAATCCAAAATAATATGTGATATGTCTCATATTTCAATATCTAGTGGGCTATTAGTTTGAAACCAAACATCAGAATATCCTGAAACTGTTTGGGAGACACTATGGGGTCGTGAACTATGACCCTCAAGTGGAATGAGTCTGGAATAAAAGGGCGTTTCCTTTTAAATGTAATCCAAATTCACATCTAAATCATACCTAATGTCTCATATTTCAATATCTAGTGGACTTTTAATTTGAAACAACACATCAGAATGTCCTGAAACTGTTTGGGAGACACTATGGGGTCGTGAACTATGACCCTCAAGTGGAATGAGTCTGGAAAAACAGGGCATTTCCTTTTAAATGTAATCCAAAATAATATGTAATATGTCTCATATTTCAATATCTAGTGGGCTTTTAGTTTGAAACTAAACATCAGAATATCCTGAAACTGTTTGGGAGACACTATGGGGTCGTGAACTATGACCCCTCAAGTGGAATGAGTCTGGAATAACAGGGCGTTTCATTTTAAATGTAATCCAAATTCATATGTAATAAGTCTCATATTTCAATTTCTAGTGGGCTTTTAAGTTGAAATTACACATCAGAATATACTGAAACTTCTTGGGTGACACTATGGGGTCGTGAACTATGACCCTGATGTGGAATGAGTCTGGAATAACAGGGCGTTTCCTTTTAAATTTAATCCAAAATCATATCTAATATGTCTCATATTTCAATATCTAGTGGGCTTTTAATTTGAAACTACACATCAGAATGTCCTGAAACTGTTTGGGAGAAACTATGGGGTCGTGAACTATGACCCTCAAGTGGAATGAGTCTGGAATAACAGGGCGTTTCCTTTTAAATGTAATCCAAAATAATATGTAATATGTCTCATTTCAATAACTAGTGGGCTTTTAATTTGAAACTAAACATCAGAATATCCTGAAACTGTTTGGGAGAGACTATGGGGTCGTGAACTATGACCCTCAAGGGGAATGAGTCTGGAATAACAGGGCGTTTCATTTTAAATTTAATCCAAATTCATCTGTCATAAGTCTCATATTTCAATTTCTAGTGGGCTTTTAATTTGAAATTATGCATCAGAATATCCTGAAACTTCTTGGGTGACACTATGGGGTCGTGAACTATGACCCTGACGTGAAATGAGTCTGGGATAACAGGGCGTTTCATTTTAAATCTCCAATAAACTATTGGTATAAGCTTACATTTGTCAATTAGTTGGGCTTTTATTTTGCAAGTAAATATCACAACGTCCGTACACTTCCTTTGATAGTATTTGCTTTTAATGGCTGTCTTTCGGCATGTATCAGACAAAAGCTTTTATTTTGAAACTAGTTCTGACGCGCTGAGGCGCTATTACCGTAATGGCTAGTATATACAGGTACGGCAAAAAACTGGGTCGGCTGGCTTGACCGCCGATCTCGATGGGTTGGCTGGCTTGACCGCAGTGTGTGCAGGGGCGCAACTGCCTACTTTCTGGGGGGTATGCAGACACATAGCAGGCGCTCCCCCCCCCTTTGACCTGGGCACAAATTTGACCTAAAACACACTCTGATATTGAATCAACAAAATCATTTTGAGTGCACCAGGACAGATATCCAGTGTTTTTTTTAGAGGCAGCCTTTCTAAGATGCTCTGCCAGTGTAACATCGTACCGTGCTATGAGATCAAGGATATCCAGAAAATTTCCATTTCTAGGATTTCCTAAGTGTGCATTTTGTCCCCCTCAGTGGCAGGTTTCTTTCTACAAGGAAGAGTATGCAGTCGATCACTCGGGTCAACAGGTTCTCTGCAATTCGCTGTCAATAGTTTTACCTAGGCATAAGCGGGATGCCAATTCTTTCCACATCAGATAAGCATTTATGTGGTAACCACTTGTTTCATGGTGCTTCAGTATCTTTGAAAGACACTGCCAGTTATTATACCCCACCACAAGGCGCGTGTCAGCAACTCTAGCTTCACCAAAAAGCTTACATGCAAAACAATAGACTCTGTTAGAACTGTTGGAGTACAGTAACCAATAGGGGTGGGAAAAATAATCGATTCTTCGATGCATCGCAATACTGTGTAGAACGATTCAGTCTCGATTCAGATACGATGATAATCTTTTCTTTTTTTTTTTTGTATTAAGTTATTTACTTTTGGATTATTAACAGAGTTATAGAGTATCAACTTTATAACTCCGTTTTTACTGGGTCTGTTGACATAAAACAAAGAAATGCATAGAGATTGAAGTAAAACAAAATAACACAAACACGTTCCTTTATTTTTCTTGCTATTATCCGTTATATTTAGTAGGCTCCATTCTGATCAGTACACAGTTGCAAGACAACAGTAACCTGTTGTTTTACTAATAGTAGATTTAGCTAACCTGATTATTTACAAGCCTCCTCTTGATACACTGACATAAAAACGACTGTCTTTCAACCACTTTGAAAAGCTTTCTTTCATCCCTGCGCACCCTTTCTCCTTCCCAATCTTTCTTTTTCTATGTTGTGACCCTGAGGGCTTTCTTCTCTGCCTCTCCGTATTGAGGTACGTGTCATCAGATGACAATGCGGTTCAAATGAAGACACTCTGGCGCTCGCCTCCAGGGCGTGATTGAGGGGGCGCCCACTGGAGCGCCATGTGGGGAGGAGGGGGGAGGGAGGCGAAGGAGCGGGGGGGCGCCTTATCAGTGTCGTTCCTTCCTCTGTTATTGATCATCATATCATGTACACAAACGCTGTTAAATACAGAAAATGACGACTCCAATTTTTTTACTTCCATCGCTTTGGTGCCCCCTCTGGTGCGGCGCCCCTATGCGCCGCATATAGTGCATACCCACTTTTTGCGCCACTGTGTGTGTGTGTGTGTGTGTGTGTGTGTACGTGTGTGCACGAGGGCGAGCAAACAGAGGCAAAAATGCTTGTGGTTAAGGCAATTGTTACTGGGAGCTTTAGCATCTAGCATCGCATGCTGCCTTCCATAGAAGTACAACAACGACTGGTGGATTGGCCGGCTGGTGAAGGAGGGCTGCGAGGTGGGCTTCATCCCCAGCCCCGTCAAACTGGAGAACACCCGCCTGCTGCAGGAACAGAGGATGAGACAGAACCGACTCAGCTCCAGGTAACCTAAAGTACTTAACAGAGTAGGGGAAGTCATCCCACAGAGGACTCCTTTCAGAAACCAGGATCGTTCCACCTGTCGACACATTGCACAATGCAGTTTATTCTGATTGTTCTCGGTAGCTTCGACCCTTGAAGGATGAGCTCAGCAAGAACATTATTGCACTCAAACAATGTTATGTTGTTATATGTTATACTAATAAGCTGGTACATGAGATGATGCAATCAGCTGAGAGAACATTCTGCCACCACAGTAAATCTGGAGGGAGCTCTAGCCTAGACGTCGCCACAGGGACCCGCAGACCCACCCCACCCGGCACAGGTGAGGTCACCCATACTGTTCAGTCACTTTGAAAGAGAGTGATAATCTATACAATCTGCATGCATACATTACCCTTGCACACACCCAAAACGTTAATGCGATTATTATTTTTTTCAAATCATATGAAGTGAGAGAGAACAAAGAGAGACTTGTGAGTGTACTCACAAAACCTGCATGCCCACATACATAGTACCTTTGAAAACACAGCAATTAAAATTAGAAGCACAATACAGAACTCTTGCACAAGCACACTACTTGTGCATTCTTATTCATTCAATTTAAAATAACGATGTGATTCTAAATTCAAATGCTCGCTACATATCCAATAGATATTGAGATAATTTGAATGAATCCAGGCAATGGTTTATAAAATATTGTAATATTTTGACATGGATGTATATATTTTATTTTAAAATATTTCACTCAGATTGTGCATACTATTTTGGGATATTTGGAAACCCCAATTAAAAAAATGTCAGACCTCATTTACTTAGTATAAACCCTGATTTATGTAAAAAAAAAAAAAAAAAACGAATAGAATGGAAATGCTTTTTCAAATTGTACAATAAATCTATTGAATGCACTATAAAAAGATAAAGAAAGAGGTGATTAAATAATGAACATGTTAAACAACAACATCAAAACAATAAGAAATCTCAAAACAAAAAGGACACATAATAGTTACCCCACCCCCCCCAGAAAACCACAACTCACAGGTTTCCTGTAGACTGAACATTGGATACTTCTAGAACAACTAAGGAGTAAACATTTATTTTGACTGTGCATGCTTGCGTTACAGCGTTTGAAAGTTTGGATGATGTTCAAGGTAGGCAGATAAATTGTATTTATTTGCTTACCTTGATTGTTATCAAAACTTTCAAACGCATCAGTGGGCTCCGACTCCGAACCATGCTCTGAACTCTCTCTGAACTTTTCACAAGCAACTGTATCAGGTGCATGGTTATCAACTGTATCAGGTGCAAGGTTATCAACTGTATCAGGTGCAAGGTTATCAACTGTATCAGGTGCAAGGTTATCAGCGAATTAACGATCATAGAATACTGCAGTGAGAACGTTGTAGGCAGATGTTACAGCTGTTACAGCTGTGGGCCTTAAACTCCTCTTCTGTCATTAAGAAATAAATACACTGTGGTCTAGTCTAGTGAGTAGACTAGACCACATCCGTTTGTTTTTTTGATCACTAGTATCAACAGAAAGTAATGGAATGAGAGGGGAGAAAAATGGATTTGCCATGACATTTCTTGCGTATACATGAGAGTGTGAGATGGATGCTGAAAGTGTGAGTGACCCGCCAGATGCGTGAGAGTGGGCAACCCTGGTTTAAGAATGGTTCAAGCTAATATCATCAGTAAGCTGGCATCAGCCAGGGAGCTAACTTGGAGCATAAATGCATTGCATGAAATGAATTAATCAATATCATGAACCAATTAGCATCATACCTACAATTTCATATGACATATTTATCCAATAAATAAACTACCTAGCATAGTTAAAAATGATGAAACACACTGTCCTTACTATTAGAAACGACCACAGAGAGTTGAGCAGCGGCAGATCCCTAATATTCTCATGATTTTTACTGAGGATTTGAGACAAGGTGAGCTCAGATAGTGGCAACTTAATGTTATTCAAAGCAATCATTGTAGCCCTTCAGAATGAAAGGAACTAAATAACACTAACATTAAGTAGCCGGTTTTATTATAAGTTAGGCTATAAGCAGATTCAGAGGCTAATATCAATCATGTATAGTACATGCTTGTAGAGGGGTATGTCCATCAGCAGATAGTGAGCAAGAAGATGTGACAGAGGATGATGGAGGTGAAAAGAGTGAGGGAAATGAAGGCTACTCTAAGGGTGAGGAGAAGGAAGAGGCGAGGACAGAAGAGGAAGGGGAGAAAAGTGAGAGCACTGCAGACCAGCATTTGATGGACCCAGGACTATGGCCAGAGAAGCCTTACAGATCATTAGAGACACAGAATTGTTTGCAGACTGGCTTGTAAAGATGCAAAAGAGCAGACAAAGCCCAAATGGCACCCAAAGTAATGGAAGGCCATCCATTCCCAAATTATCTTCAGTACGTAAAGTCAGCCAATTGGCGTTAGAGGCGTTTTTCCTTTTTTTTATGCATGAGATACATGGATCAAGAGAGGAAGAGTGTCCACAAAGACTGCTTTTGTATTAACACCAGACTTTTGTGCTTGAGCCCTGACTGTCGGACAGAACAAGCCTCTCATTTACGCTATCAGGTGGTAGGGTAATGTGGTTCCTGCTATGGGACTCTGCTCTACCCAATAACCGAGCCCAAATGATCCACAATGTCAAGATTCATGTATCAAGAAACTTATTTAAACCATATATTTTTTATGGACATAATACAAAAAGGGTCTGGGAATAGTTCATTGACGATATGCCATAGCTCTACTCATAGCTGAACCTCAATACCATTGGGGATATTATTCCTTTCCCCTGCGACACAACTCTTCATTCAACACATCTTTTCCACTCTGGCTTTTTTGTCATTCAATTTTAATTTCTTCGTATCTTTCTGTGAAGCACACCAATGACCCAACCTGCAATAATTTGGTTCCGCCCCATGTTGCTGTACCATTTCTCTGGTGCTTAAAATGCACATTGTCCTCTGTTGTTTGATATGGTCACGTAAAACCCGGTCAATGTAATCTCGGTAGCTCATTAGACTGTAATCTCAAAAAGTACACATTCTGTTTCTCTCAGCAGATCAGTCTGGCCTTGATCCTGTAGAAAGCATTTCCAAAAAAGGTTAAATTCTAGAACCAATCAGCATTCGAGTTGATGGTGGGTGCCACCCATTCAAGGCCAGACTGGTATTCATTGTGAAACGCAAATTAGGAATGTCTCACAAGGCCAACTCTTTAGACCTTTAGTAACCAATGTCTCTCGCTAAGACGATGCACCTTCCCTGTTGACTCCAAAACCTGTGACTGTGACATCTTTCTCTGTACCGTCCTTTGCTGTTTGTTTTCTCCCACTGCATCTCACATGCTTTCATTCTATCTTTCTATCCTTTTACCATTTTCCCCTTTTCTTCTCTTGTGTTACTTTCTCCCCATCCTTTCCTCCATTCAACCCTACTACTTCCCACTCTTCCTTCTTCTTCTCCTCCTCCTCCTCTCTCCCCTGTCTCTTGCTGTATTGCTGGTCTTTCTCTATGTATCACCCCCCTCCCACCCTGCTTCCCCTCCTCCCTCCCCCTCCCCAGCTCACGTCGACATGACCACCGTGACCTTTGATGTTGACCCTCTCGACCTGGACTTTGAGGAGCCCCCTGACAGTCAGGGGGACCCTCGCTCCCCTAAGGGCACCTCTGGCAGCGTCACGTCCCCACAAGCCAACGCACATCGGCTGCCCTTCTTTAAGAAGGTAACACTGCAGGTGTGGGAAACTGCATATGGATTCCCAGCCACAAGCTGGCCTTGCTAACGACTTCCCCCCCGCCCCCTGTTCCCCACCACCACCAACACCAACACACATGCACCCACCGTGAACCCTCAGTCCGCTTGTCCTCTGAAATGCTTCCAGGCATTACTGCTTCTCTGCTTCCAGAATGTCACAGCTCTGTTGTTTCACTAACCCACCCCAAAATGGGCCGTTCTGAATGCCTGTTCCTGCATCTAACACTGATTGGCCCAGTTAGTTATGGATCTATAAAGGTAAGGCAAAGATGTGTTTGGATTTGGGTTGTTCATGTGTGTGTCAACCGGGAGAGGCAGGGCACTGAATTGCAAGCGTCTGTGCCGAGCCTCTCAAAGTCCCCTTTCGTCTGAGTGGGATATTAACACAATGTGAACTGTGTTTGTCCCTGTCTCCCCTGTCTTGCTAATCTTCTGGTGGGCCTTGTTTTGTGTGTTTGCTGAATGAATACCTTAGGTGGGCCAGCTAAACAGAAACAGAAATCGGTGAGTGTGTTTGGTTCTTTAATGACACTAATGCCGGACACTTAACTCGAAATCCGTGGACAGATCACGGAAACACGCCGATTTCCGTGATGTGGCCACGGAATTCGCTCCAATGCAAGTTAATGACGCTGATGTTCCGTGGCTCACACACGGATCCCCGTTTCAACGAGCGAGTCGACCACGGGGGCTTAACTCAAAACCCGGGGTGGTCTCACTAAAACACTTAAATTGTCCTTGTTGTGTCCACGGAAGTTGCTCCAATGCAAGTAAATGACAATGATATTCCGTGGCACACACACAGATTCCCGTTTCAATCTGTCTGTGTGCCACATTTGACCACAGCGGGGGCTTAACTCAAAATCCGCGGTGGTCTGACGGAATCACTTCAATTGTCCGTGATGTCGCCACGGAATTTGCTCCAATGCAAGTAAATGACACTGTTATTCCGTGGCTCACACACGGATATCGGCGTGTTTCCGTGATGTGTCCACGGATTTCGAGTTAAGCGTCTGACCGTAGTCATTTCACAGATTCCTGTGAGACCATGTTGCCCAATACTGTCCTGACTCCCTTACCTGTTCACATTACCACTACCTTTTGCACGCTCCTGCGTAGTGTAGGGTGTCCCACTTGGACGATGGGTGTAATGGCAGTGGTATTTGGCCCTCGAGATGGTCCTATGAATGGGGCATCCATTCGTAGGACCATCCATGAATGTATCCATCCATGGCTACAGATGGTTGGTCCGCCACCACCGCAAAGAGCCAAAATGTAACCAGATCTTATCAATAAGTTAATCTTAAATGTTAACTTTTCTTAGTTTTGTTGATATGTCAGATGATAAAATCAGATGATGTGTAGTTAAGCTGTGTCAAAACCATGTAATTTACAAATGTAGCATTTGTGTGCCACAAGCCTACCACTACAGTAGTCAGTGGATGAAAGTAATTATTAACTAGAATATTTGATGTATAAAGGGTTAGTATAGTTGCCAATGCTACTAGTGAGGTAAACGACTCTGCATTGTCAACCAATAATGTGCACTGAATCTGTCCCGTTTCGTAGTTTAGAGGTCGCTCAAAGCAGAGTGGTAGGGAGTAGGGACAGAATTGGAACAAGGCCTGACCTAACTCTCACCCCCCTAGTCAGCTTCCTCCTTCTCGACGCTGGCTTGCTCATCCATTTTTTGGTTTCATCTTGTAGACCCTTGCTGTAACAAAGAAATCTTCCAGAAAAAAATAATGTGAAGCCTAAAAACCAAATAAATTAAAACAAATGTCCTCCGTGGCTTTGTCAGTATGGGAGTGAGTATGGATGATGGACTTAGGGGCCTTGGTAGGGCTGCACATCTCTGCACACTGATTGCTCAATGTACAACAGGTTTGGAGCCTCAGAAAATTTACTTTAGTTTCTGGTTGTCATAAGATTTGTATCATTCTTTGTCAGCTAGCAGCCAAAACACACCAAAATATTGTTTCGTAACATATGGGTAGGTAGAATTCCGATACTTATTCACTGTTGTTATAACTTGTTCTCGCCTAACTTGTATAACTTAATCTCCATGCAGAGTTAATCATACGGTACAACCTGAGTAGATTACAGATTGAGGCAAAACAGCTATAGCTTCCGCCCAACCCAGTTCCTACACTCACACTCAAACCTATAAACATCTACAACCTGGTTGCTGTATGCCGGCAGGGGGTACAAGAGGGGTCCATTGAGTCCTTGTGTGGTTAGTGTGTATTAATTAATGTACGAGCGACCTTCAGCTCAATGGAAATGTCTGTATCTGCATGTGCATGTCTTGAATAACGGCTATGGACAGAGGTCCTTCATCCATACTTTCACCAAAGTCTGGAATGGCATTCCCCATCACATTAGAGTATTACAATCCATCACACAGTTCAAAAAAGCATATAAACTGTTACTCCTCAACACATACACTTGTAGACACTGACTTTTATTGATCACAGTCTATGCTCAGTCTGCTGTCCATATGATTGTCCTACTGATGTTTGACGTGCTATGTCCCTGATATGTGTTGTATGTAAATGTGACGTGCGATGTGCCTTGTCCCTGTTACATGTGCTGCAGAACAGGAACCTGCTGGAAATCAGCTATTTTACTGAGACAGGCCCATTTTATATTGTAACTTTGTTACTTCTAACACTTTCCTGTATAATAAATAAAATGAAAAGAAAGATGAGTATACCCGTGAGTGTGTGTTTTGTGTGTGCTCTTGCGCAAGCATTTCGAGAGCGGACCTGTGCGTTCCATTGCTTTCATATTCCCCTCTCTCATTGAACCTTGGAGCAGATGGAGCACGTTCCCCCCTACGACGTAGTCCCATCCATGAGGCCCATTATCCTTGTAGGACCCTCGCTGAAGGGTTATGAGGTGATCCTTACACCACACCAAGCCCAAACTGCACACATTACTGCCCCAGAGCCACCAGTCTCCCTAATCCTCATGCCTCGTGGTTTCCAGGTGACTGACATGATGCAGAAAGCGCTCTTTGATTTCCTGAAGCACAAGTTTGAGGGCAGGTAGGAGAAAGATGTGAACCAATTAAATCACTAAGTGATACCGTACCACTTGACAATCCCTCCATCCCCCCCCTGCACTTTGAAAGATTAAACCCTGGCCCTATTGCACATCTCCCATGCATATCTAGTTTTAATATTATATATATTTATAATATTCTTAATTTCTGTTTAAAATTTATTTTATTCTATTGCATTTTATTTCTTTTTCAAGAACAGAAAATACAGAGAATGTCACGCAAACATTTAATTGCACATCCTCTATGTAGTATGTGACAAATAAAAATCTTTATGTCTTGAATCTTGATTAAATGGCGGTAGAACTTGAACCAGGTTCTGATCCCCCGACCACCAACCCACTGACTCTCTGATTGTGCTTGCAGGATATCCATCACTAGGGTGACGGCGGACATCTCCCTGGCCAAGCGCTCCGTCCTCAACAACCCAAGCAAACACACCATCATCGAGCGGTCCAGCACCCGCTCCAGCCTTGGTAGGTACTTACCCACCGTGGCGGAGCCGGGTGGGATACTGGGTTCAACCGCCCACTCCCTGAAGTAGAGGACATGATTTAAAGATCAAGCAAAAGGAAAATAAAAAAATCGATGTATTTTGTTGCATTTTTTACTTGTTGGAATCTTAAGATTCCGGAATAACGTTCTTTTAACATTCCTTTTTCCTTTTAATTTAAATGAAAATGGACTATGGGTTATAAAGTGGAAAATTATTTAGATATTGATGATTTTCAGAATTCCAACAGATCAGCAGAAGATTGATATTCCATGTAGTAGATAGATAGTGATTGAGTAAAATATAATTTGGTAAAGAGATGTTAGCTTTCTCGAGCTAGGATTTTTTTAAAGGTGACATATTATACCAGGTGTGAGTGTGATTGGTCATTACCACACCTGGTGGTATAATAGGTAAGCTTTAAGTTCCTTACACCCTCATCATTGTCATTTTCAATTTCTGTTACTACTGAAACTTTATGAACCCCCCTGAAATCTATTGTTGGCTAGACCACAACGTTCAGTTCATTATTTCACCTGGGTATATCTCGATATAAAGGAAAGGATTTTGTTTCTCGATGGAGAGTAAGGATAAGGATAATGGCGTGCAAATACCTTTCCATCCTCTATGTGGTTTTTATCCGTACATGTGATTTCCATCTTCATTTGACCTTCACTATCTTTTTTTAAGTGCTAAAATATTTCTTGTTTTTTAATAAGCAGGGTCCGTAGCAGAACTAAGATCAGGAAATGGTTTTGTTTGTGTTTACTGGAGTAATAGAAAACTGTTTATAAACAAAACAACATAGATAGAATACAATTTATTGCTAAATTTGTAATTTAGAATACAGGTTTTACTTTTACTTGATTAAGTGTCCACTCTGGGACATTTTAGGTATTGCTTGGCTATTCGATATGAAACATAATGTCATACCATAATGACCTGTCAAGGCAGCCAATGCAGAACGGATTCATATTTCATCCAAAACCAAACCCTCCGTATGGCCCTAGCAGTAGGGCTCAGCCATGATCCTGCCATACCCCAACTGCTCAATCCGAGTCTTATGATGTGGCCTCTTGTCTCTCTCTGTTCATCCTGTCTTCCTTGCCCTTCGCCGGCCCATCCCATCCCTCCCATCCGCCCGTCCGCTTGCCGTGCAACCCCCCCCCCCCCCCCCCCCACACCTCTCCGCCCCACTCTTGACCTCTCCACCTCTCCAGACGTGTTGGGTACGTATGACCTCTCCCTGGCAGGAACAAAAGCACACTGCATCTCTCCGTTCCCCACTCCATCCTTTGTCTTGTTCCAACATGCCATGTTTGTCGGCACATCTTCATTTTCGTCTGCTTGCCTGTCATGTCTCTCTCACAACATCTCTCAGGTCTTAAGTTGATGATTACAAAAAAAAGAGTGGGGTGACATTCCATCCTCTGGCAGCCATCATTCCACTGCATTATTTGCAATAGATGAATATAATAATGGTGCTCCAGTGCCATGCAGGAGATCCCGCTGCTAGTGTGTGTGGAGATGGACGGTTGAACATCGATTGTGCACACTGATTGCTCAATGTTTGGCCGCTACTAACCTGCAACCAAATTTGTCTACAACTTAGACAAATTCCAATCAAATGTGTTGACGTGGCATAAAGTATTGAACTTGAACTTGAAATGTTGTCCATCCTCCACCCGGGCAACAGGGTCTTTCCCCATCTCCCTCATGGAGCATGGGGCCTTTGGCTCCTGCACTGGCTGGGCGAGGGGTGGCTGGGCCTGGGGTGCTGCAGGCTGGATGCAGTGGTGGCTAGCCGCAGATTGCCACGCTGGTTCGATTTGGCTGTGTCTAAATGGAACTCTCCATCCGCTTCGATACTCTTCTTGTCGATAGTCGCCGACGTGCATGAGACAGTAACACTAACATGCCGGTTATATGCGTGTGTGCAACGTGCAAAATAATGAATTAACTAAATCCACATTGAAACAATCGATTTTTGAATTGAGCTCTCAACTTAGTCAACAGATGTTAAATCTCACTGTCTGTTTGCCTGTTTTTTGGATGCTTTCTCTCTCTCCAGCCGAGGTGCAGAGCGAGATCGAGCGTATCTTTGAGCTGGCTCGCACCTTGCAGCTGGTGGCCCTCGATGCAGACACCATCAACCATCCCTCTCAGCTGGCAAAGACCTCCCTGGCCCCGATCATCGTCTACATCAAAATAGCATCTCCTAAGGTATGGACAGAAAATTAAAATTCTGCGTACCGCTTACATCTGTAAATATATCTGTGAATATCTGTCAATATTCTATAACACTCCGGGTGCTCTGGCCGGAGTCCTGGAGCTCTTTATCTACATAATATCATATTATACATATATATCTATATCATATAATATATATTATCATGGCCAAAAGCTGTATCTCCAGACGATATTATGAATCTCAAAAGACTGTGTCGGGTTCTCCGACGTCTCTGGTTCTTCCACTTCCCCATCAATCTAAGGTAGAAGGTAGAAACGCAACATGGAGGAGAAAGGGATTGTCGCCCGCGATTGTCTCCCGCCGGAGCCCTGCTGCCCGCTGACGAGGCACCACTCTCTCGGAAGCGGGCAGCATGCCTCGCTGCGGTTGGGGGGACCTCGGCGGTGGGGCCTTGCGGCGGTGTTGCTTCGCGGCGGCGGGCAGCGGGGCTCCGGCAGTAGACAATCGCAGGCAACAATCCCTTTCTTCCTTTTTGGCTGTGATAATACATATTATCACGGCCAAAAGCTGTGTGCGCCTCCAGACGATATTATGAATCTCAAACGACTGTGTCTGAAGTAGACTGAACCACGACATGGAGGAGAAAGGGATTTTTGCCCGCAATTGTCTCCCGCCGGAGCCCCGCCGGAGCCCCGCTGCCCGCCGACGAGGCACCATCGCCTCAGTAGCAGGCAGCGTGCCTCGCGGCGGTGGTGCCTCGCGGCGGTGGTGCCCAGCGGCTGCGGGCAGCGGGGCTCCGGCGGGAGACAATCGAGGGCATCAATCCCTTTCTCCTCCATGTCGCGGTTCATGTACTTCAAGGAGTCAAAGCAAAAGTTCCTTTCCCCCAATTCCTTCTCCACCATGGCTGAGATAACCCCCACTACGAGTCTCGTTGTGATAATACCAGATACGTCAGAGAACACAACGTGTTAAGTGCCATAGCACCAACAGCAGAACTGTTATCCAAATAACAAAGAAGTGTACAACAGTTGTAGCTCATTGTCTCATTGGCGGACCAAATTCTCTGGGCGGGCAAAGCAGAGAAGGGGAGGTAACATTAACTTATGATCTGCATTGAATATGGCATTGAATATGGCAAGGATGTAAGCATGCTTCTTGACAGCAGTTTATGTAATGTGTCGGCCACATCTGAAGATATTGAGTGGTGTTGTGTTGATCTAGGTGCTTCAGAGACTCATCAAGTCAAGAGGAAAGTCCCAAGCCAAGCACCTGAACGTGCAGATGGTCGCTGCGGACAAGTTGGCCCAATGCCCTCCTGTGAGTTCCTTTTTGTGACCCTTAACCCATCTCAAAACAAACCTTACAATACATTGTACAAAAAGGTGTCTGGGCAAAGCAATATGTACAACTTTTAGGATATGAGTAACAGGCAAAACAGCTTATAAACTTAATGAATGAAACTATTGAAAAACACAAAATAGAAACAGGACCAGGTGAACTAATTCTGACGTTTGTGCCCAGGAACTGTTTGACATCATCCTGGACGAGAACCAGCTGGAGGATGCCTGTGAGCACCTCGCTGACTACCTGGAGGCCTACTGGAAGGCTACCCACCCCCCGAGCAGCAACCCACCCAACCCCTTACTGAACCGTACCATGGCCACAGCCGCCCTGGCCGCCTCCCCAGAACCGGTCTCTAACCTGCAGGTACAGGTGCTCACCTCCCTGCGCAGAAACCTGGATATCTGGCCCGGCCTGGAAGGCCACGTCGAGGGGAAGGAAGATGAGCACACTCTCTAGTGGCCCGCTGGGGGGGGTGGGGAAGGAAAGGAGAGAAGAATCCGGCTACGTCAGAACATAAGCTCTGCATATGTGCTGCGCCGCTGCCTTCCCGTTTAGATAAGGGAAAGGAGCGTTCCCACGATGATGCATCCTGCCGATAGCAACAACATAAAACACAACTGGGAACTGTGCAGATAGGTATAGTTGCGAGGATTGGGGTACAAACAAGAATACAAGACAAACACCTTCTCTCTGACTCATTAGTCGTAGTTCCTGTTCTCCTGGTTTACATGGGTGTGATCTGGCCAGCCACCCACAGAAATGCAGCATATTGCTAACCTTTTTGATCTAACCAGTTTGCTGTTAACAATAGTCAACACCAATTTCAGGAAAAGGAAGAGCTTTTCTCCACACCTTGTTAGGCAGGCTCGAGCAGTCTCCGTACAATGCAATTAATAAAGTTAAGCACAGAGCATATTATGAAATCTTTGGGATGCAAATGTTATTTGGACTAGGTCTTAAGAAAGAGTGGCCGTCATAGATTTGTCAGAGCGGCTCATGGGATGCTAATGTCAGCCATTTGGTAGAGACTTCTTTCCAAAGCATTGCTGGGATATTTTTCTATCAAACCACAAACCCTGTAATGCAAATGGCATGCTCATACACAGGACAGGACCTCTGGAAGCACTCTGTCCTAATCTATCTGACTCTTTTTTATTTGAACAGCAGGATGCAGAACGACTTTGATTAATGCTTCCATAGAAAAGTCTCGAGAGTTGTTCAAAGAGGCAGCCAGAAAATAGCAGAATAGGGCAAGATTTGAAAAAAATACCAATCACAACCAACATTAAACAATAATGAAATGGCTGCTTTCTCTCTGCTCCCTCCAACCCTACCGTTCACTGCTATTAATATGATTTACATTAAGTACCTATGATTGACAGGCAAGATGGACTCCTTGAACCAATCAGGGTATAGATGTCAGTAATTGGTCACAGTCTAAACTCAAAATTGTCTCATACAGAGTTATGCCTAATAAACCAGAACAGATATTCTTACAGAGCATTTCACTCAGTCATAGTTGACCGATGCCATCAACTTACCTTATGTACCTACCTACAGCACCATTAACTGCCTGGGAATGTGTAATAGTTTGGAGGGCGAATCATTGCTAAATGTGATGTTAAAGATTGGATGCATGTGAGGTGTGTATAACTGCTAATTGTATTAATACTGATCTTTTTATTGAGGATAATGTTTCAAAAATTACAAATGCCGTGTTTCCATCCAACTTTACCTGGTTTTCAGAATTAAATTGATATAATTTCTTTGTGAGGGCCATTGGTCATGTTAGACTGTCCAACAAAAAATAGAACCTCATTCACAGGATCACCCCCACTTACAGTGTGTGGATATGGATGGCAACCCAGCTACAAATAACTTGTTTTGCATGAATGCTAATATTTAGACAATAAGAAACATGCCTATTACTGGCTTATCTCTGTTGTCTCCCTCATAACTGCATGGCTTTGCTTTACCGTTTGTCTCTCTGCATGCAATGTGTGTGTGTGTGTGTGTGTGTGTGTGTGTGTGTGTGTGTGTGTGTGTGTGTGTATGTGTGTGTATGTGTTTGTTTCCACAACACATGGGTATGGCTGAATCCAGGGACCCTACCTGTTACCAGGAGAACAGAAGAGAGAAATTCCTCTAACAGAGTGCGGTGGGAGTGGCAGTCTCCATGACTACCTGACAGACCTTGGGGGAAAGCCTCAACCCCCGCCTCAGCAACATCCCCAGCAACAGAAGACAAACCTGCGGTCCTCGCGTGGCCAGCTGCGGAGCGGCAGTGGGCGGGGCCTGTCCCGGCAAGACACCTTTGACTCGGAGACGCAGGGCAGCCGCGACTCGGCCTACACTGAGGCCGGCGATTCGTGCATGGACATCGAGACGGATCCCTGCGAAGACTCCCAGCCCTACGGCGGAGGAGGGGGGGGCCTGCGCCCGGCGGCACACCACAGCCGCCAGGCCTCCTGGGAAGACGAGGGGGCGGAGCCGGACCAGGAGAACCTGAACCAGCCCGTCATGCCCAGCCAGCAGCCGCGTCATGGACGCGGCAAGCTGCGGGAGCGCTACTGCCAGGACACGTCCGAGACGGGGAACAACGTGGGTCGCAACAAGAACCAGGACGACTGGGGGAGGGATGTTTACATTCGCTAAACACGTGACCTCAACCCCCACCGCACTACACCACCGTACCAGTATAGAAGGGTTGATGGCAAGGGTGGGGAGGTGTGTTGAAAGGGAAGTAGGTCAAGTGTGGCTTTTGGAGCCTTTTCAAGCAGCACTATGATTTTATTCATATTTTTCTTCACTTTAGAGTACAGTGTAAAGAAACACATCCCCTGTCATCCTGAACATGTTATTTTAGCAATTCAATTAATTTGTTGGAATTTATATAACGTACCGGTCTGTTGTAGGTCTTTTTGTCCCGCCCTTCCTTACATAAATACTGCATGAACCCCACTGAATTTAATTGGAAGCACGACACAGGGTTGATTTTTAGGCTTAACTCTTTGGTCAAAGTGCACAAGGTGAAGGCTTACCAAGCCTTGGCCACCCCTGTCCTCGGGTCTGAGATCATCATCCTCATGTACAGTGTGGGCTTTCTCTTTCCTTCTTTCAACTCCCACTTACTCGATTGCTGCTGGAATGAAACGTTTTTTCAATTGATTTATTTTGAATGTGGGGAATAGATTTTCACACCTTCCATTATGAAAACACCCAGACCTTAAAACGATTATCTAGTGGGGAGGTTGAAACAGCAAGGAATTGTCGACTTGGTTTCACACATGGCAACTCCCTCTCTCTCTCTCTCTCTTCTGGATCGACCTGGTAAACTAATTGTACTTACTGTTTACGTCAAACGCCTTCTTGCACGTTGCTCTAGGTTTTGCGGGTGCTGCAAGGCAATAGCTTTGGTCACTGTCGTGTTCACTCATACATCGGTTTCAATGGCTACACTCAGACTGACTTCATGCCCAAATGAGACGTTTACACACATTCACACATGCCTTGACTCAACAAAAATGGACGAACAACAAACTCACAAACATTTCTATAGAACCATCTCATGTAGATCGCTTACATTCGGTAGGAATGCATTGGTGTGTGATTGAAGTCTCCTGCCTTATTCACCGACATCACACGGCGCACAACCCCAATCCAGAAGTGCCGAAATGTCTCTCCAAGCCATGGCTGCCTACATCGAGGTAGGATGTCTTAACCGTCTAAAACTTGTTTGCATACCATGTGTGTGTCTTTGTCTATTGTCTATTGAACCCTCAACACCATAGCCCTCAACGGTTGCTATACAGAACATTAAGGTTTTTTTTGCAATAGCTTTGTTCATGTTTTATTGCTTACTGAAGAAAACTTTTTTTAATTTATATATATATATATATATTAGAGCTGTCAGTTAAACTCGTTATTAACGGCGTTAACGCAAACCAATTTTAACGGCGTCAAAAAATTATCGCGCGATTAACGCGATTGTTTTATTTAAAGAAAATACAATTTTTTTATTTTTTTTCTTTGGCTCAAAACATAGAAGCAGTAGCCTGACTGCTATGTTCAAATGACATTTGTTCAAAGCAGTCATTTAATTGCACTATAGGCTCTTTTTTTGTATCGTCCTGTTTTGATTGTTTAGTATATGCCAATGTTGTTATCAATAAAAAATTATTTGCACAAGGCAAGCCGATGCACTTCACCATGCTGATAAGATAATTAAAATGAGAAGAATTCTGGGACAAAAAGATCAAGGGATATTTGGCATAGAAAAATAATTTGCGATTAAACGCGATTAATCGTGAGTTAACTATGACATTAATGCGATTAATCACGATTAAATATTTTAATCGCTTGACAGCTCTAATATATATACAAAAAATATTTAGTGTGGTGATGTACTCACTAAATCCCCAACTGCTAGAAAAAGTATTCAGTTCGTGTTTTTTTTTCTTGTCTTTAGTGATGGTAGATAAGATGAGTACCACGCTTGACAGGAAGACAGGTGCAATCTAAGTGTCTCGGAAGGAGACTTTGGCCTGGTTTGTCTTGAGTCAAATAAATATTAAATTATGATCGATAAATAACGTTATTGTTGCATTATCGCAATTGTTTAAAAAAATAGATATCATATGTATCATTGGTGCCTGATTGTAGCTACAATATGCTTTTTCTGCCTTTCATTTTTAATCTGTGGATAAATTCGTATTTTAAGTAAAAATTGAAATCAGAAATATTGTGTTGTCTTTTTTTTTGACGAGGTGTCAACACGGTATTTGATAGATGATAGATACTTTTAATAACCCTTAAAAGGAAATTACACTGCCACCGCAGCTTTGAGGAACACGACACAGAGAAAAAAACAGAACATAAAACAGGTCTTGTCAGTATGATCCGTTGCTCCAATTCCATGCAAATATTTGAACTTGTGGCACACCTGTGTATCTTAAAGGTACGGCCACACTGAACACGTTACGCGCGTTACTGTGCGTTCACACCAAACGCAACGGGGCGACAGGATCCCATACAAAGTGAACGTATAGACGCGTATCGGGCGAATTTTTCGCGAGAGAAAACCGGCGTCAAGTTTTGATTTGTCGCGCCACATTTTCGCCGTGCACAGGCGAGCGTGTTCACGAGGATTTGTGGCGTGACAAATTCACTCGAGTTTAAGTATTTGAACTTTGACGCGAATTTCGCGTGATGACTGCCAATCAGCGTTCAACAGCGTGGCCACTGAGTCACATGTGTAACGTAACAGCCAATCAGCGTTTAACCGTCAAACTCAGTGCAGTGCAGTCCGGGGTGAACTGCAGCATGGAGGAGAAAGTGAATGTTGCCGTTTGCGACTCCCGGAGCTCTATATATAATAGTATATTATATAATTGTATGTATAATATCACGGCCAAAAGCTCTGTGCGCCTCCGGATGGCCGTAGCGTGGGGAGCTCTCATAGGGATTGGGCTTCTGGGGGTTTGTTTACCGTCGTTGCTATGGTTTCCGGTCTTGTGTGTTCCAACGGTTTATTAGGTAGGCCCATCTAATAAATCTCTGTCTAATCAATACTTCATTCACTGCCTCTTCCGTGGTCATTACAATATTATGAATAGACTGCGTCGGGTCCTCCGACGTCTGTCCCTCTTCCACAAAAGGTAAAGACATGCAATGGTGGTTATGTTGTTGTGGCGCGACAAATTCGACAAAACTTGCACAGCGACAGATTATGATTTGTGGCGCGACAAAACTTCGGCAACAATGCGAACGGGCAACAAATGTTGCGGTTGGTGTGAACGCACAGTTAGACGCGTTTTATGCACCTAAATATCGCGCCCAACGTACCCAACGCACTAATGCGCAGAGTTCTTTTGACGCACCTACGCGTGACTCTTACCCGCGATAGCCAATCAGCGTTGAGCTTGACCCGATGTCACTGGCAGAGAGACGGAGGACGCACTGAAGCAGAAAGAACATGGACGACCAAGTTATCGTTTCAGTTTGTGCTGAAACGATGAGGAGGTGGTGAAACTCACCCAGCTTTGAGCGCCTACGGAGGATTTCATGCACTAGCGTTTAGATACTCTGCCCGAGCCCGACCTGACCCGGCCGATATCTCCCACCTCTATCCTCTGACCGGGCCTTTGATCGAGCGTTTGTGGTATTTTTTTTAATCATTGCTTTATTGGCCAAACAAAACAAGCAACTGGATTATTCTGTTTTCCCATTTTGATTTAAAAAAAACTGAAAAATACTGTATTTGTATATTCCCTTTGCCCTTTTTCGGCTACAAAACTAAATCAGAAAAACCAAAAAACTACTCTGTTAATTGTTTTTTCTGATTTTGTTTTAAATCGGAATATTCTGTTGGTGTCTAAATAGTGGCGCTTTATGGCGGGGTTGGCTTGCCATACAAGCCATCCCCGCCAGAAAACGCCATCATTTAGTCGCGTATCACCTTCATTACGCCGTAAAAAACGCCGTAAAATGTAGAAAAACACCTTATTTTACGCCGTCATGCGCACAAAAACGGCGCTTTCTACGCCGCAATTAAGCCTTTCAAGAGCGCGCGTAAAAAGCGCAGTTTTGAACATCAAACCGTGCGTAAAATACGCCGCGTTTGTGCACATCACAACGGCGTCTCTCTAGTATGCTAATAATCTCCGCCCTTCTTTTCTCTCAGCCAATGCATTTTAAGTGTTTGCGCCCAATCGCTGAACAAGACAAGCAGACCAAATCAGTTTAGCACGGATCTGCTTTGAGGAGTTTTCCTCTCATTTGTTGTTAGTTGTAGCGTGATATAGATATATATTAGTAAATCCAGTTCCAACAGTGTGGTCACCGTGGCCGTGGCCTAATCGATAGAGACGCTTGCTCTGTAGGCAAAAAAAATACATATAAAGAAAGACGTTTCAAACGTTCCATCGAGTCTCTCGCATTCTACAATGGCCAGCTTCATTGTTTCCCATGGGAGCATGCGACTTAGTCTGCGAGTGAACGATCTGAAACTAAATCGGAAACTAGATTTCTTCTTCGAAGGTTGTGCTCCACACAGAACCTCCTCACCTTCATAACGGAGCACTTCGGGGCACCAGATTGCTTGAGAGCAATACTGATCGCGTCGTGTGTCTTTCCAGTGTCCAGTTTATTCCTTTTGCCCTTTTTCAGTTTCAAAACCAAATCAGAAAAACCCAAAAACAATCCTGTTAATGTTTTTTTCTGATTTTGTTTTAAATCGGAATATTCAAAGAACGAACCATACACGGATTTTCCTACCTCATCAATTTACTGACACACACAATGTGTGGCAGTAAAGTGACAGGATCATTCCATAGACAAAAATCTTTCCATATAACTCCTAATTTATGAGGATAGTCATTGCACAGCTGTAACCAAGTATTCTCATTATAGCCTAGTTATAGCCTAGTTTTGCATATTTATACATTGTATCCTATTTTCATATTTCATGTGGCATCTGTATTTTTATGTAGGCTACAGCATCTGTATTTTAAATTTAGCTTATATCTTCTTTTTACACTTTACCTTTTGCTGAGGTGGGCGCTGTATTAGCCTACTGTATAGGCTGTCTGTATTTGTGTAAGAGTTATTTGTATTGTGTAACCTGCTGGATTATGAAAGTTAGTTTGGGGTAAATAAAGTGTCTGTCTGTCTGTCTGGGGGAAAATGCCGTGAAAAATGTACGCACGGTGCGTTCAGGATTAGGACTGATATAGCATATGTCGGCCTAGGCCTAATCAATCGGGTTTTAATATTTGAAGCATTAGTCTATTTTTTTCGTAGGCTACTCTGCTGTTGGCCTTGATGGGGAGATATTTTTTTGCTTCCATGCACAAATAGTTGAATCCAACAACATTCCTGCGTCTCCCCCTCCTACAGACTGTTCATCAGTGTCTCTCTCTATGGCTCCCTCTCACTCCTTTCCACTGTGTATTTATATCGATTGAACAAGAGAGGATGTAATGATAACTCCACGAAAATAAAGGCTCCATGGCTGTAATAATTTAAATATAATTAACTTATAAAGCGTGTAACAAGACACCTAGATGATCTGGCTGGCTGACTAAAAAGGCACTGAATTTGGAACTTATAACACAGGAGGTCTGGCTTGCGGACTAAAAAGCATTGCGATCATAAAAGCGTGACCATCTGACAAAAGCACAAATCTGACAATAAATGGATTCGATCGGACAACCTCTTGCCTACAGGGCAAGCGTCTCTATTGATTAGGCCGCGGTTAACACAACGTTGAAACTGCATTTACTAATATCTATATGACGCTACAACTAACGCCAAATGAGAGGAGATCTGTGCTGAACTGATTTGGTCTGCTTGTCTTGTTCAGCGATTGGGCGCAAACACTTCAAATGCATTGGCTGAGAGAAAAGAAGGGCGGAGATTATTAGCATACTAGAGAGACGGCGTATTTTACGCCGTTGTGATGTGCACAAACACAGCGTATTTTACCCGCTTTTTACACACGCTCTTGAAAGGCTTAGTTGCGCCGTAAAAAGCGCAGTTTTTTTGCGCATGACAACATAAAATACGGCGTTCTTCTACATTTTACGGCGTTTTTTACGGCGTAATGAAGGTGATACGCGACTAAATGATGCCGTTTTCTGGCGGGGATGGCTTGCCATAGTTTTTCTACATTTTACGGCGTTTTTTACGGCGTAATGAAGGTGATACGTGACTAAATGATGCCGTTTTCTGGCGGGGATGGCTTGCCATAATATTAAAGTTCTTCAGAACGCGTGCTGAAACGCGTAAAATAACGTAGAATTAAGTCCCCCTGGGTTTGCCATATAATCTAACGCGCGTAATGCGTTCAGTGTGGCCGCACCTTAAACCCTTTAGTACATAATTTTTCCTCATAAAGGCCAGTAACGATGCTTATCCGGAGTTCATAAGGAAAATAATGTTGATATGATAGAGATTATACATTAACATTGCCTATTTTCAAGCCTAGAGGGACGTCGTGCCTATCTATTTAACTACCAGCTGGGGTCTGCTCAGGAGGTAGAGCGGGTTGACTAGATCGATGCCCGGCTCCTGCTAGCTGAGTGTCGAGGTGTGTGTGTCCCTGAGCAAGACGCCTCAGCCCAACTGCTCATGACGAGCTGGCTGACGCCAAGCATGGCTGACCCTGCTGTTGCTTGGTGAATGTGTGTACGAATGTTTGTAAGTCGAAAGAAGCGGCTGCTAAATGCCCTCAAATGTAAATGTAACCGGGGCGTGGCAAGGGGTCTAGCTGCAACTAACGATGTCAACAACACCACCTTGAAAATGTTATAGGCCTATTAAAGGACTAACCAACTAAGAGTGTTTTTAGTATAAAATAAAAAATGGTAAAATTTTAAAAGATAATTATTCATGTCAAGAGTTTGACTGTTTACTGTGCAATTGTTCAGTTAAAGCCAAAGGCTGTAGAGAAAATGCAATGAGAAAGACAAGGGGCCCTATCTTGCATCCGGCGCAAGTGACTTAGTCACTGGCGCATGTGTCGTTGCTAGTTTACAACTGGCGCAGAGCGCTCTTTTGCCACCTGCGCCACTCGCCGGTAAATTAGGGAATGATCTTGCGCCCCAAGGGGCGGTTCGGCGGAAGGAGGAGGCGTGTTCTGGCGCAAACGGTATTTTGCCGTCTCTGAATACCATTGCGCTACTGACCAGGAAATACCTGGTTTAAAGTCAGTGGCGCGTTGTTCAGATGCTATTTTAAAGGCGCAAGCATACATGCGCATGCGATGCATACGGATTGCTTTTGCACCTCGCGCATACACTTTGCTTCTCTCATCTACCTAGCCGCACATTCTTGGTAAATTATTTGGGAAAGAACAGCTGATGCAGCGGTAATAAGTTGTAGGCTACTTTTTAATCAATGCATCTGCAAACACCGTACAGCAAACACATATTTTCTTGACCTAGACATCGTGTAGGCCTACATGCCCATAACTTTTAGGATTGATGAGTAGGCCTATTTGATCGTGAAAAACATTGTTTTACCGCGAGTGAGTGTTAAAAAGAGTTAATGAATGCGGGCGCGCGTGTGTGCTCTGTTTAAACACACGCAAACTAAACACTCTCATCATCATCTCATCTTCGTCCGCTTATCGGGGGTCGGGTCGCGGGGGGAGCAGCTCAAGCAGGGGGCCCCAGACTTCCCTTTCCCGGGCCACATTGACCAGCTCTGACGGGGGGATCCCGAGGCGTTCCCAAGCCAGTGTTGAGATATAATCTCTCCACCTAGTCCTGGGTCTTCCCCGAGGTCTCCTCCCCACTGGACGTGCCTGAAACACCTCCCAAGGAAGGCGCCCAGTGGGCATCGTTACCAGATGCCCGAACCACCTCAGCTGACTCCTTTCTAAGGAAAGGAGCTGCGGCTCTAATCCGAGTTCCTCACGGATGGCTGAGCTTCTCACCCTATCCCTAAGGGAGACGCCAGCCACCCTTCTGAGAAAACTCATCTCGGCCGCTTGTACCCGCGATCTCGTCCTTTCGGTCATCACCCAACCCTCATGACCATAGGTGAGGATAGGAACGAAGATAAACCAGTAGATCGAGAGCTTTGCCTTGCGGCTCAGCTCTCTTTTCGTAACAACGGTGCGGTAAAGCGAACGCAATACCGCCCCCGCTGCTCCGATTCTCCGGCCAATCTCACGCTCCATAGTTCCCTCACTCGCGAACAAGACCCCGAGGTACTTGAACTCCTTCACTTGGGCAAACTAAACACGTAACGCATAATACAATCAATGGCAATGTCTATTACCGCGGGGACACATGCATATTAGGATAGCATACAATACTGATAAGAAACAATGTTTATAATGTATTGCGTAGGCTATATCATTAAATAAAACCACAGTTGCCGCATATCATATGTTATAGCCTATCATACGTTTTCTTTGCCGAAACTTATTTGAGGACTCAGTATTTCTGAAGTTGTGGAAGAAAACCCCTTATTCCATGTGTGAATTAGGCCACATTATTTGGCCATAAACTAAGCCATTTGCAAATTCATGTGCATCTGTCTCATCGGAGACTGCAGACGCGCTGTCAAAATATCAACTCGTCCGATTCAAATGCGCTCATGGCTCTTAACCTCTTAAGACCCATTCGCCCACCGGTGGGCGATTTGTGTTTGTTGACCACATGTTTCCACTACGCAGCGACATAACCCGCTTCAACTTTCATCATTACAGACATTCTATACATCGTTAGAAAGGGTAGAATCTCCACAATTTATTCATCCGGTTTTTTTTTTTTATAAATCATGAGCACAAAACCTTTAATATTGATATTAAAGGGGATGGGAGCTGGCACTCTCATTGGTTTGTTGCACGTTACGCCCAAACCACACCTACGGGTAATTAGGCTGCTTCAGACCAACCCTTGTCATTTATCCGCCTGTAAAATAGCGATAGCGCCGTAGAACCGCCCACAAAGCTACTTGCGCTTTGCGCTTTCCCACTTGCGTTTCAGACCGTTAAAATAGGGCCCTACATGTCTCGTATGTGACGTCACGCTCCCTGCAACTGGCGTGGACAAGACAGACAATCTCCTCATCGGCAGAACTGAAAATCTACACATGCCCCGACTTATAATGGTTTTCACCTCTGTCGATGCTGTTATCCTCCCCTTGGAAAAAAGCGGTGAAGTGGAGCAGAGAGATCGCCATGTCTGTACAAGAGTGGTGGTGACGTATATCCCTCGCGTCGAGAGCAGTGAGGGGCTGTTCACAAAGCGGCCTCCCACAAAACCTAACATTATCAAACAATCCGCTTTTTTTTTTTGTTTTCTTTGCATGAAAAATTATAATTTAAATCCACAAACAACATAGGCCTATGTGTAATTCAGGGCATATAATAACTGGGACCAGAAAATAATTACTTTCTCTCCATAGAGTGGCGAAGTCGAGCCCCTTCCGGTATAGCCCACCTATGAGATCGAAAAAATTTGAATGGGTGAAAGTAATTGTTTAACCCAAATGCTCCACTGAGATAGCTGTTATTTCAGCTCTCACTTGGTCTTCTGACCAATCTGTTGAAAATGAAATTTTCCAACAAGGCCAGCCTTAGCTAACTTGGTCCAAGTTTCTCCTCTGGGTATAATGAAGACGTTTGCACCCGGTGAAACAGGTAAACATTCAACATCCTTTGTGTATATTTCGAAATGCCTTCGTCTCAAGTATCCCGATTGAGCCCCATTACGTCGAGGGATGGATGGCAGAGGAGCCTATTGAAAACAAGCAGACCAAGAGACTTTTCATAATAGAGCTTATAATGACCAATTTTAACAGTAAAGTTGTAAAGAACTGCATACAGGTCTCCATGCTGACATTTTGTGTTGTGGAGCCATTAATGTTATTTTACCATGCACAGGATGTATTCAATATCTGCCATCATGTTAGAACATTTCACATTAACACTTACATAAGCCTACTATAACTTACATAAGCCTACTAAATTCTAACCAAAAATAGTTATATTAGTGCTTCTTTTATGAAGTAATTCTAGAATTGCTTCAATTTAAAGGAGAAATTATACCACCAGGCAGGGACGTGCACAGGGGGGGTTGCTCAGGTTGTTTGGGCAACTGCCCATATGCCCTCCTCGACTCAGGTTGCCCTTCCGAGGAAAACCTTTTTTTTTTTTTTTTTTTTTTATCATTTAATGGATGCAGAATTTCATGTAGGCCTAGATAAAAAAAATCGCCACTCGAAACATTTCATAAAGTAAGCGTAGCCTCATTCAATTCCGTTCGGGCACTGAGAGTGAAAGTCAGAAGGGGGAGGGCAAACTCTGCCGCGCGGCAACAGCCGATTTTGCCGCCTCCCCTCTGCCGCCCTTCCCTCATTGAAATGAATGGAGGCGACGAGTTGCCGCGCGGCGTGCAGCGCTGCACGCGACCGGAACACCGGCACCTGTGAGACGACTGCCTTGATGTTGTCGGAAAAGGTGAACATCACGTTTTATGAAATGAATTACAATCTTCATAAATCCAGGCTCAGTTTGCCACGTAACGTTTTGCCTAAATAATCAGACAGCTAGCTAGCTTGCAGACAAGCAGCCCGTTATCACATAGTCTACACATTTTTTGGTAGGCAAACTAAGCTACATGTCTGCTGATAGTTAGTTTCTAACATTTCGTTTTAAGAAGAAGAATAAAAGATGGAAGTAATGCATCACATGAATTCTTTCATTCAAAATGGTTCATGCCCTAAATCTTATCACTATTTTGGGTATTGTTTGTTATTGTTAAGTGAAGCCGAAATGCCAGTGAAAAGAGGAGGATTCAGGAGAGAGAGAGACAACTAAAGGAGGCAGCAAAGATGAGCACATCACTACCCTGTCCGAAATCCGAAATCAGTGTGGTCAAGAGCAGCTGTCTGACCTCCTCCTGCTGTCCATAGAGAAGGACATACCAATCGCCAAAGAAGAGGTTCTGAAGGCTTCTCTTTTGAAGCTTTGCAATTTAATATGTCAATTTGGAGAAACTTATCAGTGACTTGATAGGATGTTGTTTAATTATGTTTGTGTTCATGTTATGTTCTTCTTCTTCAAGTCATGTTTTTCTGCATTATCGTTAGTAGTAGTTATTTCAGTGTTTTGCTTATTTGTATTAATATATTAATGAAGACCCTTTTATTCTCAGTTTTTTTTTTTTGGGGGGGGGGGGGTGCCCTTTTTTGCAGGTCAGAGCAACTGCCCCTCAAAATTCCTGTGCACGTCCCTGCCACCAGGTGTGAGTGTGATTAGCCTTACAAGCCGTTTCGAAAATCTGCCCCATATGACATCACTAGTGGGCGTGTCCCCCTAGATCGATAGTTATGATATTATAACTCTAGTTCTATGATTGTAGGCGTAGCCGTCTAGGCTTCGCCTTATGGGCTTGTCCCGTGGGCGTGCTCGATCGCACTGAAAAATTTCAACTACGCACCAATCAACGTGGTGCATAATTTCCCCGGTACCGTGTATATAAGGCGGCCTAAACCCGCCCACCCATCCTCCACGCTATTCTTTCATCATTTGGAGGGTACAGCAGGTGGAAAAACTAGACGGCTACGCCTACAATCATAGAACTAGAGTTATAATATCATAACTATCGTTCTATTTCAAGTAGGCTACGCCGTCTAGGCCTTCGCCATATGGGCTAAGGTGAAGCTGCGAGCGGAGCCCAATCAATGTACTCCTGCTGGACCCCAGTCAAAAAAACTTAAGTCACCAGGGCCACATAAGACTCAAAAAAGGAGAGGATGTGCAAAACACAACAGCTTAATAAAAACGAATTCCTCCTAGATCAAGCAAGGCGATGATCATGAGAAAAATTGAGTCTGCAAAGACTCTGGCCCCAATCCGTCCTTCATGGAATCCATGAAAAGTGAAGGGAAAAACCAGACTAAGGGCCGTGTCCACCAAAAGCCTTTTTAAAAGGTGGAGCGCTCCGTGCACTGCTTTCACGCGTTTGTGAGCGGCCGCTCAAAAAAAGGCGCACGGAGCGTTTTTCGTTTACGTCATTAATACGTGTCCATCGCTTGTATCCATAGATATACAGCTTCTATCTGTTGGCTCCATCATCTGGCATCTGACACCCTGAACGTCCTCTCTGGTTGCTCCTACAATCTTATTAGAAAATGAATGCAAGATGCTGAATGAGCAGTTGCCATGGACTATGTTGCTCTGTGAATGCACTTGTCTTTTGACATGCACTCATGCAGCTTTAGTTTTTGTTTTGATAGCGCTTCTTGCCGTGGCAGCGGAGGGCGCGGACGATCCCCCTGCACCTGCCTAATACGGTTTCCATTAGGTCCGCTACCACCGGGGGCGAGCTACGGAGTTCGACTCTCCAATAAGGAGCTACTCTCGTCCGTTTCTTATTTAAAAAACGGCAGGAGTGCACTGCAAACATCACTGCGGTTGCCCGATCCTGCAGATTTGCACTTTACAACATCGGCAGAATCCGGCCTTCCTCACAAGGGAGCAGCTCAGCTTCTAGTCCAATCACTGGTCATCTCCGCCTCGACTACTGCATCTCACTCCTGGCTGGACTTCCTGCCTCTGTGATTAAACCTTTGCAGTGCATCCAGAATGCGGCAGCGCACCTCGTGTTCAACCTACCGAAGTTCTCCATGTGACCCCCTCTTCCGGGACCTCCACTGGCTCCCTGTAGTAGCTCGCATCAAATTTAAGACGATGGTACTGGCATACAAGGCAGTCGATGGAACTGCCCCTGCCTACCTCCAAGCATTGCTAAAGCCACACACCCCAGCTCGATCCCTCCGCTCAACTACCTCAGCTGGACGCCTGGAACCGCCATCGCTAAGAGCTAGCAAAGGCCGTTCAGCAAAGTCACAACTTTTCTCGGTTTTGGGACCTCAGTGGTGGAACGAGCTCCCTGCCGCTCTCAGGAACGCAGAGTCGCTCACTATCTTCCGAAAAGACTCAAGACTCACCTGTTCAGAGTCCACCTCGAAACTGCATAGCCACCCTCCCCCCTTCTGGCCACCATTGTACACTGAATTGTATTGTATTGTATTGTATTGTATTGTATTGTATTGTATTGTATTGTATTGTATTGTTGTACTTAACTGTGTAGCAACTGCAGTAGCTGCTTCATGGCTGTAACACAGGGAATTGATTAGCCTAGCGATTGTGGTACTTGCACTTGGTTCATTGAACATCCTTTCTGTACCGACAGCGATATATTGATGCACTTCTTATGACAAATGTACTTATTGTAAGTCGCTTTGGATAAAAGCGTCTGCTAAATGCCCTAAATGTAAATGTAATACTGGCAGACAAAACCAACTCATCAATCGGCGAGCCAATAAGAACCTCTCTACTCCGCTTTCCATTTGAAAAACGGCGGGAGAGAAATACTGGCAGTCAAGTCCAATTCGCCATCCGGCGAGAGGAATTTCAACGATGCCGCTTAAAAGAACATGCCTTCATTCTTAAGCCGTAGAAGAGGAACCGGACTCCAACGCAGAGTTGCCGAGTGAGCCCCTGGACATGTCTAATATGTAAAAACGGACAAAGGGGCCGGGGGAAGACACAGACGAAGCCGCGCAAATGTCTTCCACCGGAACGCCTCTGAGTAGAGCCGTTGAAGCGGCCACGCCCCGTGTCGAGTGAGCTTAAACGCCCAATGGTGGCGCTAAGCCCTGCCGAGCGTAGGCTAAGCAAACACCCTCACATATCCAGCGAGAAAACCGCTGTTTAGAGAGAGCGCGGCCCCTGCTAGCGTCGCTATAACACACAAACAACTGTTGTGTGGAGCGGAACGCGGCCGAGCGTTTCACGTACATAGCCAGCGCCCACACCGGGCACAGGAGATGCAACTCCGCCTCCGACTCACTAGAAGGAGGCTGGGGGTGAAAAGCCTTAAGCACAATATCTCTCGACCCGAAAGAACTATTAATCTTCTTAGGGAGGAACGCAGGATTAGGTCTGAGCAATGCAAAGGAGCTGTCCTCGTTAAGCAACAAGCAGCTCGGGCTGACAGACAGAGCGGTCAGCTCAGGCAGAAACCAAAAGCCAATAAGAGCACCGTTTTAAAGGACAGTGTCATGTCACGCAAAGTTTGTTAATTCTGTTGAGCCAAGTTAATACCACTCATGTCATTCACTTCCTGTTTTATTTTGTAGTTCCCTTTTCCCTCTCGTTTCAGGCACTTGACTTTCTCACTGTGATTGCCTCCCCGGTCTCTGATTCGTCTCACCTGTGTTCCCCTCCCTCATGTATAAATAGCCCTTGTTTTCCTTTGTCTAATGTCAGTTCGTCTTGCGTCCCTAGCGTATTGTCAAGCCTCAGGACTTGTTCGTTTTTGACACTTGCAGACACTACTGTATTTAACTGTTTTGTATACTCCTAAGCGAGCACCTTTTGGTTATAGTTTTGTATCCTCCATGAGAGCGTTTTTTTGTTACCTTTTTCTAGTAAAGCGTTTTGGTTTAAACATACTGCCGTCTTCTGAGTTTTGCTTCTGAGTCCTTGTCCCTGAGTCAAGTCGCGACAGAACGAACTGACCGTAAATATGGACTCAGCAGACTCGGAAGTGGTGAAGCTAGCCATGCGAGCCCAGGGTGCTCGTCTACATGAGCACGAGCAACACCTGTCCTCCATTAACCAAGGACTGCGGGTTCTCACCGAGCAACAGGGGAATTTCCAGTCTTCTGTCCACCGAACAAGTAAACCTCCTGACAGATCAAACTCAGTTTTCTCATTGGACACGTTAAGGCTGATCCCTCAGCTTCACTCCCTGCCATGACGCCTACGCCTGCTTCCGAGAACACTGCTGCTTTGGACCATGCCCGGTTCCCGTCTACTGGACTTCGGCTGGCTGCTCCAGATAAGTTTTCCGGAGACTCAGGGACTGTAGGCCATTTTTGGTGCTCTGTGACTTACATTTTAAACACAACCCAGCTGCATTTGTGTCCGACCAGGCTAGAATAGCTTTTGTTATGTCCCATTTGACGGGTAGAGCGGCAGCATGGGCAACGGCAGAATGGTCCAGAGACTCAATTGTTTGCCAAACACTCTCCAGGTTCACTGACACCATGAGCCGAGTTTTTGATCACTCCTCCCCAGCTAGGGAGGCGTCCAGGGTGCTAATGCAAATTAAACAGCACAATCGGTCAGTCACAGACTATGCCATTGAATTCAGGACTTTGGCTGCAGACAGTGGGTGGAACGACCCTGCCTTAATTGATGCCTTCATGAATGGACTCACAGACTCCATCAAAGACCAGTTGGCGCCCCTAGAGCTTCCCACCGATCTGGATATAATAATCTCCATGGCCACTCGCATAGACAACCGTCTTCAAGAGAGGCGCAGAGAAAGACTGCGCACTTCTGCTCCCTTTCCCAGGACGGCCTGGACGCCACAGCTCCAGCCTCAACCTTCTCCGGGGAGACCAGCGCTCACTAAGGTTCCTGAGGAGGCCCATGCAGTTGGGCAGGGCTAAGGTCACACCCGAGGAGCGACAGCGTCGTATAAACATGAGGGTTGCTGCTTCTACTGTGGCCAACCAGACCATCAGTGGGTCATCATGCCCAGCAAAAGGGCAGGCTCGTCGGTGAGGAGGAGAGCGCTGGCGAGCCGACCCCCTGTCTTCAACTTCCCTTCTCGTCCCCTGACTCAAGTCCAGGTATCTGCTCATTACAAGACTCTCACTCGGAAGGTGCTGGTAGACTCTGGAGCGGATGTAGATCTCTTGGACTGGGGTATGGTTAAAAGGCTTAGCATTAAGACTGAGATCTTGCCTCGACCCATCACAGCCAGGGCTCTAGATGGTAAAATCTTATTCAATGTCACCCATGTCACAGAACCCATCACACTTACGTTCGCCGATAAACACACCGAAGACATAAGGTTCCATTTATTCAACTCAGCACTGTACCCACTCATATTAGGCTTCCCATGGCTGACCAGACATAACCCCCATATAGACTGGAGATCGGGCAGGATCAAGGAGTGGGGATTTAGATTGCCGGCGAGTTGTGTTTTAGAGACAATACTGGTAAGGTAGACCAGGTTCACGAGACCGACACTAGTCTAACTGTCAATCATGTCCAGACCAAGACTGAACCAATCGAGCATGATTGTGACTCTGACTTCCCAGATTTCACCAAGGTGCCGCCATGTTATCTTGATCTTAAAGAGGCGTTCAACAAGGCTAAGGCCACATCACTTCCCCCACATAGGCCCTATGACTGTGCCATAGACTTGTTCCCGGGGCTCCCATCCCCAAGGGCAGACTGTACTCTCTTTCAGGCCCTGAGAAGGAGGCCATGACTGAATACATCAAATCCTCGGTGAAGGCTGGGTTGATTCGGCCTTCCTCCTCACCGGCGGGAGCGGATTCTTCTTTGTAGGGAGAAAGATGGGTCTCTCAGGCCCTGTATCGACTATGCTCCATTGAATGAAATCACTGTTAAAAATAGGTACCCCCTCCCACTCATCTCCTCTGCTTTTGAACTTTTACAGGACGCCAAAATATTCACTAAGCTAGATCTCCGTAATGCTTACCATTTGGTTCGAATCAGGGAGGGGGACGAATGGAAACAGGTTTCAACACACCTCATGGACATTATGAGTATCTTGTGATGCCTTTCGGCCTTAACTAATGCACCTGGTGTCTTCCAAGCTTTTGTAAATGATGTGCTTAGAGATTATTTGAACAGATTTGTTTTTGTATATGTGGATGACCATTTTGATATTTTCCCCTGATGAAGAGGCTCATGTCCAGCACGTCCGACAGGTCCTCCAGAAGCTTCTGGAAAATCATTGTTTGTGAAAGCTGAGAAATGCGAATTTCATGTGAACACTACCTCATTCCTAGGGTTCATCATCTCAGAGAATAAGGTCCGATGGACCCTAGCAAGGTCAGTGCTGTGGTCAATTTGGTCTACTCCAACCAGCTGCAAAAAGTTTGCAACAGTTCTTAGGGTTCGCTAACTTTTATACCGGAGGTTTGTTCGAAATTTCGGTGCCATTGCGTCCCCTTTGCATGCTCTCACCTCTTCCAAGGTTCCGTTTGTGTGGAATCCTCAGGCGGAGCGAGCCTTCCAAACAGCTGAAGGAAAAGGTTCACCACGGCTCCCATACTCACGGTTCCAGACCCGCGACGGCAGTTTGTGGTGGAGGTGGATGCCTCAAATGTCGGCATTGGAGCCATTCTGTCACAGAAGTCGGCCAAGGACAACAAACTCCACCCTTGTGCCTTCTTCTCACGTAAATTGACTCCAGCTGAGAAGAACTACGACATAGGCAACAAGGAACTTTTAGCAGTCAAAGTTGCTTTAGAGGAATGGAGGCACTGGTTGGAGGGGGTGGAGCAGCCTTTTTTGGTCTGGACGGACCATAAAAATCTTGAGTACTTAAGGAATGCCAAGAGACTTAACTCTCGCCAGGCCAGGTGGTCCCTCTTTTTCAATCGCTTTAAACTTCTCACTTTCTTACAGACCTGGGTCCCAAAATACCAAGCCTGATGCTCTGTCCCGTCTGTATGATCCTGAGCCTGCTGCCAAGAACCTGAACATATCCTACCACGTAACAGTGTGGTAAGGAGGAGTTACATGGCAAATAGAATCAGAGTGAAGAGGGCTAATGGGGTGAGCCCGGCACCTAGTGGTTGTCCTCAAGACCGGTTTGTTTGTCCCAGTGTCCCTCCGTCCACAGGTTATCCACTGGGCTCACACGTCGGTGCTCACCTGTTCATCCAGGGGTAAGAAGAACTGGTGTTTTTTCATTAAGCAGAGGTTCTGGTGGCCGGCCATGGAAAGAGCAGTCAAGGAGTACGTGGGGGCTTGTCCGATCTGTGCACAAACAAATTCTCTTCCAGAGCACCGATGGGACTGCTTCAGCCTCTCCCTGTCCCACACCGCCTCCTGGTCAGATATATCCATGGACTTCGTCACCGGTCCTCCCTACTCGGAAGGTAACACCACTGTGCTGACGGTGGTAGACAGGTTTTCTAAAATGGCTCATTTCATTGCTCTACCAAGCTCCCCTCAGCCAAAGAAACAGCAGACGTTATGATGAACAATGTTTTCAGGCTCCATGGGTTCCCCAGAGACATTGTATCGGATCGTGGACCACAGTTTTATCTCCAAGTTTTGGAAGGAGTTCTGGCCATCTCCTAGGTGCCACCGTCAGTCTCACTTCCGGTTATCATCCTCAGTCTAATGGTCAGACTGAGAGGCTTAACCAGGAGCTGGAGACCTGCTCCGCTGCTTAGTCTCACAGAACCAGGCCTCCTGGAGTAAGCACCTCACATGAGTAGAATATGCCCACAACACACTTCCTACCTCTGCTACCGGGCTCTCACCCTTTCAGTGTGCTTATGGATATCAGCCTCCGTTGTTTCAAGAGACAGAGGGTGAGGTCACAGTCCCTCTGGCCCATGCCATGGTACGTCGCTGCCACCAGATCTGGGCTGCGGCTCGCAGGGTCCTGCTGCGTAGCGCCACAAGGATGAAGAGTGTTGCAGATCGGCAACGTCGGCCTGCTCCATGCTACAGGCCAGGTCAGAAAGTCTGGCTGGCCACCAGGACCTTGCCTCTCCATGTCATGTCACGTAAGCTAGCTCCCAAGTTTATTGGTCCATTCCCAGTGTCCAATGTGGTTAATCCTGTGTTCTGTGAGGTTAAACTCCCCAGGTCTCTGAAAGTACATCCCACATTCCATGTCAGCAAGGTCAAACCACTCACCGAGAGCACCTTGGTTCCCGCCTCCAAGCCCCCACCCCCACCCCGAATTGTGGATGGCGGTCCACATACACAGTCAAAAGGCTTTTGGCTAGTCCGTAAGAGAGGACGAGGGAGGCAGTTCCTGGTGGATTGGGAGGGTTATGGCCCAGAGGAGAGGTCTTGGATCCCATCCAGTTTCGTGGTGGATCGATCCTTAATAGAGGACTTTGACAGGCAATATCTTCAGGTGCCTGGGCCGTCAGGAGCCGTCCTTAGAAAGGGGGGTACTGTCATGTCACGCAAAGTTTGTTAATTCTGTTGAGCCAAGTTAATACCACTCATGTCATCACTTCCTGTTTTATTTTGTAGTTCCCTTTTCCCTCTCGTTTCAGGCACTTGACTTTCTCACTGTGATTGCCTCCCCGGTCTCTGATTCGTCTCACCTGTGTTCCCCTCCCTCATGTATAAATAGCCCTTGTTTTCCTTTGTCTAATGTCAGTTCGTCTTGCGTCCCCTAGCGTATTGTCAAGCCTCAGGACTTGTTCGTTTTTGACACTTGCAGACACTACTGTATTTAACTGTTTTGTATACTCCTAAGCGAGGCACCTTTTGGTTATAGTTTTGTATCCTCCATGAGAGCGTTTTTGTTACCTTTTTCTAGTAAAGCGTTTTGGTTTAAACATACTGCCGTCTTCTGAGTTTTGCTTCTGAGTCCTTGTCCCTGAGTCAAGTCGCGACAGACAGGGCATCCAAAGGGGCCTGAGACAGAGGCTCGAAAGGGTCCCTGGACAACGCGCGGCAACACAATGGGGAGATCCCAACGTGGTGTACGCACTCGCAAAACAGGCCTAACCCGTCTAGCCCCACGCAAGAACCTCTTGACCAGTGGATGGCTGAAGATCGGTCCACCATCTCAGCCCGCATTGGCCAGCCGAAAACAGCTGCCGCATAGACCTTGATAGTGGAAAAAGCCAAACCCTTCTCCAATAAGTGCTGTAGAAACGCAAGCACGCTTCCCACCTCGCAATGGGATGGGACAGCGTGGTTCCTGTCACACCAATCAGAGAAAGCGCACCACTTCGCCGCATAGAGGGAAGAAGTAGAAGGTGCACGAGCACCCTGAATAGTGTTGATAACCGCTTCAGGCAAACCTTTGCCCTGCAGAATCAACCTCTCAGGAGCCAGACCAACAGCCGTTCCCAATACCTCGGGTGGATGGTGCAACGTTCCATGGGCCTGTGAAAGCGCATCCGGTCATGAACGATACCGGCCACGGCGCCGCCCGTGAGAGCGTCGTCAGCTCTGGAAACCACAGAGCTGAGCGGTTCTCCGGAGCCACCTTTAATCAGGGCACAATCTCCCCTATCTGACCCGTTCAAGAAGAGGAATGATGAAGAGACAGTTCTCTCACGGACACGTCGGACAGCGAAATATTTGATTTAATCTTAAGGCATGATCATGGGAAAAGTACTGGCAGCAAAGTTTACCGAGAACACATTCGACGAGACAATAGATTCACAAGATTCTTATAGGGAACATTTTCATTGTGGGAAGGGAGTGGGAGTGACCTTAGGCCAAGTAAATTTGTAATACAATGGGTGGGTATTGGACATGTCTGCAGGTTTGGCTCTAAACGAGTTTACACAACAAAGAAGTCAGTCGATTGGCCTGGTCACAAAACCAGACTTACTGGCTCCAGTGGGAACTTGAATACGAATTAACTTAACCTCTCTCAGTTTAAGAGAGGAAGGGATTTGTTCTAAGTTACAGGGAGAATGCATACAGTTCCTTCTAATGTAATAATTATATAACAAGGTTAATATAATTTGTATGTGATTGTATATTTATAGTTATGATTGATATTTCCACGACAGTTCCTCCCTTTTTGATCATAAGATCAACACTTATTACAGGTGATATATTATGTCACAGGATTACAAATGATGGTAAAACAAGTTAAAACACAGAATTATAGGGATAAAATTCAAAGAAATTAGTAAAAATCAATCATTAATAAAGTAATCAATATGTACATTAGTAAATTGCAATTCAAAGAATTAGTAAAAGTAAATGATCAATATGTACATTAGTAAAATTTATGCCTAGCACGTTAGGTCACTCATTTTCCATTTGGTAACTCTTCATTGGAGTAAGGGGCCCATTCTTGGTGGTGTTGAAGTGGGTTTGAGCTGCAGCAAGTAGGCTTGCAAACTGGTTGTGTGATGATGTGGTTAGCTGGGGTTCCGCTATGGTTGGAGTCGGTCGTTGTTGCTGGTGGTTGCGTTGCATTGGTCTGCTGGGCTCATCAGGAGTATTATGCAGATTGCGGTAGAGGTGGTCCATTCGAGGCGTTGGTGCTTTCCTCTTCTGGAGGTGCTGGGCGGCATCGGCTTGCATGGATCCATTCTGGTTTTCCTTGGAGTTTGACTGCGGCCTCGTGGTCAGTTAAGTCGACTTTAACATGATCATATCACTAGGATAAAAACCATGGGTAGGGCTGTCAGATGGTATTGGAATGGAGAAAAACGCTTAGCTCAGATCAATTACTGTGTAATGTGTGGAATCTGAAGGGATTGATGACAGTATTGTATGTGTGTCTGGTTACTATGGGTGTGATAGGAACAACGCAATTGTGGACTGCTCTCAAATCTTGTACTAATCTCTATTCATCTGGTCTCCCTGGCTTCGGGAGGGGCAATATGGGTGTGTTACAAGGACTAGTAGTTGTTTCCTTTAGAATATCTTGAGATAAAAGAGAAGTTATTACCGGCTGAATTCTATCTAATGCTTCGGGGGACAAACGATATTGTCGAGTACAAGTCAAAGTAGCATCTGACTTTAATGTAACTTTAAGAGATGGTGAAGAGGTTACAAATCCTGCATGATTTTTATGCATGGCCCATAGTTTAGATGGTACCTGGGATAAACTCTGGGGTGAACTGTAACAGGAGAGGTGGGAGAGATTAAAAAACTTCTGTTCCAATGGGACATGTGATACAATAGTGGGAACCGGCTTTGATATTGTTTCACTCGCAATGCCAGCAATACACCGTTTTCAATGTTTGGTTACTTTCTTGTAAAATACCAGTTTTGTTAATAGCTGATACTGTAGCACCAGAATCGACAAGAATTCGAAAATGGGTTTTGTCCTACCTGCACGGAGCATTTTGGATTTTCGGTGGGGTGGAAGACAGTTGAAGAAGCGTTGCCTGGATCCTTGTTTCCTTTGCCAAGGGGTCCTAGTAATGATTATACTCACCTGGGCGTTGGCAAGCGTGTTCTTCATGGTGTGGGGGCCGTTTGACTGGTTCCATGGAGGCGGGGCCGCGTTTGGCCTTGTCTCTGTGTTTCTTTCTGCAATATCTCTCCTGATGACCAATCTTTTCTGCAGTAATAGCATCTGGGGGGTTCTTAACGAGTTGACCGTTGGCTCCATACACAAAGTGTAGCGAGGGCGGTTTTGTCTTTTATGTTGTTTTTGGGCTGTTTTAATAGCGTCTACTTCTGCGGCTGTTAACTCTATTTCAGTCATTAATTTATCAACATGTTCTGCATTACTAGTTGCTGTTATGTTCAACAGAGCTGTTCTATACAACTTCTGTCCAATCTGGGTGATTGCATCGTTTTTTGTTTTGAAAATGTAGACGCGATTTCTGGAGTTACTTCTTGTTTAACTGGTTTCGGTATTGGGTGTCGTTTTTCCGTGCGAATCCATGCATCTAAACAATTCTGTGTGTAATTAAAATCCCAATTCGGATCTGGTCCAGACGTTATTGTTTCTTTTAATTCTTGTAGTTTGCAAGAATCAAAAGAACCACCTATTGGCCAACAGCCATCTGTCCATTCGTAGGCCTACACATCATAAGTAAATGGAAAGACCGAGTATATGCCTTCTTCTCTCAAGACTATATCTGCAGGGGATCTTGGTGGCACTATAGGATCGTTTTTTTTTTTACCATAGCGGGTTCTTACCAGGTCCGCTCTTTTTTTAATTTGCTTAGATACCGTTATTGTCACCTTAGCGTCCCGTTTTGATGAATGGGCGTCCATTTTACTCTTCCTCATGATTGAGTCAGACGTTCTTTTGAAAAGAAGACACAAACAAATTAATACAAATAAAGGAATACACACACAGCTGATACAACAGATAGGGATATACGAAACAAAATACAATCACTTTTGTTATAGTTTTACGTCATGAATTCTTTAATGCTAAAAGTAGGCTATGTTAATGTTATTTAATACTTTTAAAACTTGTGGAACTCAACGCAAATGGAGACCACAGATCTGTTTGATAAAGAAACAAAGAATGTTACCTAACTGAATGATATTAATATATTTGGGTACAAATTTGTAAATCAGAGTAAAGTCAATGTCTCAAAGGAGCCCGATTTATTTATTTCTATGTTAGTTTAGGGTACTCACTCGTGGTTTGTCAATCAAACCTGTTTGAAGAATAAACTTTTGTGGAGTTGAATTGTCCTCTGGTTCTGGATCAGTGTCCTGAACTGCTACGATTTTCGGGCATTCGTTTCCTTGACATTGCTATTTATCTGAAAAAAATCTATACGATCTCTCAGATCATATTAATACAACTCAGCAGTAAATCTGTTACAATCGCATTCAAATACATTTAGAATTTCGGGACGGCGTAAAACTTATTCTCCAGCGCTGTGGAGAGAAGAAGGGTCTACAAGAGGTTTGTAGACAACATGAAAGCAAAGCATGGAAAGAAAGGATAGAAATACGGCGCGAAAAATACGTAACATAACAATTGGGATGAGACACTACGATATTCTTTATATATTTTTCTTTTCACAACGAGGGGGGGGCTATTCCCTCAGTTGTTTCAGTGCCATACTTACCTGCTGGCACTGTTTGCGTCCGTAAAGGCCGGACGTTATTTTTCTATTATATTTAGTTTTACCACTCGTCCACTTTTCTGAAAAAAGATAAGTTTAGTAACATGACAAGAAAAGTTGAACAGTGGTTAAATCAAATTTTCCGCCGTCGTTGGTGTCTTTAGGTTGGGAGGCTCCTCTATTTTATGTACATTTCATTCAGGTTCAAACAACATGAGGCCACTCAATTCATCCTACTTGGTTTTCCCGTGGGTGCAATCATCAGCCCTATGTGAAATAGATCTCTGTCCATTCATCATACCTTTGAACCGTTTCTGTCAGTGCAGAAACGGCGCAAAGGTCCGGGTCAAAATTAAATAACTTCTTCCCGTGGGTGTAATTATCAGCCCTATTTGAAATAGATCTCTATCTATTCATCATACCAGTGAAAGGTCTGTCAGTACAGAAACGTTCAAAGGTCCTGGGTCAGAATTGCATAACTTCCAAGGGACGTAGACCTACATTACCCATTCATCTGGGGCCGTATTCACAAAGCATTTTATCTTACCGCTAGGAGTGCTCCTAACTCGCGCTAAAACATTTTACGTAGGAGTTTTTTCTTAAAAGTTATTCAAAAAGCCGCTGAGACCTACTCTCACTAAGGATAAATCACAAAGAGTGAACTAAGAGTGACGCGCCGTTGCTATGGATTACGTAAATTCTCGTGCACGAGTTTAGAAGCTGTCAGTTCGATGATTGGTTGTTCAGACGAGCCCACTGAATCACCGAAAAACAAGGAAATAGCCTAGGCTAGAAATGAATTCCTATTAAGTAGTTATAGTGCAGTTAGCAGAATACACGCATGATGGCAATTTTGTGCAGACCACGATAATGACGTTGTAGCCTGCACGTTCAAAAGAGAGAGAAAGCAAACAATGAAAATACGTAAAATCTAAAAGAAAATAAATGTTACGAATATTGCATATTCTCGAAGAAAGTTGTCCAATCCCGGGTTGCTTTAACTCACTTCATTTATTATAAAGTCGTCGGCATGTTTCGGTATGGTAACTGAAGCTATACGGAGGGAATTGTTTCTAACGCGAGTGAGAGGAAAATACCGTGATCTACTTCAAGCCCCCGGGCTAAGGCCCGGGTGGCTTTGCTGCGCCGTCTACCTATTGAACTCTGGCCTGTTCACTCGACGTCCTCCGTACAGGACGTCCAGTGGGTGTGGCCTATGAAGTGGGCGTTGCCTAGTGGGCGTGGCCGGGGTGACGTTATGGCTTCGGCTTCTTCACTTAATTAAAGGTGAAGAGGGAGCAGCCTTCAATAACATCATGCTCCCCTTGTGGCTATGTGAGGGTAACGCAGCTTATATGTTTGGTCCTGCATCATTGGGTCTATGTGTGGGTGTCCTTAGATTCTTAAAATACGTAACAGTCCCTCCTTGTCATCTAAGATGACCATACAATAATATTTTAAATCATAAACACCATTTACCACACCGAAAACATAGTCAAAGTAGGATCAATCATCAACACCATCAACCGTCGCGGAAAGACCTCTTGAAGAGAGGGGAAAAACCACTACGCATCCCCATAATACTGAGACGGCATTCACGTTGTGGGTCTTATTGGAAATACAGGTCATTATTTAACAATACAACAATGAACACAAATCTTGTTAACATACAATCACATGGCCAAACAGCACACAAACAAAACTATCCATAGTAATCCTGAGCTAATACTTTTTGGTCATGTGCTACAAGGTCATACAATTTTCATCATGTGCAAAAGTAAAGTAAAAATTGGTAGTCATAATACAATTTAAAAAATTCAAGATTATTGATAGCCTAGCATGGATTCGGGTGGTTGAGGTGATCTTCGTGCATTGGTTCGCTGTTGCATGTGGGTGGTTTGGGCATGGATTCTGTCGCCGTCGGGCCTGTAGTTCATGAACCCAAGACTCATCCCTCCTTGTCAAGGGCTCAACTCAGAGAGGTTACTCCTACATCATGGGAGCCTCCAAACAGGTTCTCCGTCGTCGTCGTGTCAGCAACAGGTGGCCTGTAAACAACCGTCTCAAAGATCAACAGTACCATTATCAATGCAGCGATTCAGAAATAACGGGTTGCATTCGCAACCAAGCAATACTACCAAATAATAAACATAGTCTGGTATGGTTGTTTTAAAATGTGTTATTCAAGTAAATCCGGGATATTGATTATCTTATATACAGGCACTTCTACTAGAATAGTATAGGTGTTGACTATTCTACATATTACAGCTGGATATGGTCGGGCCTCTCAGGTGATGTATCATTCACTTTCATCGGATCATATCTGATCCCCATGTAAGCCTGAATGGCACTTGGGGCTTCTGTAGCGCCTACTGCTGTGGGGATCAGCAGATGCAGTAGCCCTCGTGCACAGGGAATACAACGGCAGCCGGTGACAATTAACACGGTCTCTGCATTTATTCCCGCAACGGGCACTTACTGGATCATGCTTTTCCACCTCCCAAACATATTCTCCATCCAACCTGTGAAATGGTCATTAATGCCGGAGTTCTCTGCCAATTCTAACCTGAGGGATTGTAATTATGCCAGCAACCCATCCAGAGCTGTGTTATTGGGGATAAAGTTGGCCTACAACACGTTGTGCCTATCGCATTTATCCCTCCTTGCTCTGTCAATAACATTTCCATATATATACATATTCCTTTTAACTTTATCTGTTAAACTGAACGAAGTGTTGCTGATTATGATACATGTAATTTATCTAAACAATATATATATACATAATTTTTATATGGTGGACAAGCAAAACAGAACCAATTCAACTCCTGCCGTTATTTGATCTCCTCATGTGACTGCTCCTTGCTCGGCGGAGGCAGTTTATCGGCTCCGGGTGTGTCTGCATTTGGTTCTGGAACTTTTGTTTCTATTGTAGAAATACAAACTCATGTACAGCAGTTAGTTGTTCAAAAACATTTCCTATAATTCTATTTTTAATTGTTCTAATGGAAGTCCATTATGGGACCCTAGAAATGTAAGTGTAAGCATGAATCTAACCGTAAGCATTAGATGCAAAGTTAGCTGTGTCAGAGTGATGCACTGTACTCACCTTGCTTCTGGAAACATAGGACCTGAAAATTGTATGCGTTTCAAACATGTTTGTATTATAATTGATCTATTTAGTGCTTGTGCGGATTTTAAATTTTTGTTTTGAGTGTCCCATTCCTTATTCTGAGCTGATTTCAACCTTCAACCTTGATTTAATATTCACACTACATCCCTCCTTGCGCATTGCTTCAGCTATGCGCATTAGAATTAACCAATCCTAACAACGCTGAGTGCAACCAAGTTGAAGTTCCTTTCCTTAATCATCTGTACCTAAACCAATCCATTATGAAGATATATGAAGACCAGTACATACCAAACCAAAGGTCGATAGTTGTGGGTCTATGCAGCCGTCTTGAGACCACGCTGTAGTTAAATGCAGTAAACCGTAAATGTTTCATGGGTCAGATGCGCCGTAACTTATCAGAGTAAAATAAATATCAGACTATGAGACGCTGACGTTGTATCAAAGCGTTACAGCAGTAGCAGTGGCATTTGAAAGGTTAACCTACTACTTCTGAATCTAAATTGAGCCTATATTGTCCCTGGCGAGCAGATGTATTGCTAACCCATTTCTTATCTTATAAACCCAAAATGATGAAAAAAGGGAAATTACAATGTTAAAATTTGTATGTTCAACATCACTTCTTTGTAACCGTATCTGGTTCCAACAGTTACCTTCATTATACTACCCGATTGTCCTACACTATCTATGTATATTGGATGACCTAATCTTCATTTATTCTACGTATTGTTCGCATTTGATGTTGTCCACACTTGATTCACTCCTATGTACAATTATCTAGTTTTTTGTTGGTCAACATCAAATCGATACATTAATTCAACCTTTTAATCCTGGCCCACTTGAATTCTCCCCGAAGGAGCCTGTTATTGTGAATTCTCCCGGAGCCTCCCATTGACCTCCAATTATTACGTATTTCTTCATGGAAGGAGGGGTCGAATCCAAAGGAATAGCTTTAAAGAGACTTTATTTGTATAAAGTATTTTCGGTATGGTAAACTGATGCTCTGAAGTAAAGAGAGATTGAAGATGTGTTCTAAGCACGTGCGAGAGTGTTCTCCTAGCTGATCCTAGCCACAAACCCACGTATGTCTAATCGCTGCCGAGAGAGCTCTAAAGTTTTCGTGGCCAGGTGGTCTTCTTTATGGACTCAGCGAGGACCGGAAGACTTGGAGAGGAACCGGTGTGACGTAATCCTCGGTTTTCCTCGCCTGGTCTGTGATGCTGCCCTCTGTGGCTAAAGTATCTATTGCAGCCTTCAGTAATGTCCTGCTTTCCCTTGTGGCTATGTGTAGTATTTATTGCTTATATATTTGGTCCTACCCCCTATTGGTTAAGTGAGGGAAATACAGCTTGTGTTCCTAAAATACGTAACAGTCCCTCCTTGGTCATCTTAGATGACCATACAATAATATTTTAGATCATAAACACCATTTACCACACCGAAAACATAGTCAAAGTAGAATCTATCATCAACACCATCAACCGTCGCGGAAAGACCTCTTGAAGAGAGGGGAAAAACCACTACGCGTCCCCATAATACTGAGACGGCATTCACGTTGTGGGTCTTGTTGAAAATACAGGTCATTATTTAACAATACAACAATGAACATGAATCTTGTTATCATACAATCACATGGCCAAACAGCACACAAACAAAACCATCAATAGAAATCCTGAGCTAATACTTTTGGTCATGTGCTACAAGGTCATAAAATATTCAACAGGTGCAAAAGTAACGTAAAAATTGGTGGTCATAATACAATTTTTAAAATTTCAAAAGGATTGATAAGCTAACATGGATTTGGGGGGTTCAGGTGATCTTCGTGTATTGGTGCGCCGGTTCATGTGGGTGGTTTGGGCATGGATTTGGGGAGTTCAAGTGATCTTCGTGTATTAGTGTGCCGGTTCCTGTGGGTGGTTTTGGGCGATGTTATTATTGTAGTCATTGTTTTTACTGTCGCCGTCGGGTTTGTAATTCATGAACCCAAGACTCGTCCCTCCTTGTCAAGGGCTCATCTCAGAGAGGTTACTCCTACACCATGGGAGCCTCCTCACAGGTTCTCCGTCGTCGTGTCAGCAACAGGTGGCCTGTAAACAACCGTCTCAAAGATCAACAGTACCATTATCAATGCAGCGATTCAGAAATAACGGGTTGCATTTGCAACACTATACAATAACAAACAGCCTGTATGGTTGTTAGAAATGTGTTATTCAAGTAAATCCGGGATATTGATTATCTTATATACAGGCACTTCTACTAGAATAGTATAGGTGTTGACTATTCTACATATTACAGCTGGATATGGTCGGGCCTCTCAGGTGATGTATCATTCACTTTCATCGGATCATATCTGATCCCCATGTAAGCCTGAATGGCACTTGGGGCTTCTGTAGCGCCTACTGCTGTGGGGATCAGCAGATGCAGTAGCCCTCGTGCACAGGGAATACAACGGCAGCCGGTGACAATTAACACGGTCTCTGCATTTATTCCCGCAACGGGCACTTACTGGATCATGCTTTTCCACCTCCCAAACATATTCTCCATCCAACCTGTGAAATGGTCATTAATGCCGGAGTTCTCTGCCAATTCTAACCTGAGGGATTGTAATTATGCCAGCAACCCATCCAGAGCTGTGTTATTGGGGATAAAGTTGGCCTACAACACGTTGTGCCTATCGCATTTATCCCTCCTTGCTCTGTCAATAACATTTCCATATATATACATATTCCTTTTAACTTTATCTGTTAAACTGAACGAAGTGTTGCTGATTATGATACATGTAATTTATCTAAACAATATATATATACATAATTTTTATATGGTGGACAAGCAAAACAGAACCAATTCAACTCCTGCCGTTATTTGATCTCCTCATGTGACTGCTCCTTGCTCGGCGGAGGCAGTTTATCGGCTCCGGGTGTGTCTGCATTTGGTTCTGGAACTTTTGTTTCTATTGTAGAAATACAAACTCATGTACAGCAGTTAGTTGTTCAAAAACATTTCCTATAATTCTATTTTTAATTGTTCTAATGGAAGTCCATTATGGGACCCTAGAAATGTAAGTGTAAGCATGAATCTAACCGTAAGCATTAGATGCAAAGTTAGCTGTGTCAGAGTGATACACTGTACTCACCTTGCTTCTGGAAACATAGGACCTGAAAATTGTATGCGTTTCAAACATGTTTGTATTATAATTGATCTATTTAGTGCTTGTGCGGATTTTAAATTTTTGTTTTGAGTGTCCCATTCCTTATTCTGAGCTGATTTCAACCTTCAACCTTGATTTAATATTCACACTACATCCCTCCTTGCGCATTGCTTCAGCTATGCGCATTAGAATTAACCAATCCTAACAACGCTGAGTGCAACCAAGTTGAAGTTCCTTTCCTTAATCATCTGTACCTAAACCAATCCATTATGAAGATATATGAAGACCAGTACATACCAAACCAAAGGTCGATAGTTGTGGGTCTATGCAGCCGTCTTGAGACCACGCTGTAGTTAAATGCAGTAAACCGTAAATGTTTCATGGGTCAGATGCGCCGTAACTTATCAGAGTAAAAATAAATATCAGACTATGAGACGCTGACGTTGTATCAAAGCGTTACAGCAGTAGCAGTGGCATTTGAAAGGTTAACCTACTACTTCTGAATCTAAATTGAGCCTATATTGTCCCTGGCGAGCAGATGTATTGCTAACCCATTTCTTATCTTATAAACCCAAAATGATGAAAAAAGGGAAATTACAATGTTAAAATTTGTATGTTCAACATCACTTCTTTGTAACCGTATCTGGTTCCAACAGTTACCTTCATTATACTACCCGATTGTCCTACACTATCTATGTATATTGGATGACCTAATCTTCATTTATTCTACGTATTGTTCGCATTTGATGTTGTCCACACTTGATCACTCCTATGTACAATTATCTAGTTTTTTGTTGGTCAACATCAAATCGATACATTAATTCAACCTTTTAATCCTGGCCCACTTGAATTCTCCCCGAAGGAGCCTGTTATTGTGAATTCTCCCGGAGCCTCCCATTGACCTCCACCGTCACCACCCCAGAACCCGCAGGAACGATTAGTCGATTAACGCGTGGCCCGGAGGCTCCCAAGGAGCGCCACAATCCAACGTCTGACACCAAGTCTATGGGGGAATCTTGAGCCAGGGCAATTAAAAGTTTCTAAACTAGGTAGAATAAGAGTCATCCGAATTATGCACATCTGGGCATTAAATATATGGTGATATTCTAAAACAAAACAAAACTGAACCTAAAAGAAAAATTCAGAAGTTATTGGGTGAAGCAAATGTTATTACAAGTTAATTATAATGAATCGTTTTCTAATTGTCTTAGTTTTATATGTGACATGTTTTCAATATCCCCTCGTGTATGTAACAGTCGAGTAACCTCCATTATTTTGGTGGCTCTGACACACACAAGAGGACATTCGCACATGGTATATGAATCCACCATTTGTTTTCATTCTATATTTTTACTTATTTTTATTTTCATTTTATTTTTATCTCAATATACACATTCGTAAGAAAAGCACGAACGAAGATGCATCATAACATGCATCAACAGACCTAAAAATAAGTATATTATTCAACAATTTGAGACCTCAGATGGGATTTCTTCCTGCGGAGCCCTTTATTTTCTAAAGGGTCCGCAGAGAGGTCTGCTGAGTGGCCAGGAGTTCTTACACATTCAGAAGTGTTGCTGAGGACAGCTGCCTCACAACAAACCAAAAGCCTTTGTTAACCATATGGTCATCTAAGTCATCATTCCTTAAGATGTCATAAATATGGGGTTGGCCGTTCCTTATCACTTGCGTCTCTGCGCTTCTCTGGGGATCAAGGATAACGGGCCCAAACCAACACAGGACAACAAAGGAACAGAGTGAGAACTGATTTCCACTAACCTCAAAGGATTTTGAACGACCCTGCAGAATAACAGGGTGACAAGACCACATGGGAAAATACAAACATACAAAACTTAAATTTGAACATTATCAAAAATATCTTAATATTAAAAATCTGCATTTCAATATTAGGCATCATACTTCTGTTGTTACCGTAACGTTTTTTATAGTTTGTAATGAAATATATATTTTAATCGTTCTTATTTTGGTATTTTTGGACCTCGTCAGGTTTGTTGAACTATGCATTTCTACCGCTTGTCCTCAGGATCCTCTATTGGGGGGGACTCTTCTGCTCTCCTATGAGGCAGGTTATCCCAAAACTCTTCTAATAAGAATTCCCAGGCCTGGTTAATCCCCGGACTTCTGTGGACGAGCGGTATGCATGCTATGGACAACTTTAAAGGCTAACCGTTCATGATGCGGAGTTTAGATAATTATTCCTATCTTAAGATCACCGTGTAACTGTCGTATAGGGATCTGGTTTGATGCAAGACCCCTGGGTTGGTGTCCTTTTGTAGGACTTCTTTCGGTTCTGGAATCCGGCATTCCTAATTGTTGAATACAAGATATTGCATGCATATTGGTGGTATGATATTATATCTATTGCAATCGCTCCAATGGAAGCAATAGTTGACCCTTGAACACCTCACGCAGTGTTATTCAGTCTATTCGTCTGTAGTAGCTGATTATTGTAGAATTTAACCCATGTACCTTTAATATTCGCAAAAAACGTATTGTAATTGTGTCTACCGCAGTTGAGCTAACTCCCTCCTTGGGCGCCGTTTAAAACCATGTGTACCATTTATTAATTAGACATATTATTCTAGCAGTTGAACCCCGTGTCTATTTGAACCAGCCTGGTTCTCTACCTGTCTTGCTACACAAAACGCATGTTGAATAGACAGAAGCGCTCAGCAACCTGAAAAAAAAATTAATAATTACTGTCCGTGTTTGGCATTCGTTCTTATACTGCCATTTCCTGGAGAGAGAAAGAATTAAGATCAATGCAGAGAAGTAAAAAGATGAGTGTTTGGCAACTATAATGCTTGTGTTGCCACCTTGTGTTGCTTGTGTTGCCACCTCCTAAAGAGAAAAGAGAATTAATATTTTATGCACAGAAGTAAAATGATGATCGTGGGCAACTGATCGTTGTGTTGCCACTCCCTGATTAGAAAAGAGAATATTTGTAGTAATGTTAACGATTAAAAATGATGAATGTCCATCCATTACTGCTCGGGTTGCCACGGCCTGACGAGAAAAGAGAACAAATTTAGTACGAATGCAAGAGATCGGCTACTTGGAAAGCTGGGGGTCGTCTAGTTGGGACTCATAATAGTTATATATTTGTGGTACATTTGGAGATGTTGAGATGTAATTGGGAATAATCTCGTGTTAACGAGTAGGGGGCACTACCAAGAACTACAAATATGGCTGCGGTGCATACTACATACGTATCAGCCGACTACAGAAACTTCTTTGAGTTCTATCTGTCCGGCTGAAAATTGTGGTACCTTATAACATAAGGCTACCACTTAACCGCAATTTGTGTTCTCAATACACTATGGCTCTGCGCTGTGTGTACATTTATATGTACACAAGTTATTGTTGTTAAAAATAGCGACAGAGAGAGAGATGTGTCGTGGGAGAGGCTGGGGGGTGGTCTTTATGATGAGGGTTTAGAGGGAGGAAGATTGGTGGTGGGGGGTGGGGTTCATTAAGACAGTGGAGGAGGAGACGCGGAGAAAGACGGGGTTGGAGTGAGAGAGAGATGGAAGGCCAGTGAGGGGACAGGGTGTTAGACTGGGCCTGGAGGGGGGGTGGTGGGGACTTTTACGAGTGTAAAGGGTTAGGAGGGACTCGTAGATTAATAATTCATCGTTTTTAATAACAAAATATCAACAGACTTGAATGTAAAAGTAATCATGCAGTCTTGGATGTTATTAGCGGATCATCAGATAGGTGGTATTTACTCTGACCGTCCGCAATGGAGCTATTGCTTAGGAACACAGACCGTGCCGGCCTCAGGAAAGTTCAGAAGAATGGGAGAAGTTAAAGATAATAATGATTGGAACTCTCGTTAATGTTCTTTTGTGGCTCAATCTTCACAGAGACCGATAGTGGAGGACCTTACCTCGCACCCATAACCATGAACAATCGTTAACGACAAGTACTCAAAACGACGCCAGTGGGGCATTTAAGACAAAGCTATTCTGTGGGGAAGGGGGGGGGGGGGGGGGGGGGGTCTTTATGAGGGGGGGTGGGAGACAGGGAAAAAAGGGTGGGGAGGGAATTTACGAGAGGGGGTTTAGGCGGGAGGAAGAGACGGGGAGATCTACGAAGGGGGATCGAAGGGAGGGTACAGGGGGGGGTTGATTCACTACCAAGAACTACAAATATGGCTGCTGGTGCAAACTACATGCGTATCAGCTGACTACAGAAACTTCTCAGAGTTCTATCTGTCCGGCTGAAAACTGTGGTACCTTATGGCATAAGGCTACCATTTAACCGCAATTTGTGTTCTTAATACACTCTGTTTCTGCGCTATGTGTACATTTATATGTACACAGATAGCCCTATGAGATCCTTGGATGATAAGGGGAACTACAAATAGAAGTCAATGTTGTTAAAAATAGCGACAGAGAGAGAGAGAGATAGAGAGAGGTGATGTGGGAAGGGTGGGGGTTCATTCTATTCTCTGGGGAAGGGGGGGGGGTCTTTATGAGGGGGGGTGGGAGACAGGGACTAAAGGATGGGGAAGTAATTTAAGGGGTGAGGGAGGGCCTACTTTTAGACAGGCAAGCAGACAGAGAGAAAGAGCGAAGAATTGGGAGTTACAAGATTGTACAACGTTAATTACTTTTCAATATTCCATATTGAAACTGTGGAACAACCTTCCTGGTTGCCCAAAAGCAATCCGTTTGACAAACAAAGTGGATTTACGGATTTATCACATGTATACATAAATATTGTTCTCCCATAGATGTTGAATTCTATTAGCTACAAAATTATAGCCAAAATATTATGCGTCAGAAACTATTGCTTCACTGATGGATTTCAACTTATTGCTATTCATTTATTGATTCGTAGAGGATGAGGATGAGGGCACTTAATGAACGTGCGGAAACTCTAGTTATGAACTAGATATTGATATTTAAATCAAAATCAAACTAAATACCTCAAATATTGGAATGAAATATACAATCCAATACTTCCAGCTATTGACTAGTGAAATGTGACTATTATAATTGCACCATTGGCTGAATAAGTAGCTGCCGAAACACTGTTATCATTTGAAACAGATGGATCTTTAAGGGAATATATTTATGGAGAGAGAACATATTTCGACAGACAGACAGACAGACAGACAGACAGACAGACGGACAGACAGACAGACCACACCGGGGGTCCCTTTGTGCAGGCTACTATTGCCTTATCAAAACACCCAGGTCAAAAATGACACTTGTTGCCTTCAATAAGTGTGTGCTTGGAGAGAGAGAGAGAGAACATATCTCTAGAGAGAGAGAGAGAGATAGAGCGAGAGGGAGGGAGAGAGATCTGCTTTTGTCCCAGGTCAGAGATCATGCAGTCTTAACAAAAGACTTACCATTGCAGACCCTACCTATTTGCAGAAGAGAGAGAGAAAAAGTGATTGAGTATCAAAGTGAGTGAGTGAGTGAGAGAGAGAGAGAAAGAGGGAGCTAGGGTGAGGGGGAGAGAGAGCGAGAGAGATCTGCTATTGCCCAGGTCAGAGGTCATGCAGTTTTAACAAAAGACTGACCATTCAGACCCTACTCACTTGCAGGAGAGAGAAATGAGTGAGTGAGTGAGTGAGTGAGAGAGAGGGGGAGAGAGAGGGGGAGAGAGAGGGGGAGAGAGAGAGAGAGGGGGGGTGAGAGAGATCTGCTTTTGCTTACAACTATTCGAGTTGTTCCAGTCCTACCGGACTGTGCAACCAGGCCACAAGATGGCCCCGGCGCCGAGAGAGAGAGATCTGCTTTTGCTTAGGTCAGAGGTCACGAGTCTTAACAAAAGACTGACCATTTATCCCCTATCGACTTGCAGGAGAGAGAGATGAGTGAGTGAGTGAGTGAGTGAGTGAGATGGAGAGAGAGAGAGAGAGAGAGAGAGAGATCTGTTTTTGCTTAGGTCAGAGGTTATGCAATTTTAACAAAAGACTGACCATTCATCCCCTACTGACTTGCAGGAGAGAGAGTGAGTGAGTATCAAAGTGAGTGAGTGAGTGAGTGAGTGAGTGAGTGAGTGAGTGAGTGAGTGAGAGAGAGAAAGAGGGAGCTAGGGTGAGGGGGAGAGAGAGCGAGAGAGAACTGCTATTGCCCAGGTCAGAGGTCATGCAGTTTTAACAAAAGACTGACCATTCAGACCCTACTGACTTGCAGGAGAGAGAGATGAGTGAGTGAGTGAGTGAGTGACTGAGTGACTGAGTGAGTGAGAGGGGGAGAGAGAGAGAGAGAGGGGGGGGGGGGGGAGAGAGTGATCTGCTTTTGCTTACAACTATTCGAGTTGTTCCAGTCCTACCGGACTGTGCAACCAGGCCACAAGATGGCCCCGGCGCCGAGAGAGAGAGAGAGAGAGTGAGATCTGCTTTTGCCCAGGTCAGAGGTCATGCAGTCTTTACCAAAAGACTGACCATTCAGACCCTACTGACTTGCAGGAGAGAGAGAGAGATGAGAGAGTGAGTGAGTGAGTGAGTGAGTGAGTGAGAGAGAGGGGGAGAGAGAGAGAGGGTGAGAGAGAGAGAGAGAGGGGGGGAGAGAGAGAGAGAGGGGGAGAGAGAGGGGGGGGGGGGAGAGAGAGGGGGGGGGGGGAGAGAGAGGGGGGGGGGGAGAGAGAGAGAGAGAGAGGGAGAGAGAGAAAGAGAGAGAGAGAGAGAGAGAGGGAGGATGTAACACTTGAGTTGAGGCCCCCTGTTGCTCTTCAGCAATGGCGTTTGTTTCAAAAAAGGTCTCTGACTACAAAGACTGTGGAGGTACGAACAAAGGAAACGCACGTTTCCAAGACGCGTTGTCCTTCTAAATCGTACACCACGTGGTACATCCAAAATGCTGCAGAAACAAACTTTTGGATCTCTATAAGAAGTATGAGATTCCTGCAAGTTTGTCTCCACAGCGGGTTAGCGAGGGACTTGATAGCAGATGGGTTGTACTGCGTAAGTCTACCTCTACGGCTGCGTTATATACTATACGAACTTGCAGTTTCGATTTTCAATGGACCGGGCCTGGAGGAATCAAACCCATTCAAACTCCACAGCAAACAAAGCTACGCCACCGGTTTTATGCAAGTAAGCTAGATTAACGTTAATATGACCTTTCTCACCACACCGTAATGGCTCAAACGTTTTTACTGGTCGGTTCTTTTGTACTGGCTTAACATCCGTACAATCTTCACACAACACATAAACCACAGGTATTATTTCTCCCACGCGGTACAAACATTTAGATCTAATCAGGATTGGATACAGTCTATCGACAAACCCATGTAAAACACACTCCTAGCCCTTTACTTCGTGAGCTCGTTATTCAATTTCAATCTGTTAGCGTATCCTAGGCCGTTCGTCTAACCGGCTGTATGAATTTAAACCAGTCCGAGATTACACGTCCCCGCAACCAGTCGAAGGCAGTACAAGCTATTCACCTAAATGTGACTATGTCTAACTATACAGAGTTCAGTCATGGACAACAGGTTCTGTTTACCTTTCTTGTGGCGCCTGTAAGTAGCTTGTACTGCTCCCGACGGCCCCGCAGTCGCTAGTCTCGGTCCGGGACCTTCCAGGAACGTCCGGGTCACCAATTATTACGTATTTCTTCATGGAAGGAGGGGTCGAATCCAAAGGAATAGCTTTAAAGAGACTTTATTTGTATAAAGTATTTTCGGTATGGTAAACTGATGCTCTGAAGTAAAGAGAGATTGAAGATGTGTTCTAAGCACGTGCGAGAGTGTTCTCCTAGCTGATCCTAGCCACAAACCCACGTATGTCTAATCGCTGCCGAGAGAGCTCTAAAGTTTTCGTGGCCAGGTGGTCTTCTTTATGGACTCAGCGAGGACCGGAAGACTTGGAGAGGAACCGGTGTGACGTAATCCTCGGTTTTCCTCGCCTGGTCTGTGATGCTGCCCTCTGTGGCTAAAGTATCTATTGCAGCCTTCAGTAATGTCCTGCTTTCCCTTGTGGCTATGTGTAGTATTTATTGCTTATATATTTGGTCCTACCCCCTATTGGTTAAGTGAGGGAAATACAGCTTGTGTTCCTAAAATACGTAACACGAACTACCCAAGTGTTGACTGATTTGTGCCAAGGTGTTTACCTAAAATGTGTTTTCAAAGTGATCCCTAAATGCCTGTCCACTCGGTTCCACACGGCCAAATTCCTTGTAATGTTGATCGCCATCATCATCATCATCATCATCATCATCATCATCATCATCATCATCATCATCATCGTCTGGCTGTGGAATGTTCCTCCGCTTGCAGAGGTTGTGTAGAATGGCACATACAGTGATTACTGTGCTTGCCCTCTCTGGGGTGAAGCGTATTTCGCCGTGGAGGACATGAAACCGACGTTTCATCTGCCCAATTCCTCTCTCCACAACATTTTGTGTATGTTTGTGTGCTCGCAAAGAGCCAATACGATGTGTTTTACGCATAGGACTAAGCGTAATCTGCGTAATCACTTACATGTTACACTTTAACTGTGCTCCCGGTTGTGGATTGAGGTAGGGTGTCTAGAGCCACGTCTTGCATGGATAGTCACTGTCACCCAGCAAGTGACACCCAACTGGCACATCTCAAAAAGCTGCCTCAGACCGCTCACCATTAAAATGCGCGAATCATGGGTAGCTGAAGATCCAGGCCACTTTGCAACAACATCCAGTAGGCTATGTTAAAATTTGCATCAAAAACAACCTGCGTGTTGATGGAATGCACTTTCTTCCTATTGATGAACACGTCCTCGTCTTTTGATGGCGCAATTATTTTTATTTTTTATAAGTTATATATATTTTTTTATTACTTATAATTTTTATAACATTTTATTTCGGGACTAATCGGATTATTACTGTTAGTCGGGGATGCTATTGCATCGCGCATTAACTCCACAATAAGTTGAATACCCTAACATTTCGTCTCGCAGGCATTTTAAGATTCTTTGTGAATAGGTCTTACTGAGTTAGGAGTCCTCTTGAGGACTTTTAAGCTCTCCTAGACTTAGGTGCTACTTTTAGTCCTAAAATACTTTGTGAATTGCTCTTAGTGAAAAAAGTTAGGAGTCCTAAATTTAAGAGTGACACGCCCATTATTTTTAGGAGTTACTCCTAAATTCGCCAGTTAGGACCTACTTTTAGCCCTAAGATCCTTTGTGAATACGGCCCCTAATGCCCAGGTTTAAAAATAGAATGTTAATGTGATGTTCTCATTTTGCACTCAAAGCCTTCCAATATTACAGTGGATTATGTAATGTGTGTCAAATCTTATTTGGGCTGGAAGTTTTTAATTAGTTTTCACTTCTTTTCCAATCAGTTCACTTTTCGTTTGAGCATCATGAAACTTTGTTCCCAATCGCCATTCGGCAACCATCCAAACCTGTGCTTTTCGACATGGGAACAAGCATAACAACTAAAGTTTTTCCTAGATTAGCAAGGCTGAATCTCCTTCTACTTTTGCATAAATTAAAAATAAATGTTGTTTCAATTCAGCAGGCAAAATATTTTGCATAAATTACATGTTTCTGGCTTTGAGGTATCAGATGAATTGGACAGCAGTGCTTCGTGTTGGCAGCTATTGTGACATGGGCAGCAGGTCAGTTATAAATATTCCCTTTTTGAATATGCCATAAAAATTGTCTGCTCTTCCACCATCAGAAAAACACTATAAAAATGAGAAATCATCCAGTTGTCGTATTGTCACTGGTGCGAGGACTTGTAGTTCCGTAATGGGGCAGATATCACTTTCCTCCATTAACAATATTATCCAAATATGACCTGCCTGGACCTGGATTCATTATTATCACCTCACTTTTTCTGTTTATTATTTTAGTTTTCTGTTATATGCTCCCTCAAGAGTACAAGACGTTTTGGATGTACACCGGCAGTGCTCCTGCTACTTTATTATTCTCCTTTACATCCAATAATTGTTGTTTTGTTTATTTCTCTATAGAATTCTTCATGGATGGTCTTGGCCAATTGATGGTTGCTTCGTGTGGCCATGTTTCCGTTGGCCATCAGCCGAGAGGGGCCAATGCTCAATATGGTCGGTTCAGTCACCCCGGGAAGGATGATGTGCAGTTTAAAATACAGCTGCACTACAACAAAAACCATCTACAATGTATCCACTACGGATAGGAAGAATCCCGACAGATCCATTCGCTATAAGAGAAGGTCATCTTCAAGTACTATGTACGGTTTCCCTTAAACAACCTCTGTTGGCTTGAGTGGTTGCTACAGTAATAGATTGATCCTTTTCAGGGTTAGGGTTAGGGTAAGGGTATATATATATATAAAAAGCTACATGCGCTTCGCGCTTCTCACTTGCGTTTCAGTCCGTTAAAATTGGGCCCATAGTGTGAAGAGTCTGCAGAGTTGTCTTCAGGGCTTTAATAACAAGATTGTCATGAACATTCTTATATATATTAAAATGTGTGCTACCCATTCAATAAATATTTAGATGTTCGTGATTTTAATGAATCCTACAATATTCTAGTATTTCGACATGGATGTAAATATTTTATTTTCAGAAGTTAATGGCCCGAACCAGAGTTTACTGGGATTCTAATAAATGGCGGATGAAAAGACAAGTGCATGGAAAGTTGTTTTACTTTACTGCAGTGTCTTGCTAATGAACACGATTGATAAAGGTCTATCATTAATGGGCAAGACCCATACAGTAGTTTTGGTTACGTGTTGGAGGTTTAAAATTCGATTCAAAAGGGATTGGACTTTACACACAAACCAGTCAATATGCATTTGTGGATCTCGTAGAGTTTTGTCCAATGTGTGCTGCATATTTTCTGTAAAATGTGTCTACATGCATAGCAAACACCTCTAGATAGTGAAATGCAGATTTAAAAGCTGCCTTTTCGCTGTCTTGGTCTGAATAGAAGAGGTAAAATTTGAAATGGGCGGAAAAAGCCTCATTCACGCGATCAGGTGCTAGTCTACTGTGGCCCCTGCTGAGGGACTCTACTCTACAAAATTAACAATAAAGCAAAAATACTACAAAATATATGAATAAACTAATATAATCAATATATTAACGATAAAGACCTTTATAGGCAATATATTAACATAAAAATATATATTGGTCTTTGATTTATATTTTTATAGATATAATACAATACGGGTCTGTGAACTGCTCATTGATGATATGCCATAGCTCCACTCCTAGCAGACCCCCAACACCAATCAGAAATTATTCCTTTCCCCTGTGACACAACTCTCCATTCAAGGCACCTTTCCAATTGGATTTCTTATCTAACCATTTTCAATACTACCTATCTATCTATAAGCATAACAATGACCCAACCTGCAATTATTTTGTTACCCCCCATGTTGCTGTAGCACAGGGACGCGGGAAGTCAGTCCGAGGGGGGGGGGGCTGAGAGAGAGTCTATATCAGGGGTCTTCAATTAAAATTGAACAAGGTCCAGTTACTAGAAATTCTTTCCAAGAAAGGTCCGAACCTACCACGTCCCAATAGCCTTCTTTTGTCAAATACAATCAACACGGCATATTACCTTATAATTTCAGATGTATTTATTTTCAATTTCCAAATAGCTTACTTTTAACAATGAAAAACTAGTAAGACAAAGTAACGCATATTAACATTTCAAGTAAACAAAACAGGTACATTAGGCCTGCAATTCAAGTAAACATAAAAAGTGCATAAGGCCTACATGTCAAATAAACACAAAAAGAGCATTAGGCCTTCGTTTCAAGTAAGTAAAACAGTGTCTCAAGTGGTGTTGGACCCAACAGGTCCTCACAGATCTCTTTCTTGTCTTGATGAAACAATCGCACATAAACCAAAAGCTGGGCATTATCCGTTACATCTGAAGACTCATCAATGGCTAAGGATGGGGCACTCTGAACAGCTGCATGAAGCTGTGACAGTGCGTCATCTGATAACATTTCGGATTTTCTGGTTGTCGGGCTCACATTGGGATTTGCTTTATTTTTTCACACAATTCAACCCTTTGTTTACCTTCAAGTGACGTCTCGGCAGCGGCGTTCAAGCACTCCTTCACAACAGTCGTGTCACTGAAAGTTTTTTTATGTTACCCCATAATCCATGCAATCTTAAGTGAGCATTCATTTGCACGTTGCTGGCCTGTAAATTTGTGTGTGAAGACACGCGTAGACCTCTCATACTGAGCTCTCAGCTCGGATATTTTCCACGCTCTTACTTCTGACTTCTGGGGATACTTTTCCTCGAAGGATCTGTGTTTGGATTCGTAATGCCGCTTAATATTCCCGTTTTTTATCAGCGCCACGGTTTCAACACATAAAAGTCACAACAAAGGTTTTGCACTGCCTTGCGGGAGAATGAACAAGTATTGGTCAGTCCATTCATCTTTAAAATGTCTGTTTTCGGGGTCAACTTTCCTTATTTTCAAGCAAGCTATTTTCTCATTCCAAATCGCTCTTCCGGTGAACAAAAAAATTGATTGGCTATTTTTTGAGTGACGCTATTACGCACATGCCGTGACAGACGGAGGGAGGGGGGGAGTTCGGTGAGTGCATGATCTTCGCTCTGTGAAGATCATTGCTTTTTGTTGTTTTTATGCTGTACTACAGACTATTCTGCCTTTCAATTTGTATTTCAGTGAGAAATGATTTTGCTAACATAATCATGCTTTGTATAGTGAAATCATAAAGAAAAAAAAAAAAAAAAAGATATTCTTATCTTATTTTTTTAAATTGGTCATGGGTCCGGGTAGGACTGTCACTTGGTCCGGACCCGGGCCGCGGTCCGCCGTTTGGAGATGCCTGGTCTATATAATGACATCATAATAAATGCTGCGCAACATCCATTGTTTACAGAGACGAGATGACGGGTGACGTCACATTCAGGGCTCCGCTCTGATAAACACTCTACTGGTGTGTAAAAAGACTAACTCTGCCAACTAACCACTGTTATTCACAAACGTTACAAGTAAACAATGTGGAAATTAGAGTCAACTCGGCTGATACTGTGCTGAATTTCACACACTAACAACATGCCGACAAGCTGTTGCGGTCTGGGATTATGCAGCGTTAAAACAAGGATTCAGGAGGTTATTTCTAAAGGTTTACAAAGGAAAGTGACAATAAAAGAAAGCCTTCATTTTCATCCAGAGTTACGAGTTGTCGGATATGAGGAAAGTGACGGTTTCTCCGTCAAGTGAACCGTCCGTCTTTGCTCTTTTTTTGCCAACCAGTTTACGTGCGGGATTCCAGAAATAAAACGATAACATTCAACGTGTCTATTAATATCTAGCCAGCAACATTTTACACCAGTTTTAGAGTTTTTTTGTGCACTACAACAGATGTTGAACACCAACATGCTTATGTGAAATCAGCATAGTACCATATTCAGCTATGAACAGTTCTGCGTTGTGCGTCATAGCCTACGTCAGCCTACACAGACAATGTTCTAAATAAAATGAAATGATAATATGATAAATATCATAAAAAGAGTGGATGTCAATAATTGAATGAAAAATCATGTTGTATGATCAAATTATACTCAAAAAAAAAGTATTGATTTGATCAGTTACAGCCAGGGGCCGCCAGCACCCCCACTTCCCGCATCCCTGCTGTAGCATTTCTATGTTGCTTCAAATGCACTTTGTCCTCTTTGTCTTTGTAATTCAATGCCGTCGTCTCATGAGATCGTAATTTCACTAGTTCACATTCTGTCACTCTGCGCAGACCAGTCTGGCTATGATCCTGTATAAAGCATTTCCAATATATATATTTTCATGTTAGCATTCGAGAACAGGGGCTTTAAGGGTGCACTCACACTAGGCCATCTGGCCGTGGCCGTTGGCCGTTTTCACACCTAACCGTGCACAACTGGCCCCATTGTTCTCTGGCCTGCACTCACACTAGGCCATCTGGCGGTGGCCGTTGGCCGTCGCAACTGTGGCCTGGCCACGGTAGGCTCTTGTACATACGTCATCACGTCGTAAGTAACACGTCATCACCAAGCGTCCGCTGCATGGACTATAATAAAGTCTGCCGCCAGTCAGAGTTGAACAACAATGGACAACAACACAGAGAACACAGTTCACACTTTGCTGAGTCTGTTGCTTATTTGGAGCCGTTCTCAGATAGAGACCACTCTCACTGCTGATTTTTTCGTGTACGCAAACAAGCGTAAACATCGCTTGACGCCATGTTCACCGTTAAATGGGAAAGAAGGCTCGTCGCCTTTATTATGTCCATGGTCGTTGCATGGACTATACGTCATCCAGCTCAGATTGCGTTGCCGTACGTGTGCGCGTATCGGCTCATTAGAATCTGTACCGCGGCGGCCCGTACCGTAGCAGCACACCTCGCCCAAGTGGCCAAGTTGGCCTGGCCTGGCCAGACTGGCCACACTCACACTAGCAGATTTGAGCACGGTTAGGTGTGAAAACGGCCATGGCCACGGCCAGATGGCCTCGTGTGAGTGCACCCTAAGTTTGCACAAAACAAAAACAATAACATCAGGAAACTTTAGCAATCAACGTTTCATCTAAAATAGACTGTATAACATTGTTAAAAGATTAAAAGAAATCGGAAAGGATGGCTTTTCACAGATAATATGTTGTTGCTTCTCTTCCGACTGCATTTGGCAAGAGCGAAGAGAGCATGACTGGAGATGTTGAACAACGTAAGGCAGTGAACATGTTTTGAAAAGTACTGCTATCCAGTCAAGGCCAGACTGATATTCATTGTGATGTGCAAAGATCAGGAAGGTCTCATGAGGCCCTGACAGTCAGGGGAACCTCGCTCCACTAAGGGCACCTCTGGCAGCTTCCCCAGGGGGACTCTTTTAAGTTGGTAACAATGCAGGCCTCGGAAACTGCCTAGCGATCCCCCGCCACATGCTGGCCTTGCTAACCACTCCCCCTGTTCCCTCTCACCACCACTACCACCACCAAGCAACATGCACCCACCATAAGCCCTCAGTCCGCTCATCCTCTGAGATGCGTCCAGGCATCTGCTTTCTAAATGTCGAGAACCCCGCCCCTAAATAGGCTGTCCAAAATGCCTGTTCTTGCTGATTGGCCCAGTTAGTTCGGGATCTCTTATTGTAAGGCAGAGATGTGTTTGGATTTGGGTTGTTTATGTATATGTGTCAAATGGGAGAGGCATGGCACTGAATTGCACGTGTCTGTGCCAGAGCCTCTCAAAGTCCCCGCTCATCTGAGTTGGGAACTAACACAATGTGAACTGGGTTTCGGTCTCCTCTGTATTACTGTTCTTCTGGTGGGCCTTGTTTTGTGTGTTTGGAGAATGAATACCATAGGCGGGCTCGCCTAACAGAAACAGAAATTGATAAGTGTGCTTGGTTTCCAAATGGCCTGTCCCAACAGTGTTCTGACTCCCTCCCATTCCCCGATGCTCGTGATAGGCAGTTCAAGGACCCCTTTGCCGTAGAGGCTGATGTAAGTCAGACATCGTGGGGGAGAAGTCCAAATTGCAGGCACCAGAGCTTGAGCTTTCCTGGCAGTAGGGTCTTGTTGATGTTTCCAGATTGTTGGTGATGTCCTGCCTTATTTGCTGCACTTGGTCTTTGTCACTGAGGCTTGCGTCGTACCATCTTCCCAGGCTTTTGACGGGTTGCTCAGACACCGTTGGTATTGGGTCGTCACCAATGCAGAACTTCACGTTTTTAAGCTTTCCCTTGGCTATTGAGATGCTTCGTGACTTGCTCGGCTTGATTTTCATCTGGGCCCACTTGATGTTCTCCTGCAGTTTTCCAAGAAGCCACCTGGTTCATTCTGCAGTAGTGGTCAGAGTGGTCATGTCATCCATGTATGTTTGGATAGGTTGAAGGCAGATCCCGTTCTTAGCTTGCTCGGCCCCCAGCAGCCACCTTGAGGCACTGATGATGACCACCATGGCCATTGTGAAGGCCAGGGGTGAGATTGGTATATTGGCGCCCCCTCTGGCTGCGGGCACACAACCAGGCTGCGGAATGAATCCCCCACTGAAGTCCGTAGGGTCATGATACAATACAACACCCCCCCCGCCACGACTATGAAAATAAACGGGTGACGTCACGAACACTGGTTCGTCATTTAAAAGAATAAAAAATATTAGCCTAGCCCCACCTGTTTTTTACATGTAGGAACGCCACTGTGGGGAACTGATCCAAAGGCATTGTACGTGACATGTACATGTGTGATTCGATGTATGCGTGTGTCCCAGTTTACTCTTGCATGCCTGTATATGTGAGCCTATTCAAGGATAACCCACAAATTGATCAACCAAACCTCTCCCCCTCTCTCTCTCCCCCTCCCTCTCTCCCTATCTCTCTCTTTGTTCTCTCTCTTTGTTCTCTCGCTCTTTGTTCTCTTTTTCTTTAATCTCTTTCTCTCTCTGTTCTCCCTCACTTTATCATGAATGGGAACTATACAAGAGACAAACAAAAGCTTGATTTTCGAGTTGAACCGGCATTGGATAGAGGCACTCATGTAATTTGATACTTCCCCCCCATTACCTGGATGTGTACAAGATCCAAAGATTGCCAAAGTGTATAAAAAACACATTGACCTCATCACTACTTTCTACCCTGTAGCAAGTAGTTTCATATTTCCGTGTGATTTCAGGCTGATTTTATTGGACCTGATGCCACACCTTGGATAATGGTGGATTAACAATACTGAGTTTTTCTGATTTTTTTGTTGGTAAATTGAGACGAGTCCTCTGAGCCTGGGGACTTTTTCAATCTAGATATGTTAAATTCACAGTTATGTAACATAACCCCCTTACGCATGTATGTGTCGGAGAACACGTAGAAGCAGGGCGGAAGGCCCGAAACTCACTAAACTGGACCAATTTACTTGTCTGAAGCGATATATACAGTGAGCTCAGCTACAGTTCAATGCGATCATCTTACTCAAGGGGTTGGATTAGAAAGTGGGATTGTTACATGAAGAGAGTAGAAGAGAACACAGAAAAAAACACTTCTGAGCTCACCTGCCTCTCCCGCATTTCCACCGGAGGGTGCGGGTTGGTTCAGTCTGCAAAGGTGCGGCACTGGTCGCGTTTCCACCGCCAAAAATGGGCGTGATCCGTACTGAGTCGTATTGAGCTGTACTCGTCTCGCAGTACTCCTCTGTTGGGGTGATGAGACACCTAAAAGGGGTCTGGCAAGTTCGAGCTACACACACCGTTCATTGAATGGTCGACAGTGTCGACAATCACACTTCCGTTCGACAGGGGGATAATAACAAACAAACACATAAGATAAGAGATAAGATAAGATAAGATAGCTTATCTTATCTTGCAACTTACAAAAAAACAAACAAGCAATTTAAGTTAAAATATGTAAAAAAAACAAGACAGAAATAACAAGACAAACATTTGGAACAAGACAGGACAGGTGAGGTGAATAAACAAATATAAAAGGCTATAAGCATATTGCACTTTAAAGAAAGTGAGGTATATGTGTTTCTTCTCATCATCTCATCTTCATCCGCTTATCCGGGGTCGGGTCGCGGGGGAGCAGCTCAAGCAGGGGACCCCAGACTTCCCTGTCCCGGGCCACATTGACCAGCTCTGACGGGGGGATCCCGAGGCGTTCCCAGGCCAGTGTTTAGATATAATCTCTCCACCTAGTCCTTGGTCTTCCCCGAGGTCTCCTCCCCACTGGATGTGCTTGAAACACTTCCCAAGGGAGGCGCCCAGTGGGCATCCTTACCAGATGCCCGAACCACCTCAGCTGACTCCTTTCTAAGTAAAGGAGCAGCGGCTCTAATCCGAGTTCCTCACAGATGGCTGAGGTTCTCACCCTATCCCTAAGGGAGACGCCAGCCACCCTTTTGAGAAAACTCATCTCGGCCGCTTGTACCCGCAATCTTGTCCTTTCGGTCATCACCCAACCCTCATGACCATAGTAGAGGATAGTAACGAAGATCGACCAGTAGATCGAGAGCTTTGCCTTGCAGCTCAGCTCTCTTTTCTTAACAACGGTGCAGTAAAGCGATCGCAATACCGCCCCCGCTGCTCCGATTCTCCGGACAATCTTACGCTCCATCGTACCCTCACTCGCGAACAAGACCCCGAGGTACTTGAACTCCTTCACTTGGGCTAAGGACTCATTTCCTATCCGGAGTAAGCAATCCACCGGTTTCCTGCTAAGAGTCATGGCCTCAGATTTAGAGGTGCTGATCCTCATCCAAGCCACTTCACACTCGGCCGCCAGCCGATACAGTGAGTGCTGAAGGTCACAGGCCGATGATCCAATGAGGACCACATCATCTGCAAAAAGCAGTGATGAGATCCTCAGACCACTGAACTGCAACCCCTCCCCACCACGACTACGCCTCGATATCCTGTCCAAGTATATCACAAACAGGATTGGTGAGAAGGCGCAGCCCTGGTGGAGACCAGCACCCACTGAGACCTAAACTGACCGAGGACGCAAACACAGCTCTCGCTTTGGGAGTACAGAGATTGGATGGCCCTTAAGGGGAGGAGAGACCCCCTTACCCCATATTCCCGCAGCACCTCCCACAGTTTCTCCCGGTGGACCTGGTCATACGCCTTCTCCAGATCCACAAAACACATGTAGACCGGATGGGCATACTCCCAGACCCCCTCCAGGATCCTTGCGAGAATGAAGAGCTGGTCCGTAGTTCCACGTCCGGGGCGAAAACCGCATTGTTCCTCTTCAATCTGAGGTTCGACGATCGGCCGAACCCTCCTTTCCAGCACCTTGGAGTAGACTTTACCAGGGAGGCTGAGAAGTGTGATACCCCGGTAATTGGCACACACTCTCTGGTCCCCCTTTTTGAACAGGGGAACCACCACCCCGGTTTGCCACTCCTTTGGCAATGTACCCGACTCCCACGCAATGTTTAATAGTCGTGTCAACCATGACAGCCCCTCAACACACAGAGCCTTTAGCATTTCTGGCTGGATCTCTTCAATCCCTGGGGCTTTGCCACTGCGGAGATGTTTGACTACCTCAGTGACCTCCACCAGGGAAATTGACGACGAAACACCATCATCCTCGAGCTCTGCCTCCAACATAGAGGGTGTGTTATTCAGATTCAGGAGTTCCTCAAAGTGTTCCATCCAACGTCCTACGACCTCTTTAGTTGAGGTCAACAGAGTCCCATCCTTACTGTACACAGCTTGGATGGTTCCCTGTTTCCCCCTCCTGAGGTGCCGGATAGTCTTCCAGAAACACTTTGGTGCCGACCGAAAGTCTTTCTCCATGGCCTCTCCGAACTTCTCCCACACCCGCTGCTTAGCCTCCGACACGGCAGCAGCTGCAGCCCTTCGAGCCTGTCGGTACCCGGCAACCGAGTCAGGAGTCCTCCAGGATATCATATCCCGGAAGGCCTCCTTCTTCAATCGGACGGCTTCCCTGACCCTGTCCACCACGGTGTCCGAGGGTTACCGCCCCTTGAGGAGCCTAAGACCCTGAGGCCACAGCTAGCCGCCGCAGCTTCAGCAATGGAGGCTTTGAACACCGCCCTCTCCAGCTCAATGCCCCCAACCTCCACAGGAATGCCAGAAAAACTCAGCCGGAGGTGTGAGTTGAAGATACCTAGGACGGGGGCCTCCTCCAGACGTTCCCAATTCACCCGCACTACTCGTTTGGGCTTACCAGGTCTATCCGGAAATTTCCCCCATTCCCCGATCCAACTCACCACCAGATGGTGGTCGGTTGACAGTTACACCCCTCTCTTAACCCGAGTGTCCAAAACATGCGGCCTCAGATCAGATGACACGATCACAAAATCGATCATCGATCTTTGGCCTAGGGTACTCTGGTGCCAGGTACACTTATGAGCACTCTTATGTTCGAACATTGTGTTCGTTATGGGTAATCCATGACTAGCACAGAATTCCAATAACAAACGACCGCTCGGGTTTAGATCAGGGAGGCCGTACCTCCCCACCCAGCCTCTCCAGGTTTCTCCATCGTTGCCCACGTGGGCGTTGAAGTCTCCCAGCAGAACTACGGAGTCCCCTACTGGAGCCCCATACAGGACTCCATTCAGGGTCTCCAAGAAGGCAGAGTACTCTGAACAGTCAGAGTTTTCCCCCCTACAACCCTTAGGCGTAGGGAGGCGACCGGGGTAAACTCCAACACCGCGGCGCTCAGCCGGAGATTTATGAGTATCCCCACACCCGCCCGGCGCCTCACGCCCTCGCAACTCCGGAGAAGAATAGAGCTGAGACTGTGCGTGGAGGTAAGCCCCGCCAGATCTAACTGATAGCGCTCCACCTCCCTCACAAGCTCCGGTTCCTTTCCCCACAGCGAGGTGACGTTCCACGTCCCCAGAGCCAGCTTCTGCCGCCCGGGTCTGGTCCGTCGAGACCCCTGACATTCGCTGCCACCCATGTGGCTGCGCACCCGACCCAAACGGGTCGTCCCACAGGTGGTGGGCCCATGGGATGCAGAGAGGGGGCGACTTAGTTTGTTCGGGCTGTGCCCGACCGGGGTCCGTGGCAAACCCGGGGTCCGTGGCAAACCTCGATGGCGAGCGCCTGGTGGCGCTCGCCATTGAGCCCTCCGCCATTGAGCCCTCCGTCTAGGCCTGGCTCCAGACGGGGGCCCCGGGCTTCCTCCGGGCCGGGTCACATCTCCTCTTCTTCCGTTATTCATTATATATGTGTTTCTGTTTAACGTTTTATGTTTTATTGTGTGTGTCCTGGAACAAAGCTGCTGTTCGGTCTGTTGGTTCTGCTCTTCAGGCTCCTGTACCTCCTACCAGAGGGCAGTAGGCTGAGCAGGTGGTGGCCGGGATGGAGGTGGTCACGGATGAGTTTTCTTGTTCTTGAGAGATACATCGAGAGCTGGCGATGTCAGGAGGGCCAATCGTTTTTTCAGCTGATCTTATCACCCTCAGCAGCCTTTTTCTGTCAGCCACTGTGCAGCCAGCATACCACACAGTAGAGTTGGCTCGGTGTCGAAGGAACAAATCTTTAAGACGAACGAACCAAACTTGTTCCTCTGTCTCGTTCGTCTCGTTCGTTTGTCTCACTGTGTGAGTGGTGAGGAGGGACCGACTGAGAGACGTCACGACTCAGGAGAGCCAGCCAATCGTATGCAGTTCTAGGACTGAGTCTAGGACGCTCTTGTTGAATTTTAGCCAATGAGAGACAGAAATCAACCGGTTTCTTGGGCAAAAAACAAATGGGCTTAGTGAGCGAGCTATCCATTATTCCCATTTGCCATCTGTTGCGTGGACGTATTTAAATGATACATTGTACATATTATAATTCGAAATTCGTCCCAGCCTTTATAGCACATTTTTTGCAGCCTACCAGCTCTTGTTGTGAAGATTCGATTCACCGCTACCGGAAACTCGACTGAACGAACGAACAAACGAACAAATGATTCGCAAACGACTTCTCTTGGCGAACTGAACTACGCAAACTGAATCATGGAAACTAATCACTAAATCCAACCCTAACACACAGTGATGGAGAAGGCCAGCACACTCTCGTTGGTGGAGCGGTAAAAGGTCACCAGCAGCTTCCCCCCCAGTTTGTTTCTCTAGAGTACCCTCAGGAAGTGGAGTCATTGATGGGCCTTCCTCACCACCTCGTGTTAGCTTACCAGGATATGTCCTCAGAGATGTGAGTTCTGAGGAACTTGAAGGTGGAGACTCTCTCCACACAGTCACCATTTATGTCGAGAGGGGCGGGGTCAGCTCTGTGTCTCCTGAAATCCTATCCTGGCTAATGCCAGACCTCATCTCAATCTACATTGAGAAGAGGTCTGGGAACCATACATTAATTTTCTTGTTTTTGAGGCGTGGATTACGATTGCCCGGAGCCGTTTATTGGAATTCGATGAGGAAGAAGACGATGGGTGTGTCACCTAGACGTCGTCATCAGCTTGCCGTCCCTCCCCGTTCTGTGATTGGTTTCCTATCACAGGCGAAAATGGCATCCATGGAATCCAGGCTTCCTAGCAGCGTGAAATGAAATCAAGCGCAAGGCAGCATGGGTATACCCAAGCTACTGAAATCCATTATAACCTCCTTTGTTTTTTTTGTGTTAAGGGTCAGGTTCTTTGCAGCACACCACTCCACCAGCCGCTGCACCTCATCCCTATAGGCCAACTCGTCTCTTCCGGTTATGAGCCCCACCACAGTCGTATCATCCGCGAATTTGACTATTGTGTTGGTGGGGTGGGTGGGAGTACAGTCATGTGTGTAGATGGCATAGAGGAGTGGGCTCAGCATGCAGCCTTGAGGAGAACCCATACTGAGCATGAGGTTGGAGGACCTGGGGGTGCCCATTTTAACAGACTGCGGTCGAATTGTAAGAAAATCTTTATCCAGGCACAGGTGGCGGGGGGGGGAAGTCCAGGGCAGCCAGCTTGCTCACAAGGATGTCAGGGATAAGGGTTTTAAAGGCCGAGCTGTAGTCGACGAAGAGCATCCTTACGGAGGTCCCCGGTTGTTCGTGGTGGCTGAGTGCGATGTGGAGGGCTGTGGATATGGCACCATCAGTTGATCGGTTTGCTTTGTATGCAAATTGGAAGGGGTCAAAGGTTGAAGGGAGGCATTCTTTGATGTGATGAGTCATAAGCCTCATCCTTTTGACCTTTGTTTTGAAGGCGGCGTTTCGGGCTCTCAGGAGTGACTGGACTTCACTTGTCATCCGGGGCTTTCGGGTTGGATAGACTTTGATGTTCTTATCAACCGTCACATTGTCAGTGCAGTATTTGATGCATGACAATACGGTGTCCGTGAAGCCCTGTAGATCCTGTTGTTCAAGGATACTCCAATCTGTGTGACCGAAGCAGTCCTGCAGTTGGGAGAGTGCACCCTCCGGCCAGGTTTTTACAGTCTTTGTGACTGGCTTGGTTTTCCTCCTAAGGGGAGTGTATGCTGGGATGAGGAGCAGTGAAAGATGGTCAGACAGGCCCAGATGTGGGAGGGGGACTGCTCTATAAGAATGTTTTATGTTAGAATAGACACGGTCCGCTTGTGTGTTGTTTCCTCTGGTGGAGCCCCGTACATACTGTACAAATCTGGCTAGGACTGTCTTTAGGCATGGTTGATTAAAATCCCCAGTGATGATAACCTTCACTTTTCCTGGTTGACTGAGACACCACTGCTGTCCACCATGTGCCCAAGAAACCTCACAGACTTCCGAAGAAAGTGGCACTGTGCCAACTTCAGGTTGCTGGTTCTGAGACGTGAGAAGACCAGTCGTTTCAGGGCTTCCTCCTCAGATGGAGCAAAGACACATTGAGGTCATCCAGATAACAGAGGAGACTGGAGAAGTTCAAGTCACCAAAGACACTGATCATCATCCGCATAAAGGATGCGGGACTGTTGCACAGGCCTTGGGGAAGCCTGTTGTACTCGTACAGGCCCAAGGGTATCGTAAAGGCCGTGTACCGCCTGTAAGACTCATGGAGGGGGATGTTTTAAAACCCCGAAGTGAGATCCGTGGTGCTGAAAAAGGTGTTTCCACCAAGGGCAGCAAGGTAGCCGGCTTGGTGGGGCAGCGGGTGGGAATCCTTGAGGGTCTTGGCATTAAGCCAGTAAGGCCAGTGCAGATCCTCAAGTCTCCTGGCTTCTTCAAGACCAGGACCAGCGGCGAAGCATATTTACTGACCGACTTACTGATGATACCTTTTAACCTCATCTCAGTTTATGATAGTGAGCTTGAGGGACACGCCGATAGGGTAGCCGGAAGGGGCGATCATCAGTAAGGTGAATCCGATGTACAAACTCCTCCGCCTCCCTACAGTCCAGTTTGTCCTTGGAGAAGACATCCTGATAGGTGATCACAAGGTCAGCCAGCCGTTGTTTCCATTCATCGGCACCTTCACATCCTTCAAGGTTGACATCTGCCAATCCACAGTCCTTAAGCCGCTGAAAGGGGGCAGAGGAGGCCTCTGAGTTGGAGACAGGATCAGCTGCCTGAAAAGCCTGTGGCCGACACACATCCTTGGAGGTAGGAAGGTCCTCCACAGCGACACAGGGAAAGACATTTGCCACTCTTGCATTGCGGCGCAGAGTCACAGGTCTCTTAGTTGGGTTGAGGATCTTCATCGAGACCCAGCGATCTCCCCAAATGGGTGCCACAACCCGTCCGACGATGATGCCTCTAGGGGCGGAACGGGAAGAGGTGGGCTCTACGATGACAGTGCTCCCAGGTGACAAAGGAGCACTACTTGGCAACTTCGCCCACACTAGATACTCAATAGAGGGCGCTAGGGCGCCGCCCCTCCATGAAATATTCAGTTGAATATATCTGCCAACTATTAATAAACTATTATCATTACGAAATAAATCAACAAAAAAATACATAGCGTTTATCGTCGTTTAATTGTGCGATATACTTGTCACTGCCAGCAACCATTTAAATGCGTCTGAACGTCAATGATTTGGGATAGGCTAGTTATTGGTCATTCGAAATAAAGCCCTCCTCCAAGTCAGGGGCGCCGGCCACGTTGAAGTCAATGTAAGCTCTCTAACTTTTTGCTGTCTATCAAGCAGAGACAGCTTTACATTGGCGCAAGAAAATTCCCCCTCGGGTCGCACCAGTGTGCGCCCCAGGCCAATGGTATCGCTTTTCTTTTTTGTTATCACCACATGATTGGACAATTCAGCGAATCAATCAAATAGGCTACCTCCCTCAGCAGCATTCGCGCACCACAACTACATACAGAGAAGAGATAACTAGCAGAGTTGCAAGCACTTTCCACCCTTTTCACTGGAGGAATTGGACTCCCCAAGCAATGTAATATTTAAAAGGAGCAAGTAAGTTAGATATTAACTAGAACTGCAAGCAGTTATGCAGGGGTCCAAGAAGTGTGCATTTCGCCGGCACAACGCGACAAGAAATGTGCGTTTCGCCGGCACAACGCGAAGCATGTGTTCAAAACGCTACCCTGAACTTGTGGATACAAAGGATTTGACTGTGGTAGGAGTAGCGAGAAGTCAGTGTAGCGTTTTCGCGGCTAAATTTTGTAGAAGATATACAATTTCCTTGTTTATTGCGCCCCCTAATGGCGAAATTTTCCGATTTTTTTATCGAACGAAATAAAGGCTAGCCCCGACATGTGTGTTAAATGTGGACTCGATCCGATGTCTAATTTTGGATTTTTTTGGATTTTGGATTTTCCACGTCAAATTTAGCTAATAAATCAATATTCAAAACGCTACCGTTTCGTCGTCGAAAGTCGGATCAAAAAACTGTCAGAGGGTTTCTTTGCGTGTGCGTCTGAAGATGCCGTGTGCAAAGTTTGGTGTTGATTGGTCGAGAAATGTGGGAGGAGTAGCAAAAAAACAGTTTTGCGGTTTTCGCGATTTTGCGAAAAATATTCATAGACGCAAATGGGCGTGGCCTATGCCAAAAGATGCAGCAGACTCCAGTGAATATGTGGGTACAAGTTTTTGACTGTGGGAGGTTCGGTGTGGGAGTTAGAGCCCCAAACGCGTATTCCTTGGTATAGCGCCACCTAGTGACCGACGTGTCTGGATTTGGTTATCTGAGTAGCGGTGCCGGACCTGGATCTAGTCATGCAATTGGCGTGTCGGCACCATTTATGGTTTGGGCTGTGGTACAACTTCTAGGGGGAGGTAGTATAATAAAAAGAAAAATCCTTACAAAAACAATAGGGATCCAACCTGTTGGCTTGGACCCCTAATTAAGTCTTGTTGCATATAAACATAATGAAGCAACTGTCCCATATTTCTAACTGCATTTAAAGTAGACATTGAGACTCACAAAAAATGGACGCTATAGGACATTGATCATGATTTGTCTCAATATCAGAATAACAACAATGGGTCAAATAACAATGGCTCGTGGAATGGCCATGAAGTAGGTCTATATATGCAGTGTAAGCTTGTCCAGGCCCTGCAAATCAGGATGTAGACTATGAATCTGAATGAAAAGTAGGGGGGGTGGGGAACCTCAGACCCCCTGTCTATTACTGTGCGCCACCAACATTTTTGATCACCAGCCGCCACTGGACTCCTGTGATGTAGACAGAGTCGATGTTCTCTTTTTGCTGGTTAAACAGCATGTCTACATGTGCCATGATCTCATGAAAAAATGCAAGAAAAAAACTCAAAACTTCATCTTCCAGCATCCTCTCAAAACCCCCAGCCTCTCTAACAGTTGTTGCATCAAATTCACCATTCTCTCTGATGGTCCGAAAACACTTCAGGAGGTCGTCCTTGTGCTCAAAAATGGTGTTAACAGCACGACTGTGAAAGTTCCACCTTGTTGATGAAGCTCTAGGAAGTCTGCGTGCCACCACTTTATCAAGCACAGCGGTTCGCTTGGATGACCTGGGGAAAAACGAAGCAAAACCACCCAGATCTGAAAAAAAAGCACAGACCTTGGTGATGTTGGATGTTGCCTGCTGCATTATCAGGTTGAGCTGATGAGCATAACAGTGTACGTAGTGGGCACTTCCGTACACGTCATTAACTTTGCGCTGCACTCCACCTGTGGCTCCTCTCATCACAGCAGCTCTATCATAGACTTGGGCGATTAATTTCCCCCGTTGTCCCTCAGGAAGAAAAGTGTTCAGCCTTTCCAACACCGCGGGGGCGACTGTGTCAGCGGTCGAGTTTGGAAGCTGGATGAACTCATAAAAACGCTCTTGGACTTTATTCAGGCTGTCAATGTAACGTAGCACAAGCACCAGCTGACAGTGAGTGGCAGTGTCTGTTGTTTCATCTGCCTGAATAGCCAGATAATCCAATATCATCCGACTGCAGAAACAAATGGGCGTTCCCGTGTGGTGGGCGTTCCCGTTTACGCAGACTAGAACGCCCCCCCGGCGTTCTCGTGTGGTGGGCGTTCTCGTTTACGCAGGCTTCTTCTTCTTTGTCGATCTAGTAGTATGGGCAGCATAGAACTGACGTTAGCGCCGCCTTTTTCTTCGATCTCGTAGTACGGGTACCTTAGCCAGCTAAGCCTACAGAATGTTAGCTTACATTTATGCGTCGGATCTCAGCCCAAACTTTGCATCAAACTTGATATTACAACACGATCATTTAAGGGAGGTTCCATGATTGCTAAATCTAATGAGAATGTTTGGGTTGTGCAGTATGCCTACATGTTCATTATCTTCTGGGTTACTTAGTATAGGTAGGGTATTAGGTATAAGTGAGATGTTTGATATACAGTTGTTTAAGAATATGCCCAAATTAACTAATGAATAGATTAAAATAACACTTGGGACATTATGAAGTTCAAATCCAGTTACCAGACACTATGAAGGCATTTGACTCCACTTACTTTTCCCAATGAATTTTTTTTCAATAAAGACAAAATACAGTAATTGTTCTGTAACAATTAACCTTACAACATACATCGTAGGCACAAATGTATGTTATACATCGTAGGCACAAATGTATCCATCGTATAGCATCTGTCACAAAAACAAAAAAGAAATGAGTAATAAAATACCAGCATTTCTGGGAAGATACATTTACTATAGTAGTATGCACATTTACAAATGAAAGGGATTGCAAAACAAGACCTCATCCTCATCCTCATCCTCATCGTCATCCGCTTATCCGGGGTCGGGTCGCGGGGGGAGCAGCTCAAGCAAGGGGCCCCAGACTTCCCTTTCCCGGGCCACATTGACCAGCTCTGACGGGGGGATCCCGAGGCGTTCCCAGGCCAGTGTTGAGATATAATCTCTCCACCTAGTCCTGGGTCTTCCCCGAGGTCTCCTCCCCACTGGACGTGCCTGAAACACCTCCCAAGGAAGGCGCCCAGTGGGCATCCTTACCAGATGCCCGAACCACCTCAGCTGACTCCTTTCTAAGTAAAGGAGCAGCGGCTCTAATCCGAGTTCCTCACGGATGGCTGAGCTTCTCACCCTATCCCTAAGGGAGACGCCAGCCACCCTTCTGAGAAAACTCATCTCGGCCGCTTGTACCCGCGATCTCGTCCTTTCGGTCATCACCCAGCCCTCATGACCATAGGTGAGGATAGGAACGAAGATCGACCGGTAGATCGAGAGCTTTGCCTTGCGGCTCAGCTCTCTTTTCGTTACAACGGTGCGGTAAAGCGAACGCAATACCGCCCCCGCTGCTCCGATTCTCCGGCCAATCTCACGCTCCATAGTACCCTCACTCGCGAACAAGACCCCGAGGTACTTGAACTCCTTCACCTGGGCTAAGGACTCATTTCCTACCCGGAGTAAGCAATCCACCGGTTTCCTGCTAAGAGTCATGGCCTCAGATTTAGCGGTGCTGATCCTCATCCCAGCCGCTTCACACTCGGCCGCCAGCCGATCCAGTGAGTGCTGAAGGTCACAGGCCGATGATCCAATGAGGACCACATCATCTGCAAAAAGCAGTGACGAGATCCTCAGACCACCGAACTGCAACCCCTCCCCACCACGACTACGCCTCGATATCCTGTCCATGTATATCACAAACAGGATTGGTGACAAGGCGCAGCCCTGGCGGAGACCAGCACCCACTGAGAACGAAACTGACTGGCTGCCGAGAACACGAACACAGCTCTCGCTTTGGGAGTACAAAGATTGGATGGCCCTGAGGATAGACCCCCTTACCCCATACTCCCGCAGCACCTCCCACAGTTTCTCCCGGGGGACCCGGTCATACGCCTTCTCCAGATCCACAAAACACATGTAGACCGGATGGGCATACTCCCAGGCCCCCTCCAGGATCCTTGCGAGAGTGAAGAGCTGGTCCGTAGTTCCACGTCCGGGGCGAAAACCGCATTGTTCCTCTTCAATCTGAGGTTCGACGATCGGCCGAACCCTCCTTTCCAGCACCTTGGAGTAGACTTTACCAGGGAGGCTGAGAAGTGTGATACCCCGGTAATTGGCACACACTCTCTGGTCCCCCTTTTTGAACAGGGGAACCACCACCCCGGTTTGCCACTCCTTTGGCACTGTACCCGACTCCCACGCAATGTTGAATAGGCGTGTCAACCATGACAGCCCCTCAACACCCAGAGCCTTTAGCATTTCTGGCTGGATCTCATCAATCCCTGGGGCTTTGCCACTGCGGAGATGTTTGACTACCTCAGTGACCTCCACCAGGGAAATTGACGACGAAACACCATCAACCTCGAGCTCTGCCTCCAACATAGAGGGCGTGTTATTCGGATTCAGGAGTTCCTCAAAGTGTTCCTTCCAACGTCCGACGACCTCCTCAGTTGAGGTCAACAGAGTCCCATCCTTACTGTACACAGCTTGGATGGTTCCCCGTTTCCCCCTCCTGAGGTGCCGGATAGTCTTCCAGAAACACTTTGGTGCCGACCGAAAGTCCTTCTCCATGGCCTCTCCGAACTTCTCCCACACCCGCTGCTTAGCCTCCGACACGGCAGCCGCTGCAGCCCTTCGAGCCTGTCGGTACCCTGCAACCGAGTCAGGAGTCCTCCAGGATATCATATCCCGGAAGGCCTCCTTCTTCAGTCGGACGGCTTCCCTGACCACCGGTGTCCACCACGGTGTCCGAGGGTTACCGCCCCTTGAGGAGCCTAAGACCCTGAGGCCACAGCTAGCCACCGCAGCTTCAGCAATGGAGGCTTTGAACACCGCCCACTCCGGCTCAATGCCCCCAACCTCCACAGGAATGCCAGAAAAGCTCCGCCGGAGGTGTGAGTTGAAGATACCTAGGACGGGGGCCTCCTCCAGACGTTCCCAGTTCACCCGCACTACTCGTTTGGGCTTACCAGGTCTATCCGGAAATTTCCCCCATTCCCTGATCCAACTCACAACCAGATGGTGGTCGGTTGACAGTTCCGCCCCTCTCTTTACCCGAGTGTCCAAAACATGCGGCCTCAGATCAGATGACACGATCACGAAATCGATCATCGATCTTCGGCCTAGGGTACTCTGGTACCAGGTACACTTATGAGCACCCTTATGTTCGAACATGGTGTTTGTTATGGATAATCCATGACTAGCACAGAAGTCCAATAACAAACGACCGCTCGGGTTTAGATCAGGGAGGCCGTTCCTCCCCACCACGCCTCTCCAGGTGTCTCCATCGTTACCCACGTGGGCGTTGAAGTCTCCCAGCAGAACTACGGAGTCCCCTACTGGAGCCCCATACAGGACTCCATTCAGGGTCTCCAAGAAGGCCGAGTACTCTGAGCTGCTGTTTGGTGCATATGCACAAACAACAGTCAGAGTTTTCCCCCCTACAACCCTTAGGCGCAGGGAGGCGACCCTCTCGTCTACCGGGGTAAACTCCAACACCGCGGCGCTCAGCCGGGGATTTATGAGTATCCCCACACCCGCCCGGCGCCTCACGCCCTCGGCAACTCCGGAGAAGAATAGAGTCCAACCCTTATCCAGGAGTACGGTACCAGAGCTGAGACTGTGCGTGGAGGTAAGCCCCACCAGATCTAACTGATAGCGCTCCACCTCCCTCACAAGCTCCGGTTCCTTTCCCCACAGCGAGGTGACGTTCCACGTCCCCAGAGCCAGCTTCTGCCGCCCGGGTCTGGTCCGTCGAGACCCCTGACCTTCGCTGCCACCCATGTGGCTGCGCACCCGACCCCAACGGGTCTTCCCACAGGTGGTGGGCCCATGGGATGAAGAGAGGGGGGGTGCCACGTAGTTTGTTCGGGCTGTGCCCGACCGGGCTCCGTGGCAAACCCGGCCACCAGGCGCTCGCCATCGAGCCCTCCGTCTGGGCCTGGCTCCAGACGGGGGCCCCGGGCTTCCTCCGGGCCGGGTCACATCTCCTCTTTTTTCGTTCTTCATTGGAGTTTTTTGAACCATTCTTAGTCTGGAAAAACAAGACGTCCCAAATAAAACAAAAAAGGAGTAATAAAAACATTATGCTAGGCAGACATCTTTTATGACATACCTGCCATATGCAACGTGCCTCAGTACCAGGCGTGCGCTTGGCCAATTCCTCTTTTTTGAGAAGCCTTTGAGGCGTAGCGCAAGGCCACTGCCACAGCCTGCATTGTTGTAAATCTTTCTAACTGTTATGTATATGAGATTGTCTTTATTAAGCTTAAGGTCCCCTGCCAAACTGTCATTATATATATGGGAGGGTGGAAAGGCTTGACTAGTTCTCGGAACGTGTTTGAAACCCTGTTGAACACGCCAAGCATCGCCATGTCCAGTCTCACCGTGGCCTCCACAGGGTTCAGTGGGCCATCTAAGGGTTGAGGTGAAACAGAGTGCGATGGGCATTCTGCTGGCTGGGAATGAGGTTGGCCTTCTGCTGGCTGGGAGTGAGGTTGGTCTTCTGCTGGCTGGGAGTGAGGTTGGCCTTCAGATGGCTGGGAGTGTGGTTGGCCTTCTGCCGGCTGGGAGTGTGGTTGGTCTTCTGCTGGCTGGGAGTGAGGTTGGCCTTCTGCCGGCTGGGAGTGAGGTTGGCCTTCTGCTGGCTGGGAGTGTGGTTGGCCTTCTGCTGGCTGGGAGTGAGGTTGGCCTTCTGCTGGCTGCGAGTGAGGTTGGCCTTCTGCCGGCTGGGAGTGAGGTTGGCCTTTAGATGGCTTAGGGTGGCAGGTAATGAGGTGTTTAAGCAGTTGTATTTTCCTTGAAAAGAGTAGACCACACGCAGAGCAGTGGAAATGGGAGTCATTTCTGCATCCCCAATTGCAGGTATACATCACATACTCTGAAAGGAAGTTAAAAAACACACCAGGTATTAATAACTAAAGTCAACACAAGGTTATTCATCTTCACCAATGAATCAGCAAGCAGTAAACATACCTCCATGCTGTACCACTGTTTTTAGATGAGACTGCAAATGTGTCTCCACTTTTGAGTAATCCCCCTATAAAGCGGGCAAAAGGAGCAGTGGAGAAGTTGGCATCCTTGCTCTGAACAGTTTGTGGCCTGGGGCTTGTGGCCGCTGGGCAAAATTGACAAGTGTAGCTATAGAGAGACATATGGAGAACATTAACCAAGCTCAATTCTCCTCACACTCCTAGCCCTAGCTCTTACCTACTGCGTCACCATAACGAAGCAGCGTGGCTCCTATGTCAGGTCTCTTACATGCAGTGCGTATACATGCAGAGTCATACTCGGGTAAATAATAAGACCTCAACAGGACTGGAAAAATGCATGTAAACACCATTAACCGATCTACTTCGCATAAAAACCGGCACAAAAACAGACAAGCGAAATCGGATAACAACACCTAGATAACTTGTTCATAGTCGGGTTTCTACCTAATATACCAGCATCATATCGCATATCGGAGTAGCCTACACACATGAGCCGGAAGTAGAAGGAGACTGTAGTCGTGTTGTTGTTGCCATAGACTGTAAATAATTCTTATTTCTTCAAAAATATTAATATTTATAATTTCTTTATATGTTTTATGGTTGTCGCCGTCGGAAAACGAGAAACGGCGATTTATTTAAAAATGTAGCGCAGAAGATGGAGGAAGCCGGTGTCATGCCAATGTAGTTTCCCCCTATAAAAGTGCATCATCATCTACACGCATTCAGTACACACTACGCTTCGATTTCACCCAAGGGTGAATTAAAAGTACATGTTTTCCTAAACGTTGGTCATTTACGAGGTAATAAAGTAGTAACTTCGGGCACATCTGTCATCTATTTTTCAGAGTGTTAACGATCTTAATTCATTCATTGCGCCGCGACCGAACTGATGGGGATATTCTCTGATATGCCATAATTGTAAACGTACTAGTACGTTTACATGCACAGTTTAATCCGATGCGTGTGTCACCACAACAAAGCAGCGTGGCCGCGATTTCATGCCTCTTACCATACCAGCTGACACGTTAACATCCAACTTAACAATTTAGGACTATGGTTTGTTAACCTCCCAGTAAAATAACCGACAGAGCCTTCGCTGCAAACTTTACCCTCTATCTACAAACCGTCTAAATCGTTGCTGATTTCTGGCTAGTATATGCTACGTTTATGGACGAGATAGATAGATAGATAGATAGATAGATAGATAGATAGATAGATAGATAGATAGATAGATAGATAGATAGATAGATAGATAGATAGATAGATACTTTAATTATCCCAGAGAGAAATTATTTTTGTCACGAACTCCAGATATACATACACAAATAAATAAATATTAAGAATAAAATATAATATAAAATATAACATATATATATATCCATATCCATATATATACATATACATACACACACATATACATATATATATATATATACATACAACATAAATACACATACATACACAAAAGATAAAAGATACAACCTAAGAAAAACAAAATATACAAATAACAAATTTAAGGACAATATAAATACATATACAACACCATATATACATACATATATATATACATATACACGCATACATACATATATGCATACACATATATATATATATATGTATATATATATATATATATATATTAGAGCTGTCAGTTAAACGCGTTATTAACGGCGTTAACTCAAAGCAAATTTAACGGCGTTAAATTTTTTATCGCGCGATTAACGCAATTATTTTATAAAAAAAAAAAAAAAAAATTTCCTTGGGCTCAAAACAAAGAATCAGTAGCCTGACTGCTATGTTCAAATGACATTTGTTCAAAGCAGTCGTTGAATTGCACTATAGGCTCTTTTTTTGCATCGTCCTGTTTTGATCAGTGTATATGCCAATGTTGTTATCAATAAAAAATCATTTGCACAAGGCAAGCCGATGCACTTCACCATGTTGATAAGAGAATTAAAATGAGAAGAATTATGGGACAAAAAAATCAAGGGATATTTAGCATAGAAAAATAATTTGCGATTAATCGCGATTAATTAGAGTTAACTATGACATTAATGCGATTAATCACGATTAAATATTTTAATCGCTTGACAGCTCTAATATATATATATATACATACACATACACATGCATACACAAAAGACAGCACTGTACAAAAGGAATTGTACAGTATTGTGCAAAAGGTGCAAGAATTATAGTCCTTGTTTGAGGTCAGAGATTACAGAGAGGGACGGTGTCTGACATTCTAAGGGAGGCGTTGTAAAGTTTAATGGCCACAGGCAGGAAAGATTTCCTGTGGCGCTCTGTGGTGCATCTGGGTGAGAGGAATCTCCTGCTTAAGGTGCTCCCCTGCAGGGCCAGTGTGTCGTAGAGAGGGTGTGAGACATTGTCCAAGATGGACTGAAGCCTGGACAGCATCCTCCTCTCTGCCACGGTCGTCAGGGTGTCCAGTTCCTCCCCCATAACATCACCGGCCCTCCTAATCAGTCTTTCAAGTCTGTTGGTGTCTGCAACCCTCATCCCACTGCCCCAGCATGTGACAGCGAAGAAGATTGCACTGGCTACAACAGACTCATAAAACATCCTCAGCATCGTCCGGCAGAAGTTAAAGGACCTCAGCCTCCTGAGGCAAAAGAGTCGGCTTTGGCCTTTTTTGTAGACAGCCTCGGCGTTTCTAGTCCAGTCCAACTTGTTATTAAAGTTCACCCCCAGGTACTTGTATTCCTCAACAGTGTCCACTGGGACCCCCTGTATGGAAACAGGGGTCACAGCTACTGTTTTCTCCCTCCTCAGATCCACAATGAGCTCCTTCGTCTTTGTCACGTTGAGTTGCAGGTGATTCAGCTCACTCCAAGTGACAAAGTTGTCCACAACAGTCCTGTATTCACGGTCATCCCCCTTTTCAATGCAGCCAACTATTGATGAGTCATCAGAAAACTTCTGAAGGTGGCAGGATTCAGTGCAATAGTTAAAGTCTGAGGTGAAAAGGGTGAAGAGGAAGGGAGAGAGGACAGTCCCCTGTGGGGCCCCAGTGTTGCTGACCACCTTGTCAGACAAACAGTTCTGTAGGCGTACGTACTGTGGTCTGCCCGTCAGGTAATCAACAATCCAGGACACGATGGGGGCCTCCACCTCCATCGCAGTCATCTTCTCACCCAGTAGAGCCGGACGGATGGTGTTGAAGGCACTGGAGAAGTCGAAGAACATGACTCTCACAGTGCTTGCCGGCTTGTTCAGATGAGTGTAGACTCTGTTCAGCAGGTAGATGATGCCGTCCTCAACTCCCAGGCGGGGCTGGTAGGCGAACTGTAGTGGATCAGTGAAGGGCCTGACCATAGGCCTTAGCTGCTCCACGATGAGCCTCTCCAGGGTCTTCATGACGTAGGACGTCAGGGCCACCGGTCTGTAGTCCTGAGGGCCGTTGGGACGCGGCTTCTTAGGTACAGGAACGAGGCAGGACGTCTTCCACAGCACGGGGACCCTCTGGAGGTGCAGGCTCAGGCTGAAGACCAGACTCAGTACTCCACACAGCTGATGCGCACAGGCTTTAAGCACCCTGGGCAACACACCATCGGGGCCTGCAGCTTTGCCGGAGTGGAGTCTTGTTATGCCGCGTTTCCACTGCAGGGTGCGGAACGGATCGGATCGCAAAGGGGCGGTAGGGGGGGGGCGGTATAGCCCAGCTCAGTTCCGAGGTCGCGTTCCCACCGCCGACAGTACCCTTTGTGGTAGGCCAGATGTCGATCGCCGCGGCAGCTACGTAAACATCGTAAACAACGTCTTCCTCCGCAAGAATGCAGACGAACGTCTCCACCTCCTTGTTCGCCCAAGCAAGCTTTTTACGCGACATGTTAATTGTAAAGAATAATACCTCAAGGCTACTGTTTGTTTGTTTTTATCCCCGCGTCACCCGGAAGTGACGATTCTGTCGACCAATCAACGGAGGGGGGGTGTAGCTAGAATTCCAGGGTACCCTTTCAGGCGTCTGGTCTCGTTTTGGGTACCGCAACGGAGGAGTCCCTAAAATGGGGTCGGAACGGGTACGGCAAAGTCCGGGTCACGCCCACTTTTGGCGGTGGAAACGCGATCCGACCCGCACCTTTGCGATCCGATCCGTTCCGCACCCTGCAGTGGAAATGCGCCATTAGCTGTCTTCTCACCAGGTCAGGCGTGAAGGACACTGTAGAGGTGACAGTTGGGGGAGGGGTGAGGTCCTCAGGTTGTAGAGGACATGATGCAGAGCAGGGAGGAGGGGTGGAGTAGGTAGGAGTGAATTGAGGTGTCAAGGGGCAGACAAGAGGTCTCTAAGGAGAAGGAGTAGGGGGAGGTGGAGTGGCAGTAGGTGTTTGGCAGCCAGCAGAAGAGTCTTGTGGGGGAGGGGCCACAGTATCAAACCTATTGAAAAATAGGTTCAGTTCATTGGCCCGGTCCACACAGCCCTCCAACCCCATACCACCAGTCTTCTGGAACCCAGTGGTGTTTCTCATACCACTCCACACATCCCTCGTGTTGTTTTGCTGGAGTATATTCTCCAGCTTTCTCCTGTATCTGCCTTTTGCCTCCTTGATTGCAAGTTTGAGTACCACCTGTACTCTCCTCACCTCATCACGGTTGCCATCTCTGAACGCCCTCTTCTTTTCAATCAGGATGGCCTTAATGTCCTTGGTGATCCACGGCTTATTGTTGGCATAACAGGTAACAGTCCGAGCAGGGACATTGCAGTCCACACAGAAGTTGATATAGTCCGTGATGCACTCTGTAAGCCCATCAATGTCCTCCCCGTGGGGCTCACAGAGTGCAGGCCAGTCAGTCACCTCAAAGCAGCCCTGCAGTGCCTCATAAGCCTCCCCCGACCACCTCTTCACAGTCCTTGTGGTCGTAGGCTTCCTCTTCACCAGAGGCACATAGCAGGGTTTGAGGAGAACCAGGTTATGATCTGACCTGCCCAGAGGGGGGAGAGAAGAGGAGATGTATGCATCCTTAATGTTAGCATACATCAGGTCCAGGGTCCTCTCCTCTCTGGTAGGACAGCTCACATATTGCTTGAAGGTCGGCAGAACTCTATCCAAGGTGACGTGGTTAAAGTCTCCCGAAATGATGATGAGGGCACTTGGGTGTTGAGTCTGGAGTTTGGAGATGGTGGTGTGGACGATGCTGCAGGCAGATGTTGGGTTTGCAGAGGGAGGGATGTACAGTACAACAATGATAACATGCGGGATCTCTCTAGGCAGATGGTATGGACGAAGTCCAACGGCGAGCAGTTCAGCATCCGGGCTACAGAGCTGTTCTTTAATGGTGATGTGACCAGGATTGCACCAACTGCTGTTTACAAAAACGGCAACCCCCCCTCCTTTCCGCTTACCGCTCTCAATACAATCCCGGTCAGCTCGGATGGTGTGGAAGCCATCCACGGAGACTATCTGGTCCGTAATGTCCCTGTGCAGCCATGTCTCAGTGAAACACATCAGGCTGCACTCCCGGTACTCCCGGTGGCTCCGCGTCAGCGCCATCAGCTCGTCCATTTTGTTGCTAAGAGAGGCAGCTTAAATCTTCTCCTATCCATAAGCCCTTCCCGTCTCGACCCTCCTCTCATCCCACAACATTGTTTCCCTCCTCTGCATCCCCGGTTAGCTTTCCTCCAGAGTTCAGGTGGGATATCAGCTGGTCTGTCCACTATGCTGGTCGGCATTAGCGCAAACAGCTGTTCCCCGGAGTAAACAAAGGCAGCTTGTTGCTGCGGCATAAAAAACAATCACTAAAAAAGCACTAAAACCCTCAAAAGCAGCCTCGTTAGAGAGGGTAGGACTCCACCGGGTTAGAAGTGAAACAAACAAGAACGAACAAAAGTAATAAAAGTTAAGAAAGTTAAAAAAAGCGAACTCAAAGGCTGGAGCAACGTAACCGGCAGCCTGCAGCTTTCGCGCACGCGCACGAACCCGAGATAGCATAGCATTTGCTGCTACCGAACCATGCTTGTCACGAGTATTTATGTCGGATTCGAATTCGGATACAACGATACCACAGCTAAATCAGTGATTTAAATGAGAATACTTCACAGCCAATGTTGTCAAATAAACAATATCATGCTTACTGACATAATCTCTCATCATAACCCTTTCGTTTTTCTGGAAACATACTACGAGGTAAAACCGCCAATAAAGGAAGGGTAGCATACCCAGTATGCCCTGCGAAACTCACCTCTTCGTGATTGAAACGCTACAGGAACGCCTGATGGGCATTTTTGTGTCATGACGGGAACGCCTGATGGGCGTTTTTGTGTCATGACGGAAACGCCCAAGCCTGCAGCTGGACCCTTCTCAGATAATCTGCCCTTTTTACATCCTCCAGAATGCAGTCTCGAAGAACCGACAGCATGCAGTCCAAAAGTTTTTTTTGAACTGTCTTTGAGGTGCCTTTAAAGACAGTAGCGGTCTTCAGGTGCTCCTCTAACACACCGTCCAGTGACGCCACAAGATCCCCCCCCGAAAAAATGCCAGGGTTGTTGGAGGATGCCGTTTCATCGTGGCCCCGCAATGCCATGTCTGTTCTTATCCACCTCTTCGTTATGTTTCCTCACCGCAATCCTGTGTCCTTCATCCAGCTGTGCAGCTATGCTAATCCTTCCTAGCATAGCTAGCTTGACGGCGTTGTTCATGTGCACCTTCGAGCATTCATGTTTTTTAATGCACTCGGATAAATGTTTTAGGTCTCTAACTCCTGTTACAGTCCACGTAGTATCTGTCCCCTGCATTTTAAAAAGTAAACACGGGAAGCAGAATACTGCATTTGCAAAACATCCAGTTAGCCAAGCCTTCCTGTCATACCAGTTAAGAGAGAAGCTCCTCTGGTACGTTTTACCTTTCTCCTGTGTCTGCTGTGTTAAATTCAGGCCGGGCTTCTCTGCTTTTCCCCTAAAGTTCTCCTTTTGAAGGGGTTTGGCAAGAGAGATTTTACAGAATTGATGGGTAGCTGAAGCCCTGTGTGTTCTTGTCTACTTGACGCCGCCATCTCGATTTCCCACACTTATTTCTGGTTGCTAGGATACTTAAAGCTTTGGGCGATATTTTTAGCGCCCCAAGCTTATCAAATTTGATGACGCTCATTGGCTAATTTACCCGTTGCTATGTGTTTTTTTGTCTCAGCAACAGCCTACCATTGGCTGAGCTGCTGCAGTGCTGGGGCGACTTTCCCAGCGCCCCAGGAGGGAGGAGAAATTACCATGGACACAAATTACCCCCTAGCTAATGGTTTATAGTTTATATCATATATATGGCTCACTCTTGATAATTCAAAACACATTTATTTGTAGAATAAGCAGTACTTATTTATTTTAAATTATTATTTTGGAAAAAAATAATAATTTAAATTAATTTTAAAAAATCACTTTCAATCAGGTGGGGCGGCGCCCTAGCGCCCCCTATTGGCCAGCCGCCACTGCAGGAGTCTTTCAGAGGTTCACCAACAGCATACAAAATAGATTAGAGTTTAGATTAGATTAGATTAGACTTTATGGATCCTTTTGGGATGACTCCCTCAAGGAAATTGATTGTCCAGTAGTTTACCGAAAGAAACACAACACAATATTAAATTATATACAATATAAGATAAACAATAAACTCTTAGATAACTCTAAAAAGTAAAACAAAAAAGTAAACAGTAGACAATAATAATAATATAAGATAAACAATAAACTCTTAACTAACTAACTATAAAAAGTAAACAAAACCGTAAACAGTAAACAATAAACTCTTAGCTAATATAGAATAATAGAAGTAAAAAAGGATTCAAGTAAAATAAAATAAGATAAATGTAGAGAACTGTATAGAGGATAAATAAATAAATCTAAACATAAATAAACATATATATATATACACATAAACACACATATACATATATACATATATATATACACACATACATATATATATATATATATATATACGGCGTTAACACAAACCAAATTTAACGGCGTTAAAAAAAATTATCGCGCGATTAACGCAATTATTTTATTAAAAAAAAACAAAAAAAGTTTTTTTTTTTTTTTTTTCTTTGGCTCAAAACAAAGAAGCAGTAGCATGACTGCTATGTTCAAATTACATTTGTTCAAAGCAGTCGTTTAATTGCACTGTAGGCTCTTTTTTTGTATCGTCCTGTTTTGATCAGTGTATAAAAGTGTAAAAATCATTTGCACAAGGCAAGCCGATGCACTTCACCATGTTGATAAGAGAATTAAAATGAGAAGAATTATGGGACAAAAAAATCAAGGGATATTTAGCATAGAAAAATAATTTGTGATTAATCGCGATTAATTAGAGTTAACTATGACATTAAAGGGACTCTTACCTTTGTTGCATTTTTACACTTTTTTTGGATAAGGTTAAATTGGTATTAATAAGGTAATAACACTCTAATATGCAAGACAGACCCACCAGGAGTAAAAACAAACAATTATTTTACTCTCATAATATTTAGTGAAAACTTCAACCAATAAAATTCTTCGGACCGAATGACCTTATTGGCCGACAGACCTGTCTGTTTGCTGCATGGATACATAAGGTTTTCCGTCTGCTTCTTGTGGCGCATTCGGGCCCGCGTCATCAAGGCGCGTCCTCAACTAGAGGGTTTGTTTTGATTCCACGGCAGACAGTAGCGAGTAGCGACCGTAGCGACTGACGATGGCAGACCAAAGTGGTCCACGGCGTACTGAAACTGCACCATTCAGTCTGATTAGGGGACTCATCTCGGACTCAGACTCACTCACAGAGTTACCCTCCTCTGGAACCTCAGGAAGACCTCCAGACTGTTGGCCACCAACTGCACCATTCAGTCCGACAAGGGGACCCGATTCGGCCTCAGAAGCCAAGTGGTCCCGCTCCCCTGGATGATTCTCAGGACCTCCAGACCGTTGGCAACCAACCGCACCACTCAGTCCGATTAGGGGACCCGTTTCGGACTCAGACGCGACGTTGTCCCGCTACTCTGGAGCTCCAGGAAGACCTCAAGACCGTTGGCAACCAACCGCCACACTCAGTCCGATTACGGTACCCATTTCGGACTCAGACGCGACGTTGTCCTGCTACTCTGGAGCTCCAGGAAGACCTCCAGACCGTTGGCAACCAACCGCCACACTCAGTCCGATTACGGGACCCATTTCGGACTCAGACGCGACGTTGTCCCGCTACTCTGGAGCTCCAGGAAGACCTCCAGATTGTTGGCAACCAACCGCCACACTCAGTCCGATTACGGGACCCATTTCGGGCTCAGACGCGACGTTGTCCCGCTAATCTGGAGCTCCAGGAAGACCTCCAGACCGTTGGCAAACAACCGCACTATTCAGTCAGATTAGGGGACCCATTTCGGCCCATTTCGGCCTCAGACGCTACGTTGTCCCGCTACTCTGTTTGTAATGCTCATACACGTTTCTATATTATGACCCCTGGGAGTCTAAACATAACCCATGGGAGTCTAAACATAACCCATGGGAGTCTAGAACTTTTGTACTGTAGCGACCCTGGGACAGTTAAATAGTTTGTGTGTTATGTGTTACATTATATTTCATTGTCCGTTATGCCAGTTGTTCTATGTGCATGTATTGTAATGTTCTTCTTGTCAATCAGCGTGGGGGCGAATCATTAGGTCAGCTGGGGGAGGGCCTTGGAAGAACAGGAGGGTGGGGGCCTGCACGCGAGTGAGACCGTGTTGGGGGTTGCGGGGGTAACTGGGGTTTGTTTTGTGTCGGTTTTCTGCCGTTGGTTACAATGTTACGGGTTTCAGTGACCAGAGGTGCGTTCAGAATCGCAAACATAGGCGAACGTTCGCGAACGATTTTAAACATTTTCCGTTAAACGAACATAAGCAAGCAAACGTTTACGAACATAGGCAAACTGTCTGAAGAGGTAGTTCTCCACAAACACTTCGGCTACGTGACATTCGTTGCCATGGCATTAAACTAAACTATATTGAAATCATTTACTCCTTTCCTACACAGAAAGCAATAGATAAAACGTTTCATATAGCCTATCTACACCCTTACTTCAACTGTTGTCTTTTGTATCCTAAAATGCGATTTGAACGTTATATCGCAGTAAGTGGGTACAACTTCGGTGACGTAACCCTCTATTCTTGAATTTTCCGTACTGGTTGTCTGCAGTAGGCTTTCAACGAGGTCGACCACTTTCAAACCCTCTTAGTCTTCTGTAAACTCTTCCATTAACATGGAGGCTGCCGCTAATACCATGGCCTTCGTATCCATTTTTTTCGTTTACAGTTTGTTTAGAACGGTGTTCAAAAATCGTTCAAAATTAATTGTTTAATGTCAACGCGTTCGTTGCGAACGTTCGCCTATGTTCGCTGAACTTGAACGCACCTCTGGTTTTGGTTCATTAAAACTACCTTCAACTACTAATGACTCGACATCATTATGTCACCGGCGAGGTCGTTACAGTACTCGTTAAAAAATAACGCTTAGTTTTGTACTCTAAAAAATAACGCTTAGGAGGTGGGGCATTGGAGGAAGGCGGGATGATTTGAATGTGCTGTAATTCTCAAATGCAACAAAGGTAAGAGTCCCTTTAATGCGATTAATCACGATTAAATATTTTAATCGCTTGACAGCTCTAATATATATATATATATATACCTACACATACATACACATAAACACAAAAACACAAACACATGGCTGTATACGGCATTGTGGATAAATATCATATCATATAGTGGATAAATAAAATGACGGTGAGCAAGGGGTGGCTGACAGTTAAATTAAATAAATTAGCAGTTCAAATCAAGCGGTGGAAGAGGTTATATCTCTCCTCTTTACTCTATTACTTCTATTCTATTTCCTCCTATTTCTAGCTATCAGGTATTTTCACATTGACTGATAAAATGTCTATGAAAAGAACAAACATTAATTACATGTCAGAACACAGTAGAATAACTCATAATTTTGATAACCAAACCATTTTTCAAAATTTTAAAGACATCCAGTTGGGATGAGCTAGTAAAAATGTATTAATGCAGTGACAATACACAGAGCTGGACTAATTTTATATCTCCAGCAGGTTTCTGAAACTGTTATTGTGCACAGCGACTTATGAATCATCTGTTTTGTATCAGGGACTCCGTTCCTCTATCTGTGCAGCAGCCATTCACCAAGAAACGGAAGGCCCTAGGCCAAGAGGAGCAGCACCGGTTAGCTACAGAGGTAAGCTGTAACATTGTTCTATATACAGGACATGAGGTGTTTTACTTTTGGTATCTTTGTTTGTCTTCAATTCCTGTATAAAACAGTTGGCCTATGCATTTAAATATTTTGAACCATTCACCATACAGCTACTGAAAAAAGCAAATGTTTAGATGTAGTTATTTCATATTTATGATATTTAACAATAAGCTGTCCTTGTCCTTGTGAGATACTAATGATATTTACATGGTGATATATGAACATTTAATTCTAGTGTTTATTATGTGTAGTGAACTTTTTTAAAATGATGTATCATTTCATAGGTATGAGATACCATTCTGAGTCATGCCAAGGAGAGGTTCTCTTTCACCAAGCACCTCATCAGTGCCACTCTGCTGCAAGGAGACTTGTTCCCCCAACACAGAGTAAAGTTCCCCGATTCAGCGCTGGAAACCGCTGTGGAAGCCTACCCCACACTGGACAAGGCCAAACTGAAGACAGAATTGTCCCTGGTCTATGAAAATGAAGAGTTCAAGGCTTGCAGTGGCGCACTGGCTCTCTTCCAGGTTTTCATGGAAAACAACCTTTAGGACACATTCAGCGAGACTGTAAGTCTTTTAAAGATTCTCATCACCACACCGATTACCACAGCAGAATCAGTGAGGTGCTTCTCTACTTTAAAGAGGATAAAAACATTCCTCAGGAACACCATGGCACAAGACCGCCTGAACGCAGTGGCTATGCTCTCCATGGAGAAAAACCTGATACAGAACATTCCTGACTTTAACACCAAAGTCATTGAGAAGTTTGCCACTCAGAAAGACAGAAGAGCAAAGTTCATGTACAAATAAGAGCACTCACTCCCTCACACACGTACTCTGAAACTAACTCACACACACTCTCAAATTCACTCACTCACACACTTTCAAACTCACTCACTCACTCACAAACACTCACTCACAAACTCACTCACACACTCTCAAACTCCCTCACTCACTCACAAACACACTCACTCACACACTCTCTCACTCACTCTCACAAATAAACAAACAAACACACTCACTCACTCACAAACACACTCACACATATACTCACTCACTCACTCACTCACTCATACAACTCGGTATTTACACACAGTCCCCAGGTTTCAAGGGAGTGAGACATAAATGCTGATTAGTACATAAAATGTAATTGGAACATTTTATGTTCCTATACCAGTTTTTCTGTGTATAGTGAACTTTAATCATCCACCTGTAGATATTACAATAATATACAATGATATTGTAACTAGGTACTGAGAGTATTCACTAATATATTTAATCCAATTGTTACATTTTATCTTCCTATGACACCGTTTTTCTTTGTATATAGTTATTTTTAATCATCCACTTGTAAATGTCTCTCAAGAACTTGAATTTTGTATTAATAGTATTCACTAATATTCATGTCATATCATTGTCATTATCTGTCAAACTGTTGTTTTTAAAGGGCAATTAAATAATTATTGTTTATCCCTAAAACAATGGTATCTTTTGATTTGGGTTCTTTTATTGGGATAGTTACCGAAAGCTTCTGGCACCTACAGCCCCACCTAGAATATTTTTCTATCTGTACGCATATTGGTGAGACTGGGTTCCACCCATCCGATTCACAAAAGTCTGTCCTAAAATCCAAGAGCCTAACCCTTCAAAAGATATTAAATGCAAATAAAGAGAACAATGAAAATCCTCAATGTTGTTATATGATAGCCTAGGTCGCCACTCCCCTGTCTGTGTCTCAATAGGACCAACTCGCCCGAATGAACCTGACGGTTAGGTCTACTTGATGCACTTTACTCCGTTTGTAGGGTAAGTAATTTAGATGAGATATGTTATTGATGCTATGATTGAATTGTCGATTGATTAAGTTTGAATTTTAATCATATTGAAAATAATGTTGATTTTGCCTACACTTTATGGTAACACCAAAACAATACTCAGTTTGATTCGTTAGACTGTTAAATATGGAAAGGTATTGCCTAAAGGTTTATGCCTTTGAATTGTCCTTAATGTGCACTATTAATTTATCAAAATATGAAAGTGGTTATGGACGATATAAATAATGCAGACTTCATTGTAATAAAAAATAATAATCTCTAATTGCCCTTTGTTGGGTGTGCCCTTTCCTGACCGAGGGAGTCGAGGATCACTGGCTCTGATAAGGAACGGATACGTCCCTCATTGACGACGAGTTCCATCAATGGTGACCACTACCATTTGGCTAACCCAGTTTTATTGGGGAGCAGAGCTGTTCTCAGCTTTTCTGAGACTTATCCGCCACTGTATGATCCCTTGCCTTTGCCATTGGACTTCTTTATTTATTCAGGCTTCGAGCTCTATTAATGTCATCATTTGATTTAGAAACTTAAATCCTTCGTTGAATACATTTAAAAGGATTACTTTAGGAAGAGTTAAGTTCCAAGAAACAAACTTCTGTGTGTTCTCTCATATTTTGGCTAGATAATCTGTATTTTACATTTATATGGACCCCTCTCTCTATTTTTTCTATGGTTCAGTCTTTTGCGGATCCAGTTTTCAGATCAGAGCTGGCTAATCCTTCATTCGGTGCGCATAAGTGGAACGGATGGTGGATAGTCAGTTGGTTATATATAAGCACACATATACACATAAACACACACACATATAGGCCTATACATATTTATAGCCTAAAAACATGTTGACTAGACGGATATAAAATACTTACATTTTAATATTATGTTCTTTCGAAGTGCCCGAATCCAGGCGCGTCGTTTAGGTACGGCCACACCAACCGCGTTTGGGGCGTCAAATCTGCATTTTTGCATAGGGAACCATTGGTATAGGCGCGTAGACGCATTAAGGTACGGCCACACCAACCGCGTTACTCGCGTTTGGGGCGTCGGAAATCTGCATTTTTGCATGGGGAACCATTGGTATAGGCGCGTAGACGCGTTACACGCGTTGAAGCGTCGCGTTAAGGTACGGCCACGTTTGGGGCGTCGGAAATCGGCATTTTTGCATAGGGAACCCATAGTATAGGCGCGTAGACGCGTTACACGCGTTGAAGCGTCGCGTTAGGGGCGTTAGACGCGGCAGACGCACGTAATTACGCACGTAAACGCAGTAACGGGCCCAACGCACCAACGCCCAGAGTTCAAAAAATGTAACTTTCAACGCTCCAACGCGTGATGCTTAGCCGCAATAGCCATTCAGAGTGGAGCTTGACCCGACGTCACTGGCAGAAAGTAGTGACGCTTGCACAGAAGCATACGGCCGACATCTTTCTTTATTCTGGTTCGAAATAGTAACATAGTTACGCCATTAAATGCGTTTATGTAAACATTTTTAGCGAGAAATGTGCATTTTACTTTCAAAATGTTCGCTCGGTGAATGTGAAGAATGTTTGGTTTGATAGTCATGACGAAGAGGGAACGCTCCATTCAATTGCATGGACAGCGTCTCTGGTTGCTAAGCAACCTCAACGTCTTGGCGGACTATATCTCTGCTGATCAACACTACGAATGCTGGAAACACACCAGACACACCATGTGAAGTTATTTAACCCGATTATTGTTATTATATCCGAGATTATTTAATCTAACCCGATCTAAGCTCTATCATGCACCCAAACACGGCGGCGTTTGGATTTCCTACCTCGGACTCCTAAATCCAGCGCAGCCACAGGCGCGTTAAGGTACGGCCACACCAACCGCGTTACTCGAGTTAGGGGCGTTGAAAAACGGCATTTTTGCATAGGGAACCATTGGTCTAGGCGCGTTACACGCGTTGAAGCGTTGCGTTAGGGGCGTTAAGGCCCATTCACACCCTACGGTAAATACGGATACGGACAGTTTCGTCCGGTCCCGGAGGTGTTTCGTCCGTAAATGGGTCCGTCGCCTCTGAGCTTACGAATCCGGAGTGCTCCGGGAGAACAGGAGCAATGCCACCAGAAATCGAGGCGGCAGTATAGAGTCAAAAGTCAGACCATTCGCGAAAATAGATAAAATAGAGTACTATAATATCTGATACATATATATAGTATTTGACGTTTTGTACTTATATTATACTATATACCTGACATTTTTATTTTATTGTTATTGTTCCCCTGCTTTGGCAATGAGTTGTAACTGGTCATTTAACAACATTTTGAGGAGATAATCTGCGGGTTGGTGAGGGGTGTCACATGCCACCGCACAATTTTTGCACTTTTTTTTGCCAATTTCGGATGACGCAAAGCAAAATCATCTCTACAGATGTCATGTTTGCGATTGTTGATGCCGTTAATTTGTGAAACGACAGTCACTGCCCTCTAGAGGATTTATTGCGTAACATCCATAACAACGCTGAAACCAGACGGAGGTATGAAGGGTAGTTCCGGGGGCAACGTTTGGGGCGACCAGATTTCTGAAATGAAAATCGGGGACATTTTCAATGCGGCAGTGAAAAATCATTACATATTATCATTATGAAATAAAAAATGGGGACAAGTACTTTTTCATGTATTTTAACCAGCTTTTATTACACAAAAGGTCAGAGGCGCCATTAGGGGGCGAAAAGTAAGGACAATTCTGAGGGTCCTTGAGTGACAGGGGCCCTGAAAAAATATTAGAACATTAGTTATGTTAATTAAAAAAACATCATTAATGGATTTTAATAGAAAATCAAATTTATAATTAAACAAACAAATGTATCATGCACCCAAACACGGAGGCGTTTGGGTTTCCTACCTCGGACTCCTAAATCCAGCGCAGCCACAGGCGCGTTAAGGTACGATGTAGGCTATAGATATAGATTGATTGTCTTGGCTTGCTTGCATCCATGAAATATTGTAATGTTATGGCCTAGCTGGCTACTGCATATTGAGAACAATCTGGGGATGAGGACATCCCCGAATATTGACGGGTATTTCGCACACTGCCATCTCAATATATAGCCTAACATATACAAATATATCACTGTAATAGACACAAATGTATTTTCCACTAGCTAGTGGTGGTCATTACATTGTAGTGAAACTAGTAAAGACAACACAGCTTTATGTTACGGCGAAACATGGAGGCACTGCAGCTCTCGACAATGCGTTACCTTAGTCTGGTATTTCTCTTCACTGATTGGTTAGACAGCCTTCAAACTTAGTGGTCAAGCAAAGAAGAGGGAGGGGCTCCTTCTGCATACCTAATAGCCGGAGTGAATAACTAAAAGCCGGAGTGAATAACCAATAGCCGCGGCTATTAGTCATTCAAAAAACGTACGGAATCCGTACGGAATTCCTGCCAAACCGCACGGAATCCATACGGATTCCGTACGGTTTCCGTGCGGTTTTGCACTTTTACCGCGCCATTCTAGGGCCAGTTAGTGGCTTTCTTGGCTTTCAATAGGCGCCCTCCTAGGTCCTTTGGGGCAAATACATTGTGTGAGGTTTGTCTCTATGGGTTGGTTAGTGTTACTGAGTGTGTTTTGGTGTGTCATGTGGTGTTCAATAAAGGCAACTCTGACAGCTAAACTTGGGCTCCCTTCTCATCCTTCCCGTGCTGCTTGCTACAGTATGTTTGCTACATAGGCTAAAATAAATCAACCCTCACAATAGTCATGCATAAGATGAACCTCAAGAACATCAACCGGATAGCTATGTAGGCTACAGTCAACGCCAGCTCGACTAATACATCATGAATCAAATCTCCTTACATCTGGAGCGGAGGATTGACTGACAGGTCTGATGGCCCTCCCTCGCCCCTAATTACGATTGAACAGTTGGCCATCTACCACCCCTTAATACTCGTTAACAATTTCTTTTAAATCAGCCGCCCAATGCTAATTTTTGCAGCCTAACGTGATTAAAAGTAGCCTAAAAACCGCTCAATCTGGCATCACTGCTAGAACGTCCTCAAGCTCGCCTCAACGTAAGTCAAGAGATCAACTTGAAATATACGAAGCCGGTATGAAATTAAACTGTAAAAGTATAAACGATATCGAATTGTCTTTCATGTTATTGAAGTTTGTCTATTTGTTAAATATTTCAACGAAGGTCAAAGGCTGTGTTGCAGGGTTTATTTTCCAACGTATTTCTGCAATTTGCTTGTTGGTAATAAAGATTTAAACTGTCATTTATTGTATGTAATGTTGTTAGGTAGGCCTATCACAAAACGGAATGTAATACGAAAAAATAGGTACTATTTTAGCGGTTTGCTATTGATTCTCATTTCCCCCAGAATGCATTGCAAGCCACATTGAGACCGTTGAGAGTAGAGACTAGTAAGAGAGTGTTCAGCAGATTATACAGATACATAGATAAATACATTTCTACTATCTATAGTTAGTATATGCTACACGTGAACCTCCTAAAATGGTGCAATTTCATTGGTTCGCTATCTCGGGATATTGGGCAATATCCCATGATTGACATCTCAAACTCAATATTGTTTTCATCGCCAAATGTCTGCTTATAACAAATAAACCTTCATCTCAGGGGCTATTCCCCACTATTCACTTCGCCTTCGGCAAATAATTGTTGGTTAATAGCCTCGATAGATAGATAGCCTAGTCAAGTCATTATTATTACCAAACTACACAAATCGTCGGGAATTCATTGAGGTGATTCGGCTCACACAGTATAGCGTACAAAACCACACAGAACAAGGGAGACAACAAGTCTGACTGGACATACACAAAATACATCACATTAAAACTAGATACATGCGTTCATAGATGGATAGATGGACAGACAGACAGACAGACAGACAGACAGACAGACAGACAGACAGACAGACAGAGCGGCACACGGAGTGTGCCGCTATGCAAATCCAACCGCCTTAAATTATCATTTGTCCCAGCCTCCATTATGCTGATGAACAATGTGCAATAGAATGATGTGCAATAAATAGGTTAGCACTTTAGCACATAGTACTTTAGCACATAGCACTTTAGCACATAGCACTTTAGAACTAAGCACTCTAGCACATAGCACTTTTTCCATACGTTTTATTACGCAAGACAAATATATATTATTTGTCTTGCGGAGCCAGCCAATCCTGTGCGCGTATGCCAATTAGCTATGTGCGGCTAACACAAGAAAGTCGTAATGTTGAGAAGTCATACTAAAAACGGATAGCGAGCGAAAGCTAAACCAGACTGTATCAATCACATACTTTGGGTCCATACTAACTTATGGTAAGAGGCTAGTCTTTAAATATTTGCAGTGACTGAATGTTGATGATAAAACGGATTGTTGCATTAGATGAGTGTATGCGACTGTGCATGTGTCCTTTCCGGCTTCGGCATACTGCATGGTTATGAAGGCCTTGTGGTTAGTTGTGGTCTTAGTGAAGCAGCTTAGCCTTTGAGTTGGATAAGTTGGAGTGATTGTGTACGGGCGTGCAAGAGTGAGAGAGAGCACACCCGCCGTGGTGATGTTTGGCTTGTTGTGGGCTGTCGGTCAGCACCCGCGTGGTTGGACGATGTGCTTTGTGTATGTGTTCAATGTACACCTCTCTGGTCGTATTTGCTAGATATAAAGAAAACGTTGACTTTCACTCGCTGCTATTCGCTGACAGTAAAAATAAATAAAAGTGTCGTTATTGTATGCACTGCTGTTCATTGACTAGCTCCAGCGCTCATTGCTGCGTTGCTAAATGATAGCAACTCTCCACTCATTCTCCTCTGACCAGGCATTCAATTTGCTTTGACCTCCATCAGTTCTCGGCAATTCCCCATTTGCCCTCTCACGTCTGACAGGTTCGAAATGATACTGCTGTGGGCCATCATACATTTTATTTGTGGTTCTTGCCACCTCTTAGACGCCATAGTTCTAGTGCTAGGCTGAGGCTACCTTCCACCATGTCTCCCCAACGTGACGTCATCGCCGAATGGCATTAGAAAACACCCATTACTGCCAAAAACGCCCAAAACTGGACTTCAACACTATTTTGGAGACATTTTATGAATGATACACATATTTTGAGTGTTTTATGTACCCATTAATCAAAACTTCTGGTTAACCTGCACGTAGGCCTTTAATCCTTAAAATTTGACCAAGTTACAAAGTGTCAGAGAGTGGGCGGATGGAAAGTTAAAAATATTAAAAAAAACATGAAAGGAAGAGTGCGATTCTCTAGGTGATTTTTTTTGGAAGGAGGGTCCCAAAGTTTGCAGAGAATAATAAAGAAAGAAAGATTAAAATCTAATAAGGGCTATAGTTGAGCGCTGCATGCAGCACTCGCCTAAACAGGATTCTTTAACTTTTTTTCTTCAAAATTAGGGACTTCTTTCATCAACAGTGATATAATTGAATAGATTACTATGTTGGTGATCTATGTTGAACCATGCTGCCATGTAGGAGATCTTTTTGATTGTGTGTGGTGATGGCTGGTCTAACCTGTGCAGACATAAACCTAGTTTCCTCATTTATTTTGGGGGGTAATCACTCAGTATGTTTACATGCACAGCTTAATCAGATTAAAGCCATTCCGACTATGCTCCTCAATTGGACAACAGCAATTGTCTGATTATACGACGGGGAGAAAATAGATTCAGTGGCAGTGTACCCATTTCAACTAGTGGTAATAGAGCCACCGGCTGACCTCTCTACGTCACCAGTAATAACAAACTCAGGTGGCAATCGAGAAAGATGTTTCCAGTAGACAGCTGTCAGTTCACTTCGGGTCAATGTCATTTCTCCGATTGGTCCGACCTCTCGTTGGTATGAGGACTCCTCCGGCGGCAGAGCCCCTACGGCGGTGAGTCTGCATACGGGAACAATCCCTTTCTCTTCCATGTCGCAGCTAAATCTGGACATCAGAGAGTCAAAGCCAAAGTTCCTTTCCCCCACTTCCTTCTCCACCATGGCCGAGATAACCCCCACTACGTGCAAGTCTTGTTGGGGAAGTACCAGAGAGTCAGAGAACCTGACGCAGTCTTTAGATTCATAATATCAGAGAATATCCCTGTCAGTTAGGCCGCGGAGCACTGAATGAATAAAGATCTAACCCTTAAAAGAAAAAAACATTTATTTTGAAAGATGTGCCCAAAGTTACTACCGTATTTTCCGCACTATAAGGCGCACCTGAGTATAAGCCGCAGCAGCTAAATTGAATGATGTGTACATAGATAAGCCGCACTGGACTATAAGCCGCGGGTGCAGTGATGTTGCTAGGTACGCGTCCTGCGTCCCTGACGCATTAAAATCTAAAAGGATGCACTAAACTCACTATCCATGCGTCCCGGGGACGCATCTCATTTTCCCCATGAAAAACGATACATTGTGAACATTAAACTACTCGTATGGCGACACATTAGTGCCATAATTCACTAATGTGATAAAAGATGCATTCGGGCGTATTATATTATTCCACACGCGTAGATATTAACTGCGAGCGCGCAAATGATCTCTGCGCGCGCAAAACAGCCTCTCGCGCGCGCAAATTACCTCAGCGCGCAAAAAAGCCTCTCGCTAGCAGCAAATTACCTCAGCGCGTGCAAAACCTCTCGCGAAAGATGTTTTTACACTCTTGCTCGAATTTAATTTTGGCACTATGGGGGAGGGAACCAAGGCAGGGCGGGCTTTCCTATGATTGGCTGTTTCTGAAGCGCGATATTTGATTGACAGCCCTCCTCAGCTCTCCTCTCATTCAATTCTGAATTGTACAGTAAATGGCTGAAACGATAGTTGCTTATTGTAACTCTAGATTCTATGAGTATAGGCGCAGCCTTTCAAGGCTATCGATATTGGGTTATCCCTAGGCGTGAGCCGTAGCACTGAAAATTTGTAATCCCCGAGCACCAACAGCGTGGGCCTCAATTACGTCCGCGTGCGGCGTGCCTCAACGATGTCCGCATTTCGCAGTCGGGCGCCGGCGGACGTTCTGCTCCCAATAAACAGCTTTTCTTCAGCTATTTAAAGGACAATGAGGCCGACACTTAAAAGGCTGCGCCTATACTCATAGAATCTGGAGTTACAATCCGTAACTATCGTTTCAGCCATTTACTGTACAATTCAGAATTGAATGTGAGGAGGGCTGTCAATCAAATATCGCGCTTCAGAAACGGCCAATCACGTTAGTGATTAGTTAGTTATCCCCCATAGTGCCAAAATTAAATTCGAGCGAGAGCGTAAAAACATCTTTCGCGAGAGGTTTTGTGCGTGCTGAGGTAATTTGCGCGCGCGAGAGGCTGTTTTGCGCGCGCTGATGTAATTTGCGCGCGCGAGAGGCTTTTTTGCGCGCGCAGAGATCATTTGCGCGCTTGCAGTTAATATCTACGCGTGTGGAATAATATAATACGCCCGAATGCATCTTTTATCACATTAGTGAATTATGGCACTAATGTGACGCCATAACTCGTGTTTAATCACAGTAACTGGCCAAAGAAACCTTCTTGTGAGCAGACCGGACAAGCGCTGTTTCAACCCTCTGCGCATCTACTCGGCGCAGACGTGATCCCCTGTACAAAGTATCGCGACATGCTAATTTAGCCGCTACCAAAACAACTAGCTCGTCACTGCTGATTTCATTTCAACAATTAAAAATACGAACTTCATAGTAAATAAACCCACGTTTCCACTGCTCGATGCTGTGCTCATTCGTGTCGATTATGTTGTAACGTTTTAGGGGACGTGCTGTAATGAAATATATGAAACATAATCCAGTGGTGGTGATGAAAACTACATTGAACGGCAGCCGCCATATTGTTATGCCCAAACGGCGCCTGCGCATACATCGCGCTTCCAACGAGATCCCGTTTTTCTCGAGAAACAAAAATGCCACCAAAGAAAAAGATGAAACCTATTGCAGGTCAGCAAACTATTGCAGACCGGTCATAGAGCCCATACGGTACGGCCACACCAACCGCGTTACTCGCGTTAGGGGCGTCCAAACTCGGCATTTTTGCATAGGGAACCATTGGTATAGGCGCGCAGACGCGTTACATGCGTTGAAGCGTCGCGTCATCTTTCTTTATTCTGGGTGGAAATAGTAACATAGTTACGCCATTAAATGCGTTTATGGAAACATTTTTAGCGAGAAATGTGCATTTTACTTTCATAATGTTCGCTCGGTGAATGTGAAGGATGTTTGGTTTGATAGTTATGACGAAGAGAGAACGCTCCGTTCACTTGCATGGACAGAGTGTCTGGATGCTAAGCAACCTCAACGTCTTGGTGGACTATTTCTCTGCTGATCAACACTACGAATGCTGGAAACACACCAGACACACCATGTGAAGTTATTTAACCCGATTATTGTTATTTATATCAGAGATTATTTAATCTAACCCGATCTAAGCTCTATCACCCAAACACGGCGGCGTTTGGGGTTCCTACCTCGGACTCCAGTGCAGCCACGGCCGACGACTATCTTTATTCTGGGTGGAAATAGTAACATAGTTACGCCATTAAATGCGTTTATGGAAACATTTTTAGCGAGAAATGTGCATTTTACTTTCATAATGTTCGCTCGGTGAATGTGAAGGATGTTTGGTTTGATAGTTATGACGAAGAGGGAACGCTCCGTTCACTTGCATTGACATGGACTCATCTAGCTGCGTTGGCGCATTGACGCGTTGGAAGCGTTGAACCACCACACAATGATCAAGCGTCAGGTTAGGCGCGTTACTCGCGTTATTCAACGCGAGTAACGCGTTTGGTGTGGCCGCACCGATAGAGTTAAAGTGGGTGGACTCGTCTGTAACCTGTAAAATCCATAGATTAGCCGCACCGTTATATAAGCCGCAGACTCGAAAAATGGGGAAAAAGGCGCGGCTTGTAGTCCGAAAATTACAACCTCGTTGATGACCAACATTTTGAAAAACATGCACTTTATTTCAGCCTTGGGTGAAATCGCAGCGTAGTGTGTACCGAATGCATGTTGATGATGATACATATGATTCTAGAGGGTAACTACAATGGCACGACACCGGCTTCCTCCATATTCTGCGCCACCTTTTTTAATGAATCGCTGGTTCTCGATTTCCTACGTCGACAACAACTTCACTACCGTCTCCTTCTAATTCCGGCTCACGCCCCCGGAAAAGATCTCAAGCATGCGCAGAACGCAACAGCTTGAGAGGGTAGTACCAACCCAGTCGCCAAGAAAAAACGTCCACGGTGTACGTTTCCATGAACACTGGATACGTAGCATTTCAACGTAAAAAATAGCGTGTTATACCTACAGTATCCACGTGTGCCGCTGTGGAGGCGGGTTTCGGGGTTTGGGTTTCACGGCTTTCGCGGCAAATTGTGGACACGATTGTTTAGGGGGGGGGGGGAGACTGTTGTTGACCGGGGAGGGGGGGGGGGGGGGGGGGGAGACACGTTTGTTGAGGGGGGGGGGGGGACACACGATTGTAGGGGGGGGGGGGGGACACACGTTAGTTGAAGGGGGGGGGGGGCACGTTTGTTGAGGGGGGGGGAGACACGTTTGTAGGGGGGGGGGCACGCTCGACAACGAGAGTTGTTTTTTATTGAACGCTCGACAACGAGAGTTGGTTTTTATTGAACGAGACTTCAACACGGAACAGCTGCACGAAACGATGGTCACGTCACTCTCGGTGACGGTGTCGACAATAATGAACACACGAACAATGTTAATAGAACAACACACAACCACATAACATCCCGAACCCATTAACCCCACTTAATCCTAACAACAAAACAAGTTAACAAAAGCCCCATTTGTCAACCGAGAACCCCAATTCCCAGAATCCCCCGCGGCTCCGGAACACGGCGTAGCTTATATGAATCTTTATTATCTGAATGGGAAATGCAATATTTTAGGACAGATACACCATTAAACGCGTTTCTAATGACATTTCTAGCGAGAAATGTACATTTTCCTTACATAATCTTCAGTCAGTGAATGTGTATGATCTTTATTAATCTTTATTATCTGAATGGGAAATGCAATATTTTAGGACCGATTCACCGTTAAACGTGTTTCTAATAACATTTCTAGCGAGAAATATACTTTTTAATTGCATAATCTTCAGTCAGTGATTGTGTCTGATCTTTAGTTTTATAGTTATTAGGATTTGATCGGCTCGCTCGCATGTTTCAACGACGTCAGGTTGCTTTCGCTAAACTAGCAGCTCACGTGCTTCCTGCGTTTGTGTTATTAAACTGTTACTTTATGTAACTTTTAATGATATCATCTTGTTAGAAACACGTATATCTGAGAGCCAACCCAGTCGCCAAAAGCATACCTACGTTGACAGTGTACGTTTCGTGAACACTGGATTACGTCGCTTTTCAACATAAAATAGCGTGTTATACACACGCACGCACACGCACAGACACACAGACACAAGCACACACAAGCACACACACGCACGCACAGACACACAGACACAGACACACACACACACACACACACACACACGCACACACGCACACGGTGCATTTCGCTGCTAAAACAACAACAAAAAAATATTCCCTCAAATATTATTACTTTCAAAACGTTGGCCAAAATGGCCAATAATATCATTTTTTATTTGGGATGCTTCTAGGACATTTTGGGTGGATTTTGAACGGTATGTGGGGGGCACGTTTTTTGCAGGACCTGGCAACCCTGCGCTGTTGCCCGAGATCTGGATCCACCCCGGCGTGGTGCCGTCTCCTTTTGACCTTTTGACCCCAGACTTCGGGGGAATAGCTGAATCAATTCATTAGTCAATCAGAAGCATGTAAATATCTTCCCGGTGGCGTAAGAGGACGAACAAGGTGTCCTTCAACATCTACGCTTCCAGGCGATTACAACGGTGCCACACATGAGCATATTCGAACATGTTTAATGGTAGTAATTAGCTGTCGAAATTGGAGGCCTTAATCAATACTGAGCAGCTATTGATTTGCTTCCCGATAAAGATTTGTCACAAATGACATGTTATTTAGCATCTACACGTTGAGCTGAGTCCAATGACACCAAGAACGACACTCTAGCTAATGGTAACATGTATTTTACATGGTACACCTAGGTCTAGGACATGATCTCGGTGTAGCAAGAGGCCGAGCTTGATCTCATTGGACTCAGCTTAACGTGTAGATGCTAATTAACATGTAATTTATCACAAATCTCCATCGGCAAGCAAATCTATAGCTGGTCATTATTGATAAAGGCCTCCAAAATCAACAGCTAATTACTACCCCGAAACATATTAGATGTTGAAGGACACCTTGTTCGTCCTCTTACGCCACCGGGAAGATATTTACATGCTTCAGATTGACTAATGAATTGATTCAGCTATTCCCCCAGAAGTCTGGGGTCAAAAGGTCAAAAGGAGACGGCACCACGCCGGGGTGGATCCAGATCTCGGGCAACAGCGCAGGGTTGCCAGGTCCTGCAAAAAACGTGCCCCCCACATACCGTTCAAAATCCTCCCAAAATGTCCTAGAAGCATCCCAAATAAAAAATGATATTATTGGCCATTTTGGCCAATAATTTTGGCCATTTTGGCCAAATCCTAATAACTATAAAACTAAAGAACAGACAATTATTGACTGAAGATTATGCAATTAAAAAGTATATTTCTCGCTAGAAATGTTATTAGAAACACGTTTAACAGTGAATCGGTCCTAAGATATTGCATTTCCCATTCAGATAATAAAGATTAATAAAGATCATACACATTCACTGACTGAAGATTATGTAAGGAAAATGTACATTTCTCGCTAGAAATGTCATTAGAAACGCGTTTAATGCTGTATCTGTCCTAAAATATTGCATTTCCCATTCAGATAATAAAGATTAATATAAGCTACGCCGTGTTCCGGAGCCGCGGGGGATTCTGGGAATTGGGGTTCTCAGTTGACAAATGGGGCTTTTGTTAACTTGTTTTGTTGTTAGGATTAAGTGGGGTTAATGGGTTTGGGATGTTATGTGGTTGTGTGTTGTTCTATTAACATTGTTCGTGTGTTCATTATTGTCGACACCGTCACCGAGAGTGACGTGACCATCGTTTCGTGCAGCTGTTCCGTGTTGAAGTCTCGTTCAATAAAAACCAACTCTCGTTGTCGAGCGTGCCCCCCCCCCTACAAACGTGTCTCCCCCCCCCTCAACAAACGTGTCCCCCCCCCCTTCAACTAACGTGTGTCCCCCCCCCCCCCTACAATCGTGTGTCCCCCCCCCCCCTCAACAAACGTGTGTCCCCCCCCCCCCCCTACAATCGTGTGTCCCCCCCCCCCCCTCAACAAACGTGTCCCCCCCCCCCCCCCCCCCCCTCCCCGGTCAACAACAGTCTCCCCCCCCCCCCTAAACAATCGTGTTCACAATTTGCCGCGAAAGCCGTGAAACCCAAACCCCGAAACCCGCCTTCACAGTGGCACACGTGGATACTGTAGGTATAACGCACTATTTTTTACGTTGAAATGCTACGTATCCAGTGTTCATGGAAACGTACACCGTGGACGTTTTTTCTTGGCGACTGGGTTGGTAGTACGCAGGGCCTCTAAAATCATTGGCTGTAGTCTGCCTACCATAGGCTTGCACTATGACACCAGAATTTCCAGGAAAGCTAGGAAGATCATCTCTGACCCCTCTCATCCAGCACACCACTTATTCACACTCTTACCATCAGGGAGGAGGTACAGAAGCATCACAAGTAAAACATCACGCTTTAGGGATAGTACCTATCCATAAGCTATACGCCACTTGAACTAGCACTAAGCACTTTACGGTCTTCATGGTCAGTTTGCAGTTTTTGCACTACTGCACTGTACTTTACTGCTGCAATTCTCTGCGAACCATGCATTGTGTGTTTTTTATGTGTGTTAAGTGTTGTACTCCTTGTTATTTAAGTGCAGTTTTTTGCTTTTTGTCTTGTTAGGTTGTGTTGTTATTGTTGCTATGTGATACATTTGAGCATACCAAAACACATTCCTATCAACTGTATTTCTATATTGTTGAAATGGCTATAATAAAAAACTATAATATGTCCCCTTTAAGATGCATGTATACATTTGTCTGACTAAAATCGAATCGAATCGTGTTTCGAGTGTTTTTCTCTGTGTCTCCAGATGCCCTCATTTGTCAGAACAGGTTTGCTACTGCTGCTGTCTCTTGTTATCTTCAGTGGAATGAGCTACCTCTGGCATTCAAGATTCTCTAAAGAGGACAAGTTTGAAGCCCCAATGAAAAAGTGGTAAGGCTCAAAGTTGATTTGAAAGTGTACGCGTGTGAGAGTTCAGTCACTCTCAGTGCAATATTCATGTATTTACACAGCTGACCTCGGACATCTCAAAGCATAAGCTAATGGGTGGATTTGTCAATACATCAGTGCTTGTGAACAGTTTTGGAGCAAAGGAATACCACAATCCCAACAAGAAATTCAAGGCACACACACAAAACTCTTGGGGAAGGAATGATATTAATGATATTGTTTTTTATCAAATGTTATTCTTATGTTTTAAATGTAATGGTTATTCATTCTTGAAGGCAGTTGCATTCATGAAAGGCACACAATAAATAAAGTGTATGATTATTAATGTTACCTGTAGGTCCCCGATAACTGGTCAAGTGAAACCCCTGGCTTCCTGCAATTGCTCAGCGATGGCACATGATCTTGCCGGGCACATTCCTACTGCCAACCGAGCAGACATTCAGAAACGACGGGCAGAGGAGTACAAGAAGCACCAGGCGAGGTATGCACGGCCACCAGTACCAGGGACACAGGATGGAACAAAGTGATGGTGGGGAGGAGAGACACAAAGAATACAAAGAATGTATTAACTGATCAATTAATCCATTTCTAAATGATGTTCACTATTCAAATTAAAGTTTTGAGATGATCGTTTTTTTTTCATATCTAGCAACCCTGAATTAAATCATCACACAGGCCAAAACAAAACAAACCTTGTGAGAAGCCAGTATTTTGACTTGAATGTTTGATTTCAAATCATGGTCATTTTATGATTTAGTACAGAAACTGTTACATAGTGTTATTTTTTTTATTCAGTTTGAATATTGTTAAATTGACATTGGTTGATTATTGGTTAATTGGCGTAATGCTTGTATTGGTTAATTGATTTGTGGATTATCATATTTCTTTCTATCACCTGTGTCCAGAACAGGCTCCATTTTGAACACACTCCTCCTTGCTGCGTCCAACTCTCCACTGCAGTATCCCATTCAGGGTTTCATAGTACGCCCCTTGGTCCCCACTCTTATTCCAGGTACAATATATTGCTCTTTGGTGGTTCAATGAAATTGTCCTGATACTGCTTTTAAGTCAAGAGTAGTTCAGTTGCTGTGCAAGTGCAATGCACAGATATACAAACATTTACAATGAAAATGTGCCCAATAAGCTTTTTCCTCAGCATCCTTTCAGTCTTCATTTTCAATGTATACCTCAGGAAATTGTTTAATCCTAGCTTTGTTTCAGGTTTAGCGTTGAACTCAGCTCAAAGAAGCAGCTACAAGGTTGGTAGTAAAACTCTGGGTTTCAAGACAGAATCAGGATAGATAGATAGATAGATAGATAAATACTTTAATAATCCCAGAGGGAAATTATTTTTACAAGGGACATTTCTGGATATATTGGAACAAGGGACATTTCTGGACATTTCTGGATATATAACTGTAACCTGTAGCTACAGGTTACAGTTCCATGTTATATCTTCCAGCATCACACAGGTCCCCCTAAAATAATATTTTTGTGTTTCATCAAGCAATAGTTATATGTTTGAAATGTCCTTTCATCCCTTCAATGACATTGCTATGGGTGGGTCTTTATCATTTTATTCAAGCGGAGTGTTTTGGTGACTTCTGGGTTTTCTTGGCAGCACTCTTTTTTTCTTGCAGATGATTTCAACACTAAAATCAAGCCACATTTCCCCCAGTTACATGCCACTTTATTCTAATCATCCTGCTTTTAATATTGTGTGATGAATAATTATTTTTCTAAACAATGCAGATAATTTTCCAATATATTTTTTATTATACCTTAATCATTTGGTTCCATGCAGCTTGCATAATCTATGCAAACTACTGCTTGATGTTCTTTGAGTTCATGCCTTCCATATGATGTTTGCAAAAAGTAACAATATAAAAATAAAAAAATCCTTTGACCACAGCTAGGTACTCACTCACTCTAAATACGCCTCTCCCTGTTTTTTTCTAGGTATCACTAAATGTCACCAAAGGTGTGCTCCGTCTAGGGAGCACAAGTAAAGCAGAGAGTGTCGAAGGTGATCAATTGACCCCAGCATAGTTTACATTGTTTAAATGAATTAATAAACTACTTGTCAATGGGATTGACTTGCATGAAATATGATTTATGAAAAAAAAACAATAGGTGGTGGGAAGAACTTGTTGATCTTGGAAAAGCTGAACTTAGAGGAACTCAACAAACTTCTGGCAAATGTCACCTACACCAGCACTGTGTACCACATACACACCGGAGACCTGGGTACTCTAAGACCTTTTCAATTGATGTATGGGTTGGGTGATGTAATTTAAAGATACATACTGAACGTGTGGTCAGGTTTAAACTTTTTTTTTCATTCTGCACTCAAAGCCTTCCAATATTACAGTGGATTATGGTATGTGGGTCAAATCTTATTTATGCTGGATGGTTTTAATTTGTTTTGCAGTTCACTTCTCGTTTGAGCATCATGAAGCTGTCTTCCCCATTGTCATTCGGCGACCAACCGTTCCTGTACTTTTCGACATGGGAACAAGTATAACAACAAAAGTGTTTCCTCATAAATCGTCCATTTTTACCTAAGAAGAATCATGAACCCTTACCATCTTCCTCTCTCTATCCCCTGCCCCCCCCCCTTCCACACACACACATTCTTCCAAAGACATTAGAGACCAAGTGACAGTCACCACCAAGACCTTCCTGCGCTACAAGGAGTTGAAGGTGCTCATAAGAAGCCTCAGACAATTCTACAAAGACGTGGTGCTCATCGTGGCCGATGACAGCTTTACTCCAGAAAAGATCACAGAAGAAAATGTTCTGCAATACATCATGCCTGGGGGACAGGTAGGCGTGTTAGCACCAAGCTCATGCATGCACGCAGAACAGAATATGTATTTCCTGTGTTTGTCGTATAAGAGTAGTCTAGCATAATTTATTGAAAGAGGGACCTCTAGAGGAAAATATGACTCATTGAAAATAATAATCAACAAAAACAATTCAAGTAAGAAGTGACATTCTTACAGTAAGTTGATGTCAAATCTTTCCCTTCCACAGGGCTGGTTTGCTGGCAGAACCCTGGCTGTCTCTCAAGTCACCACCAAGTACTTTCTTTGGGTGGATGACGACTTTCTATTCACTGATAAAACAAAGATAGAGGATCTTGTGGAGGTGATGGAGGCAACACCAGAGTTGGATGTGGTGAGAATCTTATTACTCATTGATCAAATGTATTATTATTATTACAGGATCTTTAAAGAATGCAGATCTTTAAAGAATGCAGACACTATAACCTCACACCAGCAGGTGTGAGGTTATAGTGTCTCGTAATCCTTCTTAGGTTGGGGCATCAGTTAATGGAAGCGAGTTCTACTTCTCCATCGACTATGAGGAAGGCGATGGAGTCTACGGAGGCTGCCTGCAAAGGAAGTCCAAAGTAAAGATCCGATCACTACCAAATTACCCACAATGTTCCATAGTCGATGGGGTGGTCAACTTCTTCCTGGCTCGTACCGATGCTGTGAATCGAGTGAGATTTGACCCCAAGCTGAAGAGAGTGGCACATTCAGGTATTTAGCCGGCCATTTCTACATGTGGGTGTGTACACACATCCACAAATGTATTTATTTTTGTTCTTTGTGGGCCCACACTAATATCGAAATGTCAATGTTGAAAACCGTGCAGAGTGCAGAACCGAGCATAGACCCAGTATGACCGGAAGGCTTATTGAGCAGAACTACAGCCAGTGTGTATTGGTGAAGAACTTCAGGGAAGAGGAGGACTGTGAAACCTCAAGTCCTTTGGGAAGAGAAGTTGAGAAGAGCTTCAGCTAAATGTAGCGATTTACTAGAACGGAAGTCAGTAGGGTTAGGGTTAGCAGGCTACAGACGACTTGTAGCCTGCTAGAAGATAAGTTGTGTCAAAAAAAATATCAATGTGGTAAAGACAGGGCTATCCTTAGATGCCAAAGTAGTTCCTTACTCTTTAATTATTAGCTACCAACAGAGCTGTTATAGAGTGCTACTCCTGGCTGTAAAATGACGTCCTCTTTGGAGCAGTTGCACAAGCACTGATGATACACGACATGACACCAGAATCTCTTCAAAGTTTTGTATTAATGAAATATAGGGGTCATTTAAATTCAGCATGCAAATATTTTGCATTTCTTTCCTATAGTTATCACATGAATTGGACAGCAGCTTGAGTTGGCAGCTATTGTGGCATGGGTAGAAGTGCTTTTATAAATATTGTTGTTTGAATATAATGCCATAGAAAACTGTCAGAAAACCACTATGGCACAATAAAAACTGCAAGCTTTGCAAGTGCAAGGACTTGTTGTTCCGGAATTGGGTAGATATCCATTTTGTAGATTATAATAGTGGCTTTAAAAGACATTGGTAACACACTGGTAATAGGTTTGGGTTTTAATGATATCTAGCTTTCTGGTACAGATGTCAGCCGCCCTTCTGCCCATCTCTTTTTTATCGATATACCACCCATTACTGATCTTCCTCTTCTTTATTAAAAATAACATTGACATTTACTGCATAGACCTGGATTCCTTGCCATCAACTCAGCTATACTGTTTATAATTGTTAGTCCTCCGTTATATGTCTGTGTACGGCCCTGGTTATTTTACTTGATGCAGAATGAGGCAATCTAACAGTCTAGTTAATAGATTATTTTCCTTGAAACAATAGCCCTCTCTGGGGGAATGGTAAGTCATCTTGCTTTTGGTGAAACACCAGAAAAGGTCTTGCTACTTTCTTTCTGAAGGTTCAATTATTATTTTTTGTTTTTTCCATAGAATTCTTCATGGATGGTCTCGGCCAATTGATGGTTGCTTCGTGTGGCCATGTTTCCATCGGCCATCAGTCGAAAATGGCCATTGCTGAATATCAGCGTTTCAGACATCCCGGAAATGCTGAAGTGCAGTATAAACTACAGCTGCACTACTACAAAAACCATCTAAAATGTATCCACTATGGATAGAAAGAATCCCGAATGATCCTCACCCTATAAGTTAAAGTCAACTTCCAGTTTCTGGTCCACTTTTTGGAACCATATTTAAACCGGCACTATGTATGTTTTACCATAAGCAACCTCCTTTGGCTTGAATGATTGCTAGAGTAACGTCTTCATCATTTTCAGACAACCTTCATTATTTCAGAAGACAATATGTTGCACTAGTTCATATATTTAATGCAGAAAATGCCTGCTGTAGAAAAGTGACAGTGTGGGTTTAAATCTGTTGTATGTAACCTTGTTTCATTAATGCATTTTTTTCATTGAAATGTCACTTTTGGGAAAAGTACACACTGTAGTGACTACTATTATGGGTTTGTGTTCCCCTCTTACTGATCGAGTTGGAGGGAACTGGTTAGGAGTCACGGGGGCTAGGGGGACGCGTTAGAGTGTTGCACACGAGATCTAGCCATGCACTGTGACTGATTGTTCTGATCTGTTTTATTGGATTAAACAGTTATAATTAAATTGCCTACGTCCTCCTTTTCCTCCGGCACTACAACGCATTCTTTAGTCGAGTAGAAATACAGGTAATTTGGTTAAAAAAATACTGCACTGAACTTCTTTATACTAAAAGAAAAGTGGAAAAGTACAGGCTCTGAAATGTTCTCAAAGTATCAATAATTTTTTTTCTAAAAAATAGCCCTGACATTTCTACCGGCTGTTTCTTTGCAAAGCTGACGTCACATTAATTAATTTCAAGACTGTTAAATAAAATAACAGTGTCTATTCCATGGTTCCCGCGGGTCCTTAAAAAGTCTTACTTTTTTTTGTGTTAAATTAAGGCCATAAAATTTCTTAAATTTACTGTAAATTTGCTCTAGGTATTACATTTTGCAGAGGGTTTTTTAAGACTAGGGGAAATTGTCGCACACAACAAATCACATAGTGCGTCTTTTAATTACGGCATTTTCAGGAGTTTTACGTTACGTTAACGTTGACATCAGTTACTCATCAGTAGGCTAACTTGCTGGCGCTACTTTAAGCTAGTGACGGCTGACATCATTAGGCCAACTTGCGCTACTTTCAGGATGGGACGGTGCAAATTCAATGAGAAATGGTTTGAGGAGGATACGTTTTGGGGGTGGTTGGAGAAGGCAGGTGGCTACGAGGCAAGGTGTCGTCTATCCCGAAAGGCATTCATACTAGGGACCATGGGAGCAAAAGCTCTTGAGTCCCACATGAGGTCGCAGAAATATATCCGATACTCCGTGGCAGCTAGCGGGACTACAACGATGCCCATATTGTTTGAAAGAAGTGGACTGAAAAGTTCTGCATCCGTGGCTAGTACTTCCAATCAGACGGCGTTAACCGGCTTTGTGTCGCCACCAGAAACCCAGAAGGCGGAGGTATTGTGGGTTCTCCACACGGTGAGCAGACATAATTCCTTCAAATCGAACAAGGACATTAGTAGCGTCTTGGCTGCTATGTTCCCAGATTCTGAGTTTGCGAAGTCGTTCACCTGGGGTGAAAACAAAACAAAACGGCCTATCTTGCAAAATACGGCATCGCATCTTTCATAAAGCGAGCTGTCACGCAGCATAAGCGATAAACAGTATGTCCTCACATGTTCGATGACAGTTAACAAAACCACTAAAAGCAAACGGATGGATATCCATGTGAGGTACTGGCCCACGGACGACACCGACAGCCATATCATATCGCGGTATTATGGATCACAGTTCATGCTGGATCATTTTAATGTAAGTATTCCAAACAGTAAATTAATAAAATTGTGTGTGTAGGGCTTTGACTTTTGCCCAAAAATCATATTCGAAGTTTGTTTGTTTATTAATATTAATATTCGAATATATTCAAATATTTATTCATAATACTTTGACCATTAAATTCCTTCAGTAAGACCTGGATCGGGCTTCGCGGGGTTTGTTTACCGGCGTTGCTATGGTTACCGGTCCTGCGTGTTCCGACGGTTTATTAGGCATCTAATAAATCGCCGTCTAATCAATACTTGATTCACTGCCTCTTCTGTGGTCATTACAATATTATGAATAGACTGCGTCGGGTTCTCCGACGTCTCTCCCTCTTGGCCTGCCATAACAGGTTCGAATCTTAAGGGCTGCCTAATATTCGTTTGAATTTTGATTTATTTTTTGATATTCTAAATATATTAATAATAATAATAATAAATATAGCTGCGAGCAGCAATGTGGGTGTCAAGCGTAATCGGACTCGGTAGGCTAATTCTGCCGGATGGACGCAATCGGCCAGGGGGCTACATGATGACCGCCTCGGAAATCGGCAATACCGACAGCCGGTGGGATGAGTAAATGGGAAAAGGACCCCACCTAGAGGTAAGGGCGCAATGCAGTCTGCCTGACAGAACAAATGTAACAAATACATAGGGGTATTCGGAACAATATCCCTAAAAGAGACACAATGTAAAGAAGCATCCGTTCTGGAGGTTGTTCGTGAAGCATCTAATCCAGTGGGAATTGCAGTTTATAATGTAGGTGGGCGGAATGATGAATATAGTCAATGTTGCATTATACTTTAAGTACCGCTTGTCGCCACACGAGTGCAGTGTCTACCCATTAATGAGCGCCGTCAAGTTTGATTGGCTGTCACGGCCAAACGGTTTTGAATTTGAGAAAGCGGTTTGATACATTTGTTCAGCTTGGTCGGAAGATCATTTTTGCCAAGTTCTATGAAGATTGGACATTGTAGTGTTCTCGTGCAGTGTGTTGTAACCCTGACTTAACACAGAGTTAAACCGTAGCCAATGAAGACAGAGTCGTAGTAAGGTTGACCATTTACTGTCACAATTCCTCATGAACAGACGGTGAAAACTGCAAATAAAAGAATACAAAAATACTGAATGTACATTTGACTAAACAGCATGTTGTACATAGTTGTAAATAATAATATGAACTGTCTAACACTGCATGAAGACATTCTGATGCCAATTGCATTGATTTTAGTTTGTACACAATTGCTAACCAAAACGTTTTTAACAACACATCAAACATTATTTTTAAATAAATCCACTCTAATATATTATCTTAAACATGTCTTGCATTGATTAAACAAACTTACGGCATTGCCTCTTAGATGCTTTCATGTGGATGCTAGCGGATTACAATCAGAAGATGCACATGTCTGCCATTCCTTCTACAGAGGTAAGATTTTTAACAGGAAATTACGTCACAGGAAGTGACTAAACCGGAAGTGAAATAATAACAAACCTAAAACGGCAAAATAATATGAATTTATACATTGGCTTATTTTAACTGTAAAGTAATTATTCACATCCGTTTTTACATATACATATTTAAGAAATCAATGTAAGAATATTAAATGAGTGCCAGGAGAGACAACACAGACATAATTTGTGGCCTGTGGAAATTTTCAACTGATTTTGACAACTTGCAACATGGCGGCCAAGTTCTGATGCAATGAGAAATAATTCATAAGCTACATAAGGAGGTCTGGCAGTATCCTCAGACATTAAAAATAAGTTTGAAATGTACTCATGTGAAGAGAGAGGAGTTAAAACACGTCTTCATTAATTATAGCTTCCCCTATAGGTCAATGGTCACCAAATTCATTGAGTGTCCCCCTGATGATGTTATGGGTCTATGTATCAAGTTTGGTTATGATATGTCAAAGGGATGCTGAGATATTGGCGTGTTTCCGGTTTGGCGGGTTCGCGGTCGAATATCATTGGCTGTCGCGGATATTTCTGCAAGAAATAATATACTAGCTATACGGGGAGGTCTAATAGTATCACTAGACGTTGAAAATAAGTTTTAAATGGACTCATGTGAAGAGAAAGGAGTCAAAACACATCGACATTAATAACAGCGCCACCTAGAGGTCAAAGGTCACCAAATTCATCCAGTGTAACCTTTATGGGGTCATGGGTCTATGTACCAAGGTTGGTTATGATATGTCAAAGAACTGCTGAGATATGGGCTTACTTCCGGTTTGGCCGCTGCGCTGCAAAATTTGATTGGCTTTAGCGGGCAAACGGTTTTGAATTTGACAAATCTATTCGATGTTTTTCATCAAGGATGGCCAGAAGATCATGTGTGCCAAGTTTCGAGATGATTGGACAAGATTTGTGATAGGAGTAGCATTTTGAAGGTTTTTGACATAAACCAAGATGGCGGACATATACGTCATGGCGCAATGACGTCATAGGATGTGTTGAACTGGGCTTGGTTCAAGGAATCCAATGATACCTGGTTTGTGAAAATTGGTCGAATAGGTCAAAAGTTATGAACATGAATGCATGCCCAACTTTGACCTGTTGGTGGCGCTAGAGCTGTTGGGCTAGCGACCTTAGATTGGCTTAATGGGCTAATGGGGCAGTCCTGAACAAGTGTGCCAAATTTCACAACTTTTCGCCAAGCGGTTCTATGGGCTGCCATTGACTCCAATGGCAGCATAATAATAATAATAATAAATATAGCTGCGAGCAGCAATGTGGGTGTCAAGCATAATGGGACTCGGTAAGCTAATTTTGCCGGGCGGACGTAATCGGCCAGGGGGCTACATGACGACCGTCTCGGAAATCGGCAATACCGACAGCCGGTGGGATGAGGAAATGGGAAAAGGACCCCACCTAGAGGTAAGGGCGCAATACAGTCTGCCTGACAGAACAAATGTCACAAATACATAGGGGTATTCGGAACAATATTCCTAAAAGAGACACAATGTAAACAAGCACCCGTTCTGGAGGTGGTTCGTGAAGCATCTAATCCATCGGGAATTGAAGTTTATATTGTAAATCGGCGTAATGGTAAATATAGTCATTGTTGTAGTATACATTAAGTACCGCTTGTCGCCACACGAGTGCAGTGTCTACCCATTAATGAGCGTCGTCAAGTTTGATTGGCTGTCACGGCCAAACGGTTTTGAATTTGAGAAAGCGGTTTGATACATTTGTTCAGCTTGGTCGGAAGATCATTTTTGCCAAGTTCTATGAAGATTGGACATTGTAGTGTTCTCGTGCAGTGTGTTGTAACCCTGACTTAACACAGAGTTAAACCGTAGCCAATGAAGACAGAGTCGTAGTAAGGTTGACCATTTACTGTCACAATTCCTCATGAACAGACGGTGAAAACTGCAAATAAAAGAATACAAAAATACTGAATGTACATTTGACTAAACAGCATGTTGTACATAGTTGTAAATAATAATATGAACTGTCTAACACTGCATGAAGACATTCTGATGCCAATTGCATTGATTTTAGTTTGTACACAATTGCTAACCAAAACGTTTTTAACAACACATCAAACATTATTTTTAAATAAATCCACTCTAATATATTATCTTAAACATGTCTTGCATTGATTAAACAAACTTACGGCATTGCCTCTTAGATGCTTTCATGTGGATGCTAGCGGATTACAATCAGAAGATGCACATGTCTGCCATTCCTTCTACAGAGGTAAGATTTTTAACAGGAAATTACGTCACAGGAAGTGACTAAACCGGAAGTGAAATAATAACAAACCTAAAACGGCAAAATAATATGAATTTATACATTGGCTTATTTTAACTGTAAAGTAATTATTCACATCCGTTTTTACATATACATATTTAAGAAATCAATGTAAGAATATTAAATGAGTGCCAGGAGAGACAACACAGACATAATTTGTGGCCTGTGGAAATTTTCAACTGATTTTGACAACTTGCAACATGGCGGCCAAGTTCTGATGCAATGAGAAATAATTCATAAGCTACATAAGGAGGTCTGGCAGTATCCTCAGACATTAAAAATAAGTTTGAAATGTACTCATGTGAAGAGAGAGGAGTTAAAACACGTCTTCATTAATTATAGCTTCCCCTATAGGTCAATGGTCACCAAATTCATTGAGTGTCCCCCTGATGATGTTATGGGTCTATGTATCAAGTTTGGTTATGATATGTCAAAGGGATGCTGAGATATTGGCGTGTTTCCGGTTTGGCGGGTTCGCGGTCGAATATCATTGGCTGTCGCGGATATTTCTGCAAGAAATAATATACTAGCTATACGGGGAGGTCTAATAGTATCACTAGACATTGAAAATAAGTTTTAAATGGACTCATGTGAAGAGAAAGGAGTCAAAACACATCGACATTAATAACAGCGCCACCTAGAGGTCAAAGGTCACCAAATTCATCCAGTGTAACCTTTATGGGGTCATGGGTCTATGTACCAAGGTTGGTTATGATATGTCAAAGAACTGCTGAGATATGGGCTTACTTCCGGTTTGGCCGCTGCGCTGCAAAATTTGATTGGCTTTAGCGGGCAAACGGTTTTGAATTTGACAAATCTATTCGATGTTTTTCATCAAGGATGGCCAGAAGATCATGTGTGCCAAGTTTCGAGATGATTGGACAAGATTTGTGATAGGAGTAGCATTTTGAAGGTTTTTGACATAAACCAAGATGGCGGACATATACGTCATGGCGCAATGACGTCATAGGATGTGTTGAACTGGGCTTGGTTCAAGGAATCCAATGATACCTGGTTTGTGAAAATTGGTCGAATAGGTCAAAAGTTATGAACATGAATGCATGCCCAACTTTGACCTGTTGGTGGCGCTAGAGCTGTTGGGCTAGCGACCTTAGATTGGCTTAATGGGCTAATGGGGCAGTCCTGAACAAGTGTGCCAAATTTCACAACTTTTCGCCAAGCGGTTCTATGGGCTGCCATTGACTCCAATGGCAGCATAATAATAATAATAATAAATATAGCTGCGAGCAGCAATGTGGGTGTCAAGCATAATGGGACTCGGTAAGCTAATTTTGCCGGGCGGACGTAATCGGCCAGGGGGCTACATGACGACCGTCTCGGAAATCGGCAATACCGACAGCCGGTGGGATGAGGAAATGGGAAAAGGACCCCACCTAGAGGTAAGGGCGCAATACAGTCTGCCTGACAGAACAAATGTCACAAATACATAGGGGTATTCGGAACAATATTCCTAAAAGAGACACAATGTAAACAAGCACCCGTTCTGGAGGTGGTTCGTGAAGCATCTAATCCATCGGGAATTGAAGTTTATATTGTAAATCGGCGTAATGGTAAATATAGTCATTGTTGTAGTATACATTAAGTACCGCTTGTCGCCACACGAGTGCAGTGTCTACCCATTAATGAGCGTCGTCAAGTTTGATTGGCTGTCACGGCCAAACGGTTTTGAATTTGAGAAAGCGGTTTGATACATTTGTTCAGCTTGGTCGGAAGATCATTTTTGCCAAGTTCTATGAAGATTGGACATTGTAGTGTTCTCGTGCAGTGTGTTGTAACCCTGACTTAACACAGAGTTAAACCGTAGCCAATGAAGACAGAGTCGTAGTAAGGTTGACCATTTACTGTCACAATTCCTCATGAACAGACGGTGAAAACTGCAAATAAAAGAATACAAAAATACTGAATGTACATTTGACTAAACAGCATGTTGTACATAGTTGTAAATAATAATATGAACTGTCTAACACTGCATGAAGACATTCTGATGCCAATTGCATTGATTTTAGTTTGTACACAATTGCTAACCAAAACGTTTTTAACAACACATCAAACATTATTTTTAAATAAATCCACTCTAATATATTATCTTAAACATGTCTTGCATTGATTAAACAAACTTACGGCATTGCCTCTTAGATGCTTTCATGTGGATGCTAGCGGATTACAATCAGAAGATGCACATGTCTGCCATTCCTTCTACAGAGGTAAGATTTTTAACAGGAAATTACGTCACAGGAAGTGACTAAACCGGAAGTGAAATAATAACAAACCTAAAACGGCAAAATAATATGAATTTATACATTGGCTTATTTTAACTGTAAAGTAATTATTCACATCCGTTTTTACATATACATATTTAAGAAATCAATGTAAGAATATTAAATGAGTGCCAGGAGAGACAACACAGACATAATTTGTGGCCTGTGGAAATTTTCAACTGATTTTGACAACTTGCAACATGGCGGCCAAGTTCTGATGCAATGAGAAATAATTCATAAGCTACATAAGGAGGTCTGGCAGTATCCTCAGACATTAAAAATAAGTTTGAAATGTACTCATGTGAAGAGAGAGGAGTTAAAACACGTCTTCATTAATTATAGCTTCCCCTATAGGTCAATGGTCACCAAATTCATTGAGTGTCCCCCTGATGATGTTATGGGTCTATGTATCAAGTTTGGTTATGATATGTCAAAGGGATGCTGAGATATTGGCGTGTTTCCGGTTTAGCGGGTTCGCGGTCGAATATCATTGGCTGTCGCGGATATTTCTGCAAGAAATAATATACTAGCTATACGGGGAGGTCTAATAGTATCACTAGACATTGAAAATAAGTTTTAAATGGACTCATGTGAAGAGAAAGGAGTCAAAACACATCGACATTAATAACAGCGCCACCTAGAGGTCAAAGGTCACCAAATTCATCCAGTGTAACCTTTATGGGGTCATGGGTCTATGTACCAAGGTTGGTTATGATATGTCAAAGAACTGCTGAGATATGGGCTTACTTCCGGTTTGGCCGCTGCGCTGCAAAATTTGATTGGCTTTAGCGGGCAAACGGTTTTGAATTTGACAAATCTATTCGATGTTTTTCATCAAGGATGGCCAGAAGATCATGTGTGCCAAGTTTCGAGATGATTGGACAAGATTTGTGATAGGAGTAGCATTTTGAAGGTTTTTGACATAAACCAAGATGGCGGACATATACGTCATGGCGCAATGACGTCATAGGATGTGTTGAACTGGGCTTGGTTCAAGGAATCCAATGATACCTGGTTTGTGAAAATTGGTCGAATAGGTCAAAAGTTATGAACATGAATGCATGCCCAACTTTGACCTGTTGGTGGCGCTAGAGCTGTTGGGCTAGCGACCTTAGATTGGCTTAATGGGCTAATGGGGCAGTCCTGAACAAGTGTGCCAAATTTCACAACTTTTCGCCAAGCGGTTCTATGGGCTGCCATTGACTCCAATGGCAGCATAATAATAATAATAATAATAAGAATTCGTACAATAACAATAGGTTGTCTCGCAACATAGTTGCTTGACACCCAATAAGAATTCGTACAATAACAATAGGTTGTCTCGCAACATAGTTGCTTGACACCCAATAAGAATTCGTACAATAACAATAGGTTGTCTCGCAACATAGTTGCTTGACACCCAATAAATTAAATTTATATAGCGCTTAATATGGTACTCTAAGACGCTTTACATATTGGCCTATCAAAACTATGTAAGACAGACTAGGAATAAAAGAAAAACAGAGGTTAAACATGAAGAATAAGGTGGGAGTTAGGTGGGGAAGGCTAGTGTGAAAAGGTATGTTTTGAGGGCAGATTTGAAAGAAGAGAGGGTTGGAGAGACTTTGATGTGGGAGGGGAGTGAATTCCAAAGGGTGGGGGCAGCAACTGAGAAGGCCCGTTCACCCCAAGTCCGTCGCTCAGTCCGTGGAACTTGTAGCAGGTTGGCAGAATTGGACCTGAGGAATCGGGAGGTGGCGTGGTGATGGAGGAGGTCGGCAAGGTAGGGGGGGGCTAGGCTGTTGAGGTCCTTGTAGGTGATGAGTAAGATTTTGTAGTTGATTCTGTGTTTAATTGGAAGCCAATGGAGTTCACGGAGGACAGGTGTGATGTGTTCTCTGGAGCGGGTACCAGTGAGGAGGCGTGCAGCTGAGTTCTGGACATATTGAAGTTTTTTGAGGACTTAGTTGGTGGTGCCGTAGAGAAGACCATTGCAGTAGTCAAGCCTGGATGAAATGAAAGCGTGGATGAGTGTCGCAGCAGCGGTAGCTGACAGGTTGGGGCGGAGGCGGGCGATGTTTCGGAGGTGGAAAAAGGCAGTTTTGGTAATATGGTTAACATGGGGGAGGAAGGAGAGAGTGGGGTCCAGGATAACTCCAAGGTTACGGGTTTTGGTGGAGGGGGTGATGGTGGAGCCGTCAATGTTAAGGTTGAAGTTCAGAGTGGAGTGAGTGAGGGTGTCAGGACCAATGATGAGGATTTTGGATTTAGCCTAAAAAATTTTTTTGTTTGGTTCCGGTTTCCGACCGACCCTGTCAATTTATGTGCGACCCAAATTATTTTATGAGTTTTATAAAAAAAAAAAAAAAACTTTTTTTTTTTAATGTAATTACGTTTTGGTACAGCACCTCTATAATTACGTGTTTGGTACAGCACCTCTTCATTCTGTGCAAGGATGAGCGAATTTTCTCGTTTTTAAATGAAAACAACCTACCTATCATTCGCTGCCGCTGGAAAAAATAAAATAAAAAAATAAAATAAATTCCCTACCTACCCATGACCTCAACTGACAACCAACAGGAACCAAACTTTTTTTTTTTTTAGGCCTTTGTTGGAGTTGAGTTTGAGAAAGCTGTTTTGCATCCAGGTCTTGATGTCAGTCAAACAGTTGGAGAGGGATGAGAGGGTGGAAGGACTGATGCTTATTAGATGCTTATTAGAATAAGGAAGTTCGGCGTCAAAGCCTGTGTGTGTGTGTGTGTGTGTGTGTGTGTGTGTGTGTGTGTGTGTGTGTGTGTGTGTGTGTGTGTGTGTGTGTGTGTGTGTGTGTGTGTGTGTGTGTGTGTGTGTGTGTGTGTGTGTGTGTGTGAGATCACTGTCAGCCGTGTTTACATGGACACATCTGATCCGCATAGATGTGGAAGAACACCTCAATCGGAATAGAAAAGGATCATATATACGCCTCAATCGGAATACAATTATCTGTTCGGAATATAATTCTATTCGGCTACAGAAGAGCTGGTGTAGTCCGCTATAGTCGACGTGCATACACTTATTCCGATTAGTTTGGGGTTTAACTTAGAGCAGCTGCAGTAGTTCGCATTTGGTCCACTCCGCACACCAAATTTCTCCTTGCCCCAAAAAGAGCTCCAATGGAATAACTTATATTTGTGACGCCCTTCTCGTCAACTACATCCATCCTTCCAAATCCTGTGCAACTTCAGGCTTTTGTCATCGGCCCTCGACCGATGATTGGGGGCTGTCTAATAATGTACAGTTATCCCCTACCTTTGATGACCACTCCATTCGAGCTACTGCAAGGGTCCACTGTGTTCACCGAGGAAGACTTACGCAGTGCCTGAATCTCCCGTATCTGGGAGGGGAATGAGTTGAAGGCTGCCTCCAACACGCCAACAGATAGGCCTACTATGAGTACACAATCGTTGTTAAACGATTGTTGTAGGGTCAAGTCATGTCCTGTTGCGTGTGTCTATATTTGTGTCTCTGAAGCGTAAAATCCTTATTCCCCCCCAACTTTAGAGCAATATATATTTCTAAAAGTTAAACCTTTCTCCTTGCATTGCCTTGAAATTGCCCATTTTGTATTACAATGAAAGGGATATTTCTTAGACTGGTCTTGATTTATGTACATGAGAGTGCAGAATCCCTTTGCAAATCAGAGGTCATAGCATATATTATCGTTTATGATGCACATATTCTGATTGTTGAAATCATGATTATTGTTACTAATGATTATGCCAGTATTACCGTGTTCTTGAAGAAAGTAGTCCAATCCGGGTCGCTTTAACTCACCTTATTTGTTATAGTATTTCGTAACCCGGCTCAATGGCGATGACAAAAACGGGAGAGACGGTGCATTACCAATATCAAATAAAGGTTTATTTCCATACAAAACATAACCTAACAAAACCGCCAACGAAAACCCCAAAAGGTGTGGACGCCTGCACGGAGCCAATGAGTAGCGCCCACAGCAAGCAATCAGCTGCTCTTTTATTCGGCTGGAGCACCGGTCCCAGGTGCTCCAGATCCAGCTGATGGCATCAGCTGATCACCTTAAGGGAGAGAGGTAGTCAACAAGTAGGCGGGGTCGTCACACCCCCCCCCATAAAGTCGGTGTCCCAAAGGGAACACCGGCACATGCTAAACCAGTTGACCTGAAATTATCCACCCCAAAAATATATTAACTCAAAGACAAGATAAATCTAAGAAAGAACACGCAGAACTCCACCTACATACCGACCAACTCTTAACCCTACCGACCAACTTATCTCCATACCGACCAACTCATCTCCATACCGACCAACTCATCACCCTACCGACCAACTCATCTCCATACCGACCAACTCATCTCCATACCAACCAACTCATCTCCATACCAACCAACTCATCTCCATACCAACCAACTCATCTCCATACCAACCAACTCTTACCATACCAACCAACTCATCTCCATACCAACCAACTCATCTCCATACCAACCAACTCATCTCCATACCAACCAACTCTTACTGCTGTTTTAACTGCAACTGCAGCAACTCCTTCTGTGACACTGACAGTGGAAAATCAGACAAAGACGGATCCTCAAAATCATCGTCACCAAGCTCCCCATCTGATAACCCAGGCTCAGCCTTACTCATTGCTCGTGTAACCACACAGGCTGAAAGAACCTCAGGTACCTCACTGGAACTCCAGTCAGAGACAGTACGATCCGGACAGAGCGTAACAACATCATATTGTTACGCTATCAAGCGCAGCCAACCAACGTTTAAAATGGGTAGTTAAATCCCGAACAAATTCAACATAGGTTTGGCCACTTTCCCTTTCCCAAGCCCGAAAACGTTGGCGATATGCTTCAGGCACAAGCTCATAAGCCTTCAGCACTGCAGATTTTATTTTAACGTAACTACTGCTATCAGCCGCGCTCATAGACGAATATGCCCCCTGCGCCTTACCCGTGAGGACGCACTGGAGCAGCAGAGCACAGTCCTCATCAGACCAACCCCTCGCCGCGGAAACACGCTCAAAAAGCACAAAAAATGAGTCAGGATCCCTCTCATTAAACAGTGGCAACAGCCGCAAGTTGTTGATGTCAAAGGGCCGCGCACCGACCCCAGACACCTGCCCCCTCTGACTCTCAGCAGCCAGACGATAACCCTCCCGCTGGCGGATCACCTCCAGCTCTATTTGCTTTTTTGCTTCTATTTCACACTTAAATCTCTCATGTTCCAACTGCATCGAGAGGAGCTCCTTTTGCTGCTCAAACGTCAGCCCCTGAGTCTCAAAAGGCATGCCTACGGCAGGTGGAGAAGCTGGCACCGGGCCAGACGTAAGGACTCCCAGTTCAATAAGTTTTACCTTCAAAGCAATTTTAATATCTTCTTTACGCTTCCTTTCTATCCCGGCCACCAAATAATAATCCGACAGTTTCAACAACTGTTCCTTTGTACACTTGTCCAAGGCCTCCTCTGACGGAGCCGCCACAAACGCTTCACATTCAGCCATCTCAAAACCACCACCAGGACCAAGCAAAACACACCGTTATGCCCGAACCGGACCAGCAAGACAGCGAAGTGTCCCCGTGCGCACTAAGAGGATCCCAGTTTGGAGTTTCCCCGCTCTCTAAACACCAACCCCCTAACTGAACTCCCGGCTAGTCTTCATGCAGCGGGCAGTGGCGGGTACTTACGCACTAGAGACCGCTGATCCAGGAAAGCGACTAGCAAGCCAGCAACTCCCCCGAAATCACGGACATGCTCCCAAGACAATGCTTTAACCACTATGCCGCCACAACACTACCACGACCCCCGCAACGAACCCAAAGGGGAACGCCGCTATGCCTACCAGGGAAAACTCCGCACCGCACTAAGATCCACACGCTGAGGACAACACTCAACCGGCTTTTCGGTACTGGCATAAATTAAATGAGCAACCCTGATACTCACCCTAATCCGTCAGCCCACATGCACCATGAACTCTCCCCTTAATTACTGAAAAAACACTCGCAAAATGAGCAACAACCGTTTTACCCTCAAGGCAAACAAACAAAGGCAAAACAAAATCTACACTCAACTATTGCGCAAACCGAATGGACGAGCCCCCATTTGTCATAACCCCCCGGCTCAATGGCGATGACAAAAACGGGAGAGACGGTGCATTACCAATATAAAATAAAGGTTTATTTCCATACAAAACATAACCTAACAAAACCGCCAACGAAAACCCCAAAAGGTGTGGACGCCTGCACGGAGCCAATGAGTAGCGCCCACAGCAAGCAATCAGCTGCTCTTTTATTCGGCTGGAGCACCGGTCCCAGGTGCTCGAGATCCAGCTGATGGCATCAGCTGATCACCTTAAGGGAGAGAGGTAGTCAACAAGTAGGCGGGGTCGTCACAGCATGGTAACTATGAAGAAGAAGGAGGGGAATTGTATTGAACACGCGTGTGAGAGACAAACAGCAGGCCTCTGTATCTAATGGTGCGTTTTAATATCCATCCTTCTCGGAGGTCCGAGGACATTGCCTAGCGACACGCACAAACACGCCCCTTTTCCTCGGACGGTGATCTCGTCATCTCGGTTGAACTCAGTGGTGACCGAGCAAAATTCCGAGACAGAATTCAAGATGGCTGCGCCTATTGTGACTTGAAGTATGCACTGTTTTCATTGTGCTTGGACCACTTTGGTAGCCTGGTTCTACCAGGCTCTCGTACTTCACTTCATTTCATTTCATTTGTACAGAGAGTCTGGACCTAATCAATTGACAAACGTTAACTCACTTGAAGGCGGGTGTCTGTTGAAGTTTAAAATGATTGGATCTGCCCAGTGCCACTCTGGATCTGCCATAACCAATCGCTAACGTTTGGTTGTGACGTATGTCATTGAGGGGAAAAACGGTCTGTCTAGTTACTGGACCAGATGAAATGAGACGGAGAGGTAATAAAGTCTGTCGGCACGAGGACCTTGGATTTATTAAGTAAAGTGGCAACGGTTATACAGAGTCATAAAGCGTGAGAGATCGAATATGTCTAAGTCCCTAATCAGCGCTGATGGTTCGTCCAGAGCTTCGCCTCCGTGGAAGGTCTGCTTCAGAAGAAGATCCAGAGTCCCTGTGTGATACATTCTTATGCTGTATCCTCCTCTCGATGAGGTGTGTGCGTTTGAGGTGTGTGTGGTTCTGTGTGTTTTTGCTTGACCTTGGCTCCCAGGCCCTAGTATATGCATGTGTATCTTCTTGTGTTCTTCCTAACGGGGGAGAGCTTCAAAGTGTCTCCTGTGTGATAAATTAATGTGGCTCTCCCGTTCTTGAGGATGACTGGTGCATTGTCTGAGTGTCTACCATTTGCCTGCTTGGGAAATGGGGCCTTGGCTCTGGCCTTGACCTGACTATATTATCATGTTTGTGTTATGTGTTAAAAGTTGACTATATTGTAATGTGACTGCCATGTGATGTGCTCATCAGGCTAGGGTAGGAGTTAGCTATATTTGTAATGTCCATGTGATGTACTCAGCAGGTTATTTTTCCCAACATCATGCGCCGGGAATCACGCGCGGGTTGTACACAAACCAAACACCTTGCGCGTCTGCACGAAAATGTCAGTCAACGACAGCTGCAGGTTTTGTTTGTCGAATTTAATTTATCGGGGAAAAATTGCACATTGTAAATCAATATTTTATCGTAAGGCCAGTATTTTATAGTAGGCGGGCGGAGCCAGGCTACCACTTTGGTGGTTTAAATGGTAATTTCAATCACTCGTATTACTTCCATACCTTACTGCGTCCGTATCTCTGCCTATGTACACAAATATGTTTGTGTACAGCACTTTGGTCAGCTACTGTTGTTTTAAATGTGCTATATAAATAAACTTGACTTGACTTGACTATGGCCTATAGCCTACTTATATTGGATCGCCTGTCGCTACCGCGACAACAGCTTTCCGGGTGGCGTCCATGTTTTCCTCCAACGACCGAGCGAAATAATAAAACGCTTGAAGTGTGGGCGTGGCGTCAGATCCGAGATCCGAGTCGGTTCGCAGAGAATACTCGAACGCAGCATAACTCGCAAGTCTGGACTGCCGGATGTTTCTGCTCTCGTTGGCTCCAGGTCCTGTTTTAATACTGAGTAGGCATTGCCTATGTGACGTATTAGCTTCGGCTTCCTCACCAGTCTAAAGGTGCTGCCATCTGTGGCTGGAGTAGTTATTGCAGCTTTCAGTTGGGTCCTGCTCCCCTTGTAGCTATGTATAGTAATTATGGCTTATGTGTTCGATCCTGCTTCCTAGTGGCTATGTGTGGGCAGCTTTTGTGCTTAAAATACGTAACAGTATGAATCTATATGATTATCTAGTCCGTACTATGATTTGACTGGTAAAGCCTTATTTGGTTGCTTTGTTCTGATCAACCAATCTGAGTTAGTAGATTGCATCATCTGATTGGATTAATTTGCACAACATTTGCATTATTATTTTCCTTCTTGAAATTCACCATTCTTGACATTCTTGTTTCTTGACATTCCCCACATATGCCTTTCATGATTTCCTTTTCACACACCCAACACCTTGCCTACAAAGTAGACATAATATTGTAAATCTCTGAAGCAATAATTTCTGCCACCTTGTTAATATCAGGCATGTTCTCCTTATTCTACCAATTATAAATGTCATGATTTGCTCAAACTAAAGTGCCACGACCAGTAAAACGTGTTTGAGTTAAGCACTGAGGGCGTTGCCTCTCACAGACATTGAGAGGGGGCCACTGCCCCTCACAATTTCTGTGTATGGCCCTGGTTATTTTACTTGATGCAGTTCGAGGCAGACTAACTAACTAACTTCTAGTTTATCAACTATTTCCCTTGAAACAATAGCCCTCTCTTGGGCAACGGTAAGTCATCTTAATAATATAAATGCTAGTAGTTAATGCTGAAGGATTTGGTAGAATAATAATACTTTTTACAATTCGTAAATGGATTATTTGTTTTTAATATGGATCATTTACATTTACATAACATTATCCAGTTTTTCCCAGCATATTACCTTGGTTAGCATTTTTATTTTCTCTTTCATTTGGCGATATTTCCTCCGCACTAAAATTTGGGGAAAAAAGAATAACAATATATATGCTACTCTTATGCAAATCTTGTGTTGCACCTTAACCGCAAAGTATAATGTTTTTGCGGTTTTGCAGCAGCATACATTTTTATTTTGCTGCTGTAAAATCCCAATATTCCTTCAGAGATTGATGAAGTCTTATCTTGTTGGTGGATAAGTGTCCATCCATAAACGTCCAACAAAGTTTGGAACACAATGCAAACAAGAGTGCACATATAAAACTGACCATTTTATTGTGCGCAACAAAATTGGTAAAAACCTTTCGTTTTTTCTTTTAAATTATCTTTATGTGTTTGTCTCCAGATGAGCAGTTTTATCAGATCGGGTTTGCTGCAGCTTCTTCTGCTTGGTTTCTTTGTTGTTATGGCCTTCTTCGGATTCTTCCAGAGCTGTACGGTAGAGCACAAGCGCTCCCTCATCAGAAGGTGGTAAGTGCACATCTTTATTTATGCATATGTGTATCATTCTATTTTAACCACAAACCTCTAGCTAATGGATGGAAATGTCTACATATGAAGCTTTCAACCTCTGAAGCTAAGAACGATCCCCACAATAAATTCTAGGCACACCTATTTAAAGTGTCCTAGCATTAAAGTTGTAGGAAAAGATTATAAAAATTTCAGAGAAAGATCAATGCAAGCAATTAAATTATTTGTCCAAAAAAAATGTATTATGTGGTTTCATTATTCAATAATGAAGCAACTCATAAATATACTACAATCATTTCATAAACCAGAAATACTTTCAAAAAGTTTTGCCAGCTCAATCTTGTTGCTGTTCAGAAAATTGAATTCCAACATATTTCAAGGCAAAACTTCTTGTCAAACGGCTTGTACGTGTTGGCCTGACATGACTGAATGACAACACGTGAACAAGCTTTTCAGGTTGATAATTTACCTAATCTTACCCTCTCTAGGTCTCCACCCACCGGCCTATTCATCCCCCCTTCTACCTGCTTCTGCATAAATGACTCGTATATTCTGGACAACAGCATTCCTAGTGACCAGCTGGCAGAGATTCTGGAACGACGGGGCAAGGAGTACAAGAAACACCAGGCCAGGTACGCACCGTCAATAGTTCCAGGGACAATTTTTTGGCATACTTTAATGTCATCAAGTAAGAGCTTGTAAAATATGTAATACTAATACGTTGTGGAATGTAACACAATTTGCTGCTGCCTCTATTCTCAACACTTTCAATCTCGCTGTCCAGATTAGTTTGATTGACGGATAGTCCCGCTTATGATAGCATTCCTTTCCCTCTGTGGGGGATACAGAGCTGACTGGTCAAGACAGAAAAAGGTTTACCTTTACTATAGGTACAAATGTACTCACAACATTACTTCCAAAAAAAAATATATATAACTTTTTTTAAAGTATTTTGAGTAAAACAATTTGAGTTGTATGGCACAACTCTGTCTTTTAATCACAGTACACAATTGTGTTACAAGTTGAAAACAATTGTGTTACAAGTTGAAAACTTTCGTTTTACAAATGAAAAAATCTTAATGGAATTAAAATGAACCCATACTGAATAGTATGACCAAGGGTGATGGATTGGTAGAGAAACATTTGGGCGTGAGGAATGATTAAATTCATTAGTTAATTAATCAACAAATCAATTTATAAACTGCATTGAACTGCATAAATGAATTTATTTATTGTATATTATCTCCCATGTCCAGAACAAGCTCCATTTTGAACGCACTCCTCTTTGCTCCATCCAACTCTCCACTGCAGTATCCCATTCAGGGTTTCACAGTTCGTCCCATGGTCCCCACTCTCATTCCAGGTACAATACTACAATGCGCTTTGGTGGTTCAATTACGAAGGGCTAACACTGCCCTTTAGTCCATAGTAGTTCAGGTTAGGGCTGAACGTTTGGGGAAATAATCAGACTGCGATTATTTCAACTAATATTGCGATTGCGATTTAGCATGTGATTTTTCTTTTTAAAGTTCCTTATGTTCTGTATTACTCACTCGTCAATTGATTGACGGAACAGGGGCACGTCAGGGGCCAATCAGATTTCAGCAGGGGCCAGGGACCCTGTGGCCCCACCCCTAGAACCGCCACTGACTATGACCAACACAACAGTAGTCATCATATAAACTGCTATTTCCTTTAGGCCAGGCCTATATGTTGAGAAGAATTAATGCATACATTTATATTATAAAATCTTCATTTAACTATTGAATTTTAAAAGAAAAATAAATACGAATCTTACTGATCGCTAGTCAGTAACAATAATTAATCGCAGCCTTTGCAATTTGCTAATCATGTTCTATTACATTGCAATGTTGGTTTGAGTTTGATGAATCGTTCAGTCCTAGTTCAGTTGTAGTGATAGTGCACTACACATTTAGCCTGGCTATCGCCAGACCAAGCTCAATCGTTGATTGCAAGTTGGTCTGGGGAAGCTGCTGTCATTTTCTTCAGCACAAGAGGCGTGATCAATGGGCCTAGTTGAAATGACTCTGTACGCAATTGGCTGCATGCCGTTGCTTCCCTGTCGTCATTGTGTTAAACCAGCCAATAATGTGACAGGGGGAAAAGCCAGCTTGTGTGATTGGCTCCCGCAAAAACATATAGAAACTAGAAAGAAATGTATTGCTCTTCTGCAGGGTGAACTTAAATCGCCGGCAGAATGTGCTACCCAGTCTACTACACATGTGTTCAATGTGCTCTATCCACATCATCACTTTTGTCTTCCTTCTATGTTCAAAGTATTCCTCAGGAAGTAGCTTCACCCAAGAAATTCATTCTTAAAGATATATTTGTTTCAGGTTTAGCGCTGCACACACAGAAAAGAAGCAGCTACAAGGTTGGTACTTAAACTCTGGGTGTTATGTCAAAAATGTCCGGACATCTTACAGCTACTGGTTACATTTCCCTGATGCCCTGATACAGTCTATGTCTGGCCAGCATCAATACACGTCCCCTTACATAATTATTGGTTTCTCATTAAAAGTATAGGGTATAGTCAATCAATCAATGAAATGCTCTTATAAGAAAATACATAATCTGGTATCTGAGGCTGTGCAATAATCCCATCCAATAAACAAACAGGTCAGCCTTCAGTTTATTTACTTCGGGCCTCTTACCTAAGCTCTGCCTGTGCACTTATGAATTAGTTAAACTGTACGATTTTGAGCCAAACACACACACGCACGCGCGCGCGCGCGCACGCACGCACGCACGCACGCACGCACGCACGCACACAATTAACATACTTGTATTTTACAGGTTTTACTAAATGTCACCAGAGGTATCCTCAGTCTAGGGACCCCAAGAGATGAAGATGTTGTCAATGGTGATTCCTAAGCTCTATCATTGTTTACATTGTTCCAATGTGTAATTAACGTGAACAGGATTGACTTGTTTTATTTGTGAAAACCAATAGGTAGCAGGAAGAATTTGATCATCTTGGAGACGGATAGCTTAGCGGAAATGAACAAACTTCTGGCGAAGGTCACCTATACCAGCACTGTGTACCACATACACACCGGAGACCTGGGTAGTCTAAATCCTTTTCAATTGATCTCGACTGGGAAACATTTAATGAGATATATGGGTTGGAGGATGTAATTCAAACTGAAATTAATGCACTGGTAAATATTTTATACTAAATATTCTTTGTTGAAGTTTTATATTGAAGATTTATCTTTGTTAAAGACTTATGCCAATGTAATGTTTTCATTTTGGACTCAAAGCCATCCGCTACTTCTTCTACTCATTACATTTGTGTCAAATCTTATTTTCGGTTGGAAAGAAAAATATCCAACCCAACAAAGTCTTTTCTCTGCAGTTCACTTCATGTGTGAGGTTCACCAAGCTGTGTTCCCCATCGTCATTCGTCAACCAACCCTACCTGTGCTCTTCGACATTGGAACAGGTAGAACAACAAATGTCTATTCTTATATATATATATTATCAGTTTTTACCGTTGTGTAGAACTATGCACCCTTACCTTCTTCCTCTCTCTATCCCCTTGCATCCTCTACTCCTGATGACCACGCCCTCCGACTCACTAACACACACACAAACAAACAAACAAACAAACAAACAAACAAACAAACAAACAAACACTCTCTTTTCACAAGCCATCAGTGACCAAGTGACTGTCACCACTAAGACCTTCATGCGCTACAAGGAGTTGAAGCTCCTCATAAGAAGCTTAAGACAGCACTACAAAGACATGACACTCATTGTGGCTGACGACACCCATGAGCCGGAAAAAATCATTGAAGAAAATGTTCTGCATTACATTATGCCCGGGGGACAGGTAGGGCTTCATACAACAACCAGGGGGTGCTGTGAGTTCGGGGCTCCTGCACCCCCAAACCCTGCACACACACTTTTCCCTTTATAGTTTCAAATCACCTGAATAAATGTATCGCCGCAAATACCAGTCATCATCGCTTCACAGTTTACCCGGCCAACGACAACAGCTATGGATGAAAAGTAACGCTGAACTCTGGAATGCAACTTTCTTTAAATCTTAGCTCATCAATTAACACAACAGATAAACAATGAATGCTGACATGGGGCTCGTTTCAAGTAGCAGGTTAAAATACCATTGATTGAACCCTGTATACAGACAGAGAACTTCCCTGTAATGTCTAGTTATTTTAATTTCAGAACATATGATTTAAATTTCAAGGAACGAGTTCACTCAATCTCGAATAGGTTGAACCACAAAATTGTTTCTTCATATCAAGCCCTCATCTATTGCGCCCTAATAAAGGATGGAACTTACTGAAAAAAAAAATATATAAAGTTAGTGTTATCTTTCTCATTCTGACCCCAAATTCCTTGGACCAATGTGTTTGCACGTGATGTCTTTTTTTTTTTTCAGGGAACTCAATAACCGTTGTTGCTTTTGCCAATATTGGTGGACGCCTAGTCACCGACAATCCACAGACAACTAAATATGTAGTGAAAAGCATTTGCCTTTGCTTGAATGTTTTATGAGAGTTTATGATGTTGAAGAGGGACCTCTTCAAAAGCAAAATTAAGAAAAAAAATAGTAAAAAGTAAAATTCTTACAGTAAGTTAACGTCAAATCTTTCCGTTCCACAGGGCTGGTTTGCTGGCAGAACCCTGGCTGTCTCTCAAGTCACCACCAAGTACTTTCTATGGGTGGATGATGACTTTCTATTCACTGAGAAAACAAAGATAGAGGATCTGGTGGAGGTGATGGAGGCAACACCAGTGTTGGATGTGGTGAGAATCATATCACTCATTGATCAAATAAATTATTATTATTCTTCCTTATCCGGGGCCGGATTGAGGGGGCAGTAGCTCTAGCATCGGGCCCCAGACTTCCCTTTCCCCGGCCACATTGACCAGCTCTGATGGGGAGATTACTATTATTACATTAGGAATTAAGAAGAGTATGTGTGAGTTATAACGTCTAGTTATCTTTCTTAGGTTGGGGGTTCAGTGGATGGAAATCAGTTCTACTTCTCCATCAACTATGATGAGGGAGATGGAGTCACTGGAGGCTGTCTAGAGAAGAAAAGCAACAGAAGATTCCACTCAGTACCTAATTTTCCACAATGCCACCTCGTCAGTGGGGTGGTCAACTTCTTCCTGGCTCGTACCGATGCTGTGAATCGAGTGAGATTTGACCCCAAGCTGAAGAGAGTGGGACATCCAGGTATGTAACCGGCCATATCTACATGTAGTCCTTTTTGGTTGTGTAAATACATACACAATGAATGATAATGAGATACCTAAATTTGGAAAGGGGATTCTTGAATGAGGTTAGGCTGTTAGCTTCAAGATGTTATTCTTGGATGCCAAGGTAGCGGTTCTGTCTTTAAAGGTGACATATTAAACCACCAGGTGTGAGTGTGACTAGCTGTCAAAAGTCGTTTTGAAGATCAGCCTCTTCTGACATCACAAGTGGGCGTGTCCACCTAGATGTATGACGGATAAATGAGCGACGTTTGCTACAGTCCACTGGGTAGGCTGGTAGACTGTTCTATCCAGCATACATCTAGGTGGACACGCCCACTTGTGATGTCAGAAGAGGCAGATTTTCAAAACGACTTGCAACGGCTAATCATACTCACAACTGCTGGTATAATATGTCACCTTAATCACTTGCTACCACTCTCCTTATATGTCCACACAAACTTGTGGTTGGTTACCCAAGGTTCCACTCACTTTCAATCTGGGATGCAAAAAGTTTTCATACCGCATTGCAAAGGCTGGGTGGTGTCGTCTGGTCATTGGTGCAGGAATTTAGGGCTCCGGAATGGTGCATGATCATTGCAAGAGTGGCAAGAAAAGTAAGAAGTACCCCATGAAACTTTAAAGCATAAAGGAGAAGATTACACAGGTTATATAGAACAAGTGAGAAGGGACAAGTACATGTATCGTCTATCCATGTATGTGCGTAACTTAAGAAGATATTATTCTGGTCAGTACATCTACATGTCTTGGTATGTGAGGTAAACATAAACTTGGCCACACGAGGCTTCACCTGCTGGAACATATCCGTTCTCTAAATAGGCCTAGGACATGGTATAAATTGCCATACAGGAGAAACCTTTGATTCCCATATTTGGAAGTTATATTAGCATTTACCAATGTTAGTGAAGTTCTATAATCTCTTCCACAACCTCAAATCTTCATTTGTTTTTTTCTCAATAGAATTCTTCATGGATGGACTTGGTCAATTGATGGTTGCAACATGTAGTCATGTTTCCATCAGCCATCAGCCTAGAATGATGAAACCTGAGTACAAGATATTCAGACACCCCACATCGGAGGAACAGGATTCAAAAAAACGGCTGTACCACTACAAAAACTACCTCAAATGTATCCGCTTTGGATAGGACAACAACTCTTTCAATGACAAATTCACATAAGGAAAATATTTGGCGGCAAATCCAGACATATTCAATAAAAGAAAGTCAACCTCTAGCTTCAGGTAAACTTTATGTCACACTCAAAGGAATACGCAGACAGTGTTGTGCCTGAACGCGTTCATTGAATGATAGTTCATGAACTCGTTCATATTTTGGGGCGAACGTGAACTGAACGTACTGTATTACTGCCTGATGAACATTACTGTGAACTCGTTCATTTTGGTGTCTGGGAACGGCACACTCACTCGGTTTAACTTCGTTCAATAGGGGGGTTATTTGTTCATCAACACGGCGGATGGGCCGTGTTGCCATGTTTATCTCTGTGTTGCCATGGTTATCTCTGTGTGGTTAATTTGCAGTTTCGGTTTTGTCAGCTTACTGTTACATTAAACTGTAATCAGAAAACGCGGTTATATGCTTTAGACCAGGGGTCTCAAACTCGCGGGCCAATTGCGGCCCGCTGGACGATATTTTGTGACCCCCTACTCAAAGTTTAGTCACTTTTCTTTCTTATTTTTTTGCTGAGTCGCTGCGCTTGCCCGGGGGCCTCATTTAAAAAGCTTGCTGCGCACAAAAACCTTGGATAAGACGGAGGTGAAATGTACGTAGGCCAATGGTATGGCTTCTCCCAAGTCTGTGTGCGCTGGAGAAACGCCCTTTCTGTCTGTATCTCTGTGTGTAACACCATGCACCTGAACGGGTTCTCTCCTGTGTGATTCCTCTGATGTATTTCAAGCTTACTGAAGCATCTGAAACTAACCGCTTAGCAACCGAGTTCCTCAAATTGTGGAGCTTCATATCTCTGAGCATGAAATGTGCGTCAGTTTTTCTCACTGCAAACGTTGGTAGGCTATTTATAGAAAATGTCTATGTTTTGACATGTTTGATTACATTTTATAACTGCATGGGCCTGGATACGTCGGTAGGTGTGTGTGTGTGTGTGTGTGTGTGTGTGTGTGTGTGTGTGTGTGTTTCCAGTGGGAGAGGAAATATCGACGTGTGAAAGAGTGTTTTGTATCAAGTTTAGGCCGACACATATTAATTGAAATTTATATGTCATGAGATAAAATCATGTAATACATTTAGGAAATGATTACATGCATCTCTTCTCAAAAATCTCAAAAATATTCGACCCTGGAAGTTTAAACTACCCAGTTTCTCTGCCGCAATCATCTGCGCGTCAAGGGCTTTTTTCTTTTTTTTTCTTCCTGTGTTAAAATTATGAACAGATGAAGTAGGCAAGAAAAGCATGTTCAGAAGGACAGTTCATGTTCTGAAGAAGGTTCGTTTTAAAGAGCCATTCATGTTCAAAAAAGCATTCATGTTGCAGAACTGTTAATAGTAAAGCTTGAGAATGGAATACTTGATGCGGCCCAGCCTCACCCAGACTCTACCTCCAGCGGCCCCCAGGTAAATTGAGTTTGAGACCCCTGCTTTAGACCCTAGAGTATCTGTGGTATAAAGGCTGAGCTGAATTTCGAATTATAAATATGTACAATCCACAACGTTAGCTCTCTGGCTCATAGCTCAGTGGAATAGAATACCTCCTAGAATCATTGCTTGTTGGCCGGAAACGGAAAGGGGGGCTGTTTACGTTTGGTTGTAGTCTTTTCGCTTGGTTCTCCGTCTCAACAGTAGGGCGAGAACCGAGCGAAAAGACTACAACTGTTTCGGGCCAACGACAATGAGTCTTCCAACAGAAATCAATGGGATTTACAAAATGCGCTAAATGCACCGCTGGACTGGGCATAGGGCATGGCGGGCATATGCCCGGTGGCCTGAAGCCTTTTATTTATTTTTTTATTCATGCCAAACTCGCGTCTAACGTAGCAGGCCACGTTAACTTCAATGCAGGCCACATTAACGTCAATTCAAGTTAATGCAAATTAAACTGGCAGATCTGCCCTTTATCATGATTGATTGAAGCCTGGGCCAATGAGGTGAGGGGCAGGCCAATTTCGCCTACCCCTCCATCTCAGCCTCCGTTGGTGACTTGGTTGGTTAGCCACTGCTAGCAGGCAGATCGAAAACGGGCAATATGGACCCTAGTTGGAAGAAAAGAAAGGGTGGCGCTGAAAGAGCCAGGGACCAGAAAAAAACAGCCCTTCAGGCAGATGCTACGAAATGCCTAAACATAGCTGATATGTTTGCTGCTCGTGGACATGGAGCCTCCACATCTGCAGCAGCAGCATCAACAGGTAGTGGAGGAGAAGATGCTCGACAGCAGGTGGACGAGGCGGCCATGACGGTAAGTCAAGGTTAACTTCAGCTATTAATTAATGAACAGCAAAATGTTTATAAATCAGACATCTATGTGTGAGAAAGAAATATTGATCGTCTGTCGAAGTTAAGTGCTGTCTAACCTTGTCACTTGGATATGAATTAATGTCGGACCGTCGGATATTATTTTGGTGCTGCTCACTGCCAGTCATGTAACCTAGCCTAGCAATGTAGGCTAGGCTAAATGGTGTGCATGGCTAGCTACAACGCTGCCGCAGCCAGGTTGTTTATTTATTCTTTATTCGTTGTATTTGTGTGACTGTTGTGCCACCGCGGGGTTGCTTCTTTATTCTTTATTTTGTTTGTGTGACTGTCGTGCGTCGGCCTTACGAAATATGCTGTTTTGCACAGTCTTACTGAGCGATGGGGTGGACGGTCCCTTTCTATAGAACAGAACTAATGTATTTTCTCACTCCTCACTTCTGGGCACCTGCTTTTGTGATGAGGTAAAATAATACGCTGACTTGAAACACTCATAGTGGATCAGATTAAGTTAAACTCTGTCCTTGCACAAAGTACATTGCAGAGAAAATGTAAAGCAGTATCTACCTTTAGTGCACATGAGACCTTATATTAGAATCACTGTCATTTAGAATTAAAACATTAGATCTGAATACGCATTTACTGTGTCACATTCTTAGAACGTTTTTGTAGAGTTGAAATGCACTACTATGATCACCTGTGTTATTTTTCTCACATTTCTATCTTTCTTTTGTCTTTTCATCTTTTTTAAGGTTCCCATGCTTAAGGAGTGCTGGGTGTTGCTGCTGAGAAGAGGCAGATGGGGTAGCATCAGCATCTCTCCCACTTGTTGGAGTGTGTGTGTGTGTGTGTGTGTGTGTGTGTGTGTGTGTGTGTGTGTGTGTGTGTGTGTGTGTGTGTGTGTGTGTGTGTGTGTTCTGGTCCATTTAAAAGCTCTCATTGGTTTGCATGCTGCATGTAAGTTACCCATTCCTTTTCGTTTTAATGTTTGTTTTATTGATATTCATATTCTTAATATACAGTATAATTGTGTATTTATTTACTTTATTTTTTCTATTTATTTTGTACAGTTAAGTTAAGCAATTTATTTTATTTTGTACAGTTAAGTAATTATTGACTCATTGTAAATATAAGTGTTTAACTTCAATTGTTATGTGTGTCATCACTTTTTATTTTATATTCAAAATTAAATGGATGAAAATCCTATTCTTTCCAAGTCCTGGCATAATTTCCCACACCTAACATTTTATTTTGTATTGACAGTTGATTAGCAACACAAATTGGTAATAAGAGAAATCCTTGCTGTTACTTGTAGCTTGTAGTGAGATAAACATCTTGTGGCCTTTTTGTGTATTGCAATTTTAGGTCAGCCTTTGCATCCAGTCATTGGTACAGTCATCCAGTCATTTCTTGCTTTAATAATGCATTGTATCACACAAGTAATGATATATTATTCATAGTTTAGCCTACAGTATTACATTTATTATAATTATATGAACTAAAATGAATTAATTAATATTTAATATAATTCCTTTACTTAAATTTAAGTAACAAGGTTGAAAGAAATGACATGTCTAAAAAGTAATGTGACCTACGGTCAATAGATCATACTTTTGATAAGCCTAACAGTATTTTGGGAGAACTTTTCATAATGCTTCTCATAGTGTTAAAATGTTTGTCTCCTAGTGCACATTGATCGTTTAAGGCAGTGATTCCCAACAAGGGGTATATGGTACATATACCACCTGAGGTGCGCAAGCAAACTGCAGGGGGTATGTGGATAAATTAACGAATGTGTGCAGCATAGTCATTGCATGAGTGAAGGGGTACTCATGGTGTGACAAAAAGGCTTAAGGGGTACGCATGTCAATAGCAGTTGGGGAAAAAACCCACGCTGTCACACAGCGCGCTTACATTTTTCCCCGTCAATACCTGGTGGTGGCCTGCTCTTGGTTAAAAATGCCCAGCCTGAAAAATTTCCCCAGTCCAGCCCTGGCTAAATGTGCCATAAAACACCATAGAAACTGTATTTCGCTACAATACTTGATTCAACCACTCTATTTCATCCTAAACAAACCACAAAGGGGGCTCAATGTTCAAAATACAGGAAAGAAATAAAAGCTCACAGCAACATATTGAAAAAAAAGAAGAACTATAGTTCATTTTTTGGAACTGTGAACTATTTGAATTATGAACGTTTAACTGAACTCGTTCATTTTAAAATTTGCTAACTGAACTTTGAACTAGTTCACGTAGGAAGTGAACTTTCCCAACACTGTATGCAGAGATATCAATAAAAAATGATTCCCTGTGTGTCCAGAAGGGAAGTTAGCATATCCTAGCCAAGCTCTTTTTATGTGAGGGGAATACACTTGTTATTACTTCACACTGTTTTCCAATTTATTGAGAATAGTCGCTTTTTTAAAACAAGATCCAGTCACAACAAGACGACAACAAGATTGTAGTTTTTCTACAAACACTGATAATTCTGCTATTTCTTTCTGCGTGATTGGCAAGATTCAATGATTCATCAGCTGGTCCTGGTTTGGTAGTCCACATGGGGGGCATCCTCTCAGCGGTGTAACACAGGTAGCGTAATAATAATTGACCAAAAATAGTGCTGTATTAGGAAACATCCGGTTGGAGGAATGGTTATACTACGGGACCAAAGTCCCGGTTATACAACGCTCATTCAGTGCGCTTAGACCCCTCCACACTTGGCTTAGGGACTGTAGCTACCAATAACATAATAACGGGCAATAACGTAATAACTGCCAATAACGTAATAATTAAAATGTAATAAAGCCAATAACGTAATAACTTGCCAATAATGTATTAAAGTTCTTGAGCCGATAACGTAATAACTTTTTGCCAATAATGTAATAACTTATTACGTTATTGGCCTTGTATTAAAAAATCCTTTGAAAATGTTATAACAGAGCCAATGATGTGATAACTGAGGTATCACTTTATTTTATTTTCAATATCTGGAAAGAAACTGTCACATTTGTATGAGCCTTAATATTAATATTAACAGCGTTAATATTGCATCGTGCAACACATGCTTGAATATCTGACCCTACAGATACCCCTCCACCCTCCTACCCCCCTCCACAGGAGGTCTTAAAGGAGCCAAGAGTCAATTTGGATTCATATGTAACTCTTAGGGTTCCATTATAGTGCTCCTTGTATCCAACTCCGTGACCACGCAGACGCTTCAACGGAGTCGTGAGCCTTTCGAAGATCTGCGTTGCAGTTGTCAGTATGGTATTGCAACTGTTACGTATTTTAAGAACATATGCTGCCCCCACATAGCCTCTAGGAAGCAGATTCAAACACACAAGCTGTATTACCCTCACATAACCACTAGGAAGAAGGACCGAACATATAAGCCGTAAATACTGTACATAGCCACAAGGGGAGCAGGACCTTACCTTGAAGACCTTTAGATAGGTGAAGAAGCCGAGGCTAATACGTCACATAGGACACGCCCACTTCACATAGGCCACGCCCACTTGACCCGATCAATCTAGACAGAGAGGTTGGAGGTCAGAAAACTTCAGGTAGCTCAGGACTCGCGGGTTAGAGTTTTGATCAGCTGGGAGTCGCTCAGCACGTGTTCCACACACTTCCCCTCCTTTTGCTCCGTAGTTACCATACCGAAATACTTTAACAAATAAAGTGAGTTAAAAGCGATCCGGATTGGACTACTTTCTTTGAAGAATGCTGCACAACTCACCGCTGGAACGCTAGGGGCTACGGGAATGAGACGATACTGACCAATGACAGCCCCGCGGTCTCCATCGTTCTGAGTAGCCTCGACGGAGAGTAACATTTTTTGGAGGGACAGGTCGGGCTACGGAGACGGTCTCCGACAGGGTTTGCGACGATGGAGAGGCATTACACAGTATCATAAACCAGGCTTTACTTTTACTCTGGGATTTTTTAATCGGACAAAACAGCTTCAATATTATCATATCATACTGCTTTATTCATTTTAACCCTAACCTGAATGTTTGTCTGATGCATATGCTCTTGGTGCTTGTAATGATATCATAAGGCCCCCGGGACATAAGGGGGCGCTGTTGTATAATGAATGATCACACTAGTAGCTGGAAGATTATGTTTTTGTTTCATTAAAGCATTACGGTTTAGCAATCAATGTCAGTCGCAGTCTCATTACATGGTGTCAGAACGGACGAATCTTCGCCAAGATGGAAGCATTAAAAGCACCAGACCCTCTGAGTGGAAGGAAATATCGCAGACAATTGGAAGAAATGGAAACAAAAATTCGTTACATTACCGCTAAAGGCATTGAAGGCAAATCTCAGAAGGTACAAAGCTGCAAGTTACTACACGTGATCAGGGATACAACACCTTTGAATTCACGCAGCCAGAGGACAGAGTAAAGCTCAAGATAATAGCCTACTGGAGAAATTCGACGAACATTTTACCCCCAACAGGAATGTGACGTTTGAGAAACACGTGTTTAACACTCGTGTTCAGGCCCCTGCTGAGAACATAAACCAGTTCGTCACTGACTTGAGAACAAAGGCAAGATCATGGGAGTACGGAGATTTGTGTGACAGTCTAATTAAAGACTGAATAGTCGTGGGGATATGGGATGATCAACTAAGAGCCAAGTTGTTGAGAACAATGGAATTAGATCTCCCAAAGGCTGTGTCTATATGTCGCGCTGCGGAGGCAAGTTGCAAACTGCACAAGCAGAGTGCATTATCAATGAAGTAAAACGGGAGCGTGCGAGAAATTCCCAAACGTCATCTGTCACGTCACTCAGGCAAAACATGATACAGGACTGTAAATACCGTGGCAGAGACCACCAGAAAGGAAAATGTCCCGCCTATGGAGAAAAATGCATAAAATGTTGAAAGCTGAATCACTTTTCAAGCAAGTGCATGTCCAAAGCGTATGCAACAAAAAAACCAGTGCACATAGTAGAAGAGCAGTCTGACTCAGCGCAGACGCACAACCCATCGTCCATGTACCAAGGAAGGTCCCCGTGGCCTTGAGAGACAAAGTAAAGGCAGAACTGAGAAGAATGGAAAAACCTGGACGTCATTGAAAAAGTAACAGTACCCAGGCCGTGGGTAAGCAGCATGGTCACAGTATGGAAACCAGAAAAACTGAAAATCCGGATATGCATGGACCCCAAGGACTTGAATGCCGCTATTGAAAGGGAACACTACCCCATGAGGACGATCGAAGAAGTGATGGCTCGGAAGGCTGGAGCAAAAGTGTTCAGCACACTAGATGCTCAATGTGGATACTGGCAGGTCAAGTTGGACAAAGAAAGTTCAGCGCTGTGCACCTTTAACACCCGTTTCGGTCGCTACGCATACAAAAGGCTACCCTTTGGAATAAACACAGCTGGAGAAATATAATATAAATTAAGTCTACTTCAGGAAAAGTGGCAGGTGCTTCTTGATGAAAAGGAGCTTCTCTGCTTTGTCACATGAAAGTCTGTTCCTCTTCTCATCGATGACATGAGAAGCAGCGCTAAACTCTCTCTCGCTATCGGTGCTTGTGCGTGGAGCAGACAAGTATCTAGGATGGGAACAGAGAATCGAAACAGTTATCTCATAGCATCGACATTATAGGCTATCTGTTTTTTGTAGGTCTTTTTATTTTTATTGATGGCATGTTTTTCTTTTCTGCCTAAGAAATAATTACATTTTTGAATGCCGGTATATGCCTTCTATTTTTCCACACTAAGTATAGTATAATAGTTCAAAATATATAGCCTAACAAGAACTTTATGAATAACATATTTAATTCCATTTCCTAAATAGCTAACCTGCGTGCCGTCTGTGCCAGGTCGGGAAAGCGGCCTTGATTTGCCCTCCAATATCCGAGAGGGTTATTGCTTCTGGGGATGGGGACTTCTGATAGAAAAGCATCCAGCTGTTGAGCTTGTCTTCTGACTGGTATTTGTATTGCTCTCTTGGAGAATCTCTTCGAACATGTCAGACAGTAAGCAGGTGTTGACACTATGGTTTCAAAAGCACTTGCCCATCGGGCAAGTACAGGTCAGGTTCAACTTGCCCGAATGTGATGTTCACTTGCCCAAATTATAATCAGAATCGTGAACAGGCCTCTTTTTGCCAGGCACGCGGCCAGGTTTTTGGGGGGCTCAGAAAAATCATCCTAGCTCAGACTGAGGCTGAATGTTAGCTTCCACACATGTTGTGTTTAAAAAATAAGATACTTCTCTTTGTTTACTTATTTATAGAGCGGTCAAATCGTGCCATGAAGTGATTTCAATCCACCGTTGTAACCTATTAAATCTAACGCCAAGTTATATGTAGACCTGCATGATTTCATGCAAATTTACTTAAAGCAGCATTTCACTGGTGGAGGCATGAATATGTATTGAAATTGGGTCCTATATGTAGTCGGATAAAAAAATAAAATTCTAATTTGGTGCCGTCTTGACCGAGAAAATGCAGAAAGTGATTTTTTTGCGCTTATGGATGGAAGACAACAACTCCCACCATGCACCACGATGCACAGCTTTGCTGGCCACTCCCGCTGATCTAGATCTCCGCCTATCGGACACCTCAGTCGCTGTTCCATCTACCAAGCTGATACCGCAAGACTGCTTGATAATCATTTTACAAAACATTTCTAGTATCAGTTGGTGAAAACGATCCAATTTCGTTTTATGCGGTTCAGGGATATCTCCGTAAAGACAGTCATTTCCAAACCGCATCGAGCTGTAGTAGAAACGCTGTAGTAAATATTCAAGGCGCTGGTTCTCCACAGAAAAAAGTGGAGCGCATCAAGCCTGCGCGCTGTATACAAACATTCAGTCACGAGGAGATTCAACCTTTTAAATAGAGCAGAAATACTTTTTAATGTACAGTTACTAATTACATTTATCAAGGGGCTTTATTTAAAGCTACAAAAAGAATACAAATAAAATAATAAATAAAAAATTCAACGCAACTCTGACGTCCCGCAGCTGGTGGGGGGCTAATGCCATCAAGCGTTTCAGACGTCCGCACGAATCATAACACGAAACCGCATAGGTCCGGATAGATTTGAAACCACCACCGAGGGTGGTTTCAGAAATGTGCGGTTTTGGGCACCGGATTCGCCGGCTCCGTCTGGACGTCGGCCGAAAGGACAAGACTTATGCGGTCTCACCATAAAATCGGCTTTGTGTGGACGGGGCCTTAGAAGGCGAACACACGTTCACCAAGACGGGGAGACAGCGCCGGGCGTCTTACGCCACTATCTGCCAATGGATCGTGGATGCCTGGGCTGATATATCAGTCTCAACTGTGGTCCAAGCTTTCACGAAGGCAGGAATAATCACTGAACTGCCAGGCAACAGCAGCGACACAGACTCGGATAATGACGAGAGGGAGCCGGGCATGTTGGATGCCGTACTCGCCCAACTGTTCAATTCGGACACTGAAGAAGAAGAATTCGAGGGATTCGTGGACGGGGAATGAACTGAAAAAGTGAGCTTTACGTGTTATACGTAACTGAACAATGTTGAGTTATGCACTAACTTTTGAATTAGCGGTATCAGACTGTGTCTCTTTTACGTGTTTACAACTGAACAAGTCTGGGAGATATTGTTAATATGCACATTAACGTTTGAACATCGTTACCATGGGAGTGAACGGAGTTGTCAGAACGCTAAATAAAGTTTGACTTTATCTGACTGTTTTGACATTCTCTTTAGGACAGCTCCATCTAGTCGATGCATAACGCAACCCCAGTCTAACGTTTGACTGCAGTATCTTCTATTCTATGCGCCTCATAATCCGTTGCGCCCTATATATGAAAACAGTTCTAAAATAGGCCATTTATTGAAGGTGCGCCTTATAATCCGGTGCGCCTTATAGTGCGGAAAATACGGTAGTCCTCGTTTGTATTTCTTTCGAAATGGTGAACTTTTGCATGGTGCCATCTTCTATGTCAGATCCAGTACCCTCCACCATTGTACTTCAGTTGTGTCAACAGCCTCTGTTAGCTTAGCTTCAGACGCTGTGGATGTTAGTTTCTGGTGGTGAAGTCCCACCCACTGGCACTGCTCTAATAGGTCTGTAAAACCTACAGACCTATTAGTGGGTCCCACCCCCTAGAGGGGGGTGGGACTAGTGGTTGTAGTCTTACGAGAATCATCCCCTTTTACACTTCCTATTTTCTTGTACGCAAAAATCGTCATATTGCGTCATTGAAAACAGGAAGTGTTGGAGATTGATACGGATCTCTCCAGTCTCTCCAGAAAATAAGGGAATGATGCTCGACCATTCAAAAATATGAGTGTGTTCCTGACGATACAAAGCTTAAGTGAAATGGGTGAAGTTGCCCTTTAACTAAATGTCAGAGGTAGTAGCAAAGACATGTCTTTTTTAACTTTCACGTTTCTTGTAGCTCTGACTGAATAATCACAATCTCGTTTCTAGTAGTGTTGTCAGTCACGATACTGGATTTTCTAACTTTGACACTATACCTGGAAAAATATTGATATTCTATATATTCTATAGTTTTTTTCAGGAAAGAACATACCCAAAGTAAATAGAGTATATCTCCACAACTGCAAGGGCGATAATGTCATCTTTTTGCCAAAAGAAAGATTGTTGTGCAAGTGAAATATTCAATGGGGATGATACTTGGTTAAAGTGAATAAAGCCATGGAACACAGCATAAGTGGAAGATAACATTTCCACCTGAAATAATTATCAGTTGGGAGCGATGTCTTACTATGAGACACAAATAAAGGTAGATATCTTACAATTTTGACACTTGCCTGTACACCAGTAGAACTTTATGACCAAAACGCAGCCTTATTAAGGTGTCATTGAACTGGACTGAACCTGGTCCAAGCACACTAATATTATAAATGCAGTTTCTCCGGCCCACCCAAGCTGTGAGAGATAGGCCACAGCTCGCCTCAATTAAACACATCAGCATTTTTCTGTTTGTATTTATAGTGGATAGTGTAGATAAGCTGTTTTATGCCATCAAATATCAATTTTATCCCTCAGGTATGTACTGTATGCATCCTTGAGATAGATACTTATCTAATAATTTTAGCAATGGTATGAAATAGCAAGGTCTAGGTGTTAAACAGGCCTTTATAATTGAACCAGACTAGCAGATCCTCTCTGTAACATCCCAATCATTTTAAAACGTGTTTGATATTTTTGCCATAGCTCTTGTAGTTTGAATGGTATGTCGAGGCAATTCTTTACACTGGCCAGTGAGAAGGCTGCATCAGTGAGCCTTAATTAATTTTTTGTGTGTTTTTTGTTCAAGCCTAGATTGTGGATTTTGATTAAGGGGTAGTGGATTTTATGGTTATTATTTTGCTGTTGGTTACCAAGAAGATATTCGTTCCTTTACAATTTTACTGAGTTGGTTTTGGTTTTAGGGAAATATTATAAATAATATATATTGTGAATAATATATATTATATAATTGATGAAGTGTATTTGTTATAATAAATGCTTTTATTTTGTACGGTTCCTGTCAATGTAATCCTTTCATGCTGTCTCCGCACTTCGCTCGCATTCTCACCCCAGATGGGCTGATTGGTTTGCTCCTGCCCATAAGTCCACTGTCCACCACTTAGGCTTTTCTGCTAATTAGGCAGGTTGATAGGGATTTAGTCATCGCCCTGATGATCACTGTCCCCATCTACTTGACAGAGTACCTCAACCGACCAGACTCCAACACCACACACACTGACCACTCCACTGACATCTCACCCGAAAAAGGTGGGATGTTTGGGGATACCTGCTGCACTTTCAATCCTAACCCCACACAGCGGCATGATGATTCTAGTAGGTCTGGCTGGTTGGACTCAATGTTTGGACGATGGAAACCCATCATTGTTGCTGTTTAGAACACTCTGGTTACTGCCTTTTTTGACTTGCTAGGGTTATGTGGATATATATATGTCCGAGGCCTCATAATGAGAGCTATAGAACATGGAATCTCCCATCAGATGACCGGTATCAGGCCATTACAGTATATGATAATGCTTCTTAAACCATGAAGAAGTGAAGTGTTTGATGTTCTGACTGTAATGATTGCAATACTTTTTAAGCATAATGTTGTCTTGAACGATTTTATCCTAGTGCACACCCAGTACCAGCAATGGCATAAAAACCACCCAAAAGCCAAACCAACAACCCTGAAGCGAATTGACTGACGCATATTATGAAAACTGATTGTGTCAATCACACTCAGTTTGCTCAGATGTGAATCTTCCCTGAATAAACTCTTTAAGTTTATGCTGAGTTGCGTTGTAAAAACACAACATAGGCTACACATTTCTAGTTCTTAACTATACCCAAAGAATACAACTATACAATCACAAAAGCATTATGATTCAATAACCGAGCTGCCGGTTTACAACACCATTATAACAATAAGAGCAAACACAGTATTCTCCTTTTCGTAAACTTTAAAACTCATGTGTGCTGGAGACAGAAAGAAGGGGGAGAGGGCCGACCCCACCCTTTCTACAATTGACCTTTCGCAAAACCCCGCCCCCAAACGGTCACCAATCAGTTTTCATAATGGAAGGTCAATTGTATTGATTTGTTGAAGATACACTGTATTTTAGTTGTTTCAGTTGTTTTTTGCTTCTTAAGCTCTATAGCTCATTGAGGGATGATTTACCTCTGATTATTAGTGTTGTTTACATATTGAGTGCCACGAGCTTGATTTTAGGAAAACCTTAAATTCCAGATGAGGTGTGAAATATAGGTATATAGGTGTCTTCAGACCTAGACTAATCTGGAAGAAATCTTCCCTATATCAACGATTTTTTGTCATCATTATAGGTGTTATAGACTGAATTAGTGTTGCACTCATTTATATCCTGCACCCCGGAACATCTGTGCTTATAACTGTGTACCCCGTCGTATTGTTCTAGTGATTGCTCTGCACCTGAATGTCTTGTGTATACCTTGGCTGTTATGCTGTGAGCATGGTTTCAGTAAAGACGTTAAACTGAGTTACAAGTGTGCGTGCATTATTGCCCTCGGGTTACCACAATAGGCATACCCTTAGTTAGGCTTACAAGGATCGAAAAGTAACGATTTGATCTTTTTAGTCCATATGCTGTGTGAATGGCTCTGCGTTTCAGGCCCCGTCTACACGAAGCCGAAACGGGCGAAACCGTTACGGTTTCGATCTATCCGGTTTCGAAGTATCTCCGTAAAGACGAAGCCAAGCGAAACCGGATAGATCTGTAGAAACGCTGTAGTAAACATTCCAGGCCCATAAGGGGCGCTGCTTCTGGTACACAAATCCAGGAGAAGAAGAGGCGAGCATGCGCATAAAGGCTGCCCCCCGAACCACTAACAACACAAACAAACAGCTCTTCTACGATGGCGAACTAGATTCTCAATAAATAATGCACCGCAAAGGTCTTGTACGGTTCGGCCTTCCGTCCACACGAAGCCGGCGAATCCGCTGACCGAAACCGCAAACTTCTGAAACCACCCTCGGAGGTGGTTTCAAATCTATCCGGTTTCGTTTTGGTTTCGTGTGGACGCCTGAAACCGACTGAAACCGCAAACCATGACGTCATCGCCCCACCCCTCGACCTCCTAGCCAATGGCTCTTAAGCCCGCGGAGTCTCAGAAATCACAACAAAAAAGATGATGGCGGACAACAAGCTTGTAATCGTTCTGCAGCATATCATGTCCCTTGTTGGGTTGCTAAGCCATTATTAATTGAGAATCTAGTTCGCCATCTTAGAAGAGCTGTTTGTTTGTGTTGTTAGTGGTTCGGGGGGGCAGCCTTTATGCGCATGCTCGCCTCTTCTTCTTATTTCATTTCTTCTGGATTTCTGTACCAGAAGCAGCGCCCCTTTTGGGCCTGGAATGTGTACTACAGCGTTTCTACAGATCTATCCGGTTTCGCTTGGCTTCGTCTTTACGGAGATACTTCGAAACCGGATAGATCGAAACCGTAACGGTTTCGCCCGTTTCGGCTTCGTGTGGACGGGGCCTCAGACTCAATAACGCAGTCTATTGCATTTCACTGGTCTATATTCTTACAATGTGAGAGAATACATCTCAGGCCAGCTGGCGTCACCTCAGCCCGTTTCAAGCAGCGCTTTGAGGCGGACCTGGCGCACCTTGATCCGTCCTCGCAGATGGAAAAACCGAACATGTTTTGAGTTCTTCGCCGGAATCCCGTTGAGTGAGAGGCCAGGTGTAGCTTGAGTGTAACCACTCAAGTTGTTGTCACGTAATGTGCACTGCCTTGGTCATTTTACTTGACGCAGCCAGACGGCTGCCCAACAGCCCAGGTCATAGTTATTCGAGGTAATTTGAGTCAACTCTGGAGGAATGGTAAGTCATTTCGATGAGATATCATGTTCTATATGTTCTTCTATTTGTCTGTTAAATATGTAGCCATAATCTACCCAACTAACACACGACGTTTTCAAACTTAAACTTACATTTTTTGTTGCATAAAGGTGTTGCTAAAATTGTCGTTTTGATAACTGTAGCCTGAAATCAATACGCTACCTGACATGTAAAGTGCATGCAAGTTCTCAATAGGTGTCAAAGAAATATTTGGAATTGTTTGTATTTTTCTCGTTTACTGCACGTTCTCATACGGTGTGAAGTTAAACGTTGTAATATAATCTATTTGAAACCTTTATTATTTCTAATTTGGTGTCCGACAATACGTTTAGAATATACTGTAGGCTAATGTGAATCTCTTCCCACTTTGTTATTTATGTCAAACAAACAATTTGGTTGTATTCGAAACGTTTACCACACCTTTTGTTATAGAGACGGAAACCACGAAAGGAGCATACTCGAATGCTACTCTCAGTTATGGGGAGCGTCAAGAGGACAGCGTTTACATTTTTATCAGTAAGCTGTTTCTCTGGCTGATTGTTCTGGCCCTCTGATGGCAGGCTATGGAGGACAGGTTACTTAAGTACATGAGCCTTTTGAAAAATCTTTGGATAGGCTGTGAAGTTCATCCAGCTGTTCTGAGCCTACCAGTGCTACTGGGTTCTATTTCATCCTTACTGACCGCCAGAGGCGTTGCTTAAAGCACTGGATCTCCACCTCGCGCATGCGCATTTCGAGTACCTAATACCAACATACGCAGTGTCCCAATTCCTAGGACGCATCCTTCGAAGGCTGCATTCGAAGGATGCGTCGACGCAGATTGCGTCACAGCGACGCGCCAAGTGCTGTCCCAATTCCAAGGGTCCTTCAAATGCGGCCTACGAATGCAGCCTTCTTTTCCCGGATTTGAAGGATGCATCGGCTGTATCCTTCACGGCCCAACGTATCCCAAGATCCTTCACGGCCCAACGTATCCCTCCCAAGATTCATTGCGCACTCAATCAATGGAGATGGCGGAGAATGGCGATTTAAGTTCTGCATTTAAATGTAAGTATTTGGTTTCTAGTCACTCGAGTATTTAACGATACAAATGTTAAAAAAAACAAGGGCCCTTAAAACTTTTTTCATTAAAGTAATAGGCGATATAAGTAAGGTAACGTTACAGTTAGTGACGCTGTAACGTTAACTAAGAACACCCGTTAAGCCCTATAGTTTCAAATTTAAGAGGTTAAAATGGTTATATTTACCGAAATTGTGTCGATTATATAGATAATTTGCTATTCTGTAACGTTAGATAAATGGACCAACGCGAACACAGGTTGTGGACCCTGGTTTTCAGACCGTAACGTTACAGACGTTGGGATTGATTACACAGTTAACTTGGTTATTTTGCTATTTAAGCTGCTTTTGTTTGGTAGTGTAAAGCAAAACTAATTCTAACATTTGGTTTTGGTTTAGGGAGCCAGCAGCATACTGCTCGATTTATTCTATTGAGGGGGGAGAAGGATGAGCTGTTCACCGGGGTGAAATACTCAGCAAGTGTGGCTTGGGGGTAAAGAAACAATCGTTTATTTATATCGTAAGTTAGTTTATAAAAATTATTATAGGCCATTTATATATCTTCATTTGACCATCTTTTAAAGGTTAGTTAAATTAGCCCTCATTAAACAGCAGGACGGATACAACATCCCCAGAAATCGTTTAATACGATGTCCTATTTTGGGTTATTAAAGAAAGAAAGACAAAAAAAGTCACATCTCGCATCAGTACTAGACAGCACTAGAAAAACCCACAAAGAAAAAGGGTGTTTTGACTTCTATTGGTTGTCTTATTATTATTATGGGCTTCATATAGGATGAGGGCTAATTTAAATGTAACCTTTACAAGATGGTCAAATATATATATTATAAATGGCCTATTGTTAACATGGGCTATTAACATGATTGATAAATGTGTCTCTTGTTTTCTCTGATTAACAATGTCTCTGTGTTTAGGACAATTCTGGAGGAAATAGGCCTGCAGGGGAAGGTGACTCTCCCGCAGGCAAAGAAAAACTTTTGCTGAAATTTGTTTTGATACTGCTCTTGTTAACTGCCATGATTGATTTCCTCTGCCTTAGGATTGCAAGTATCCTGGGTCAGGAGAGGGGGTAGGTGGGAAACCCACTGCTGCCACTTGGCCCTGGTTTGTCCCCATGGATAAGGTATTGGATTGGGACAGAGGCATTCCACCAACCCCCCTGTCCTAATTGCATCCATCCCTGAGAACACACCAAGGCCAAGTGCAGCAAGTACAGCAGTGGTGGATCAGGAGGTGGAGGACAAGGATCAGGAGGAGGAAAGACAGCGAGGGCCAAGGTCCAGAAAGAGGGACAGAGAAGAAGACATGTTCCAGAGTCGCTCACTATCTTCCGAAAAGGACTCAAGATTCACCTGTTCAGTGTCCACCTCGACTGCATAGCCACCCTCCCCCTTCTGGCCACCATTGTACACTGTGTTGTATTGTATTGTATTGTATTATAGTACTTAACTGTGTAGCAACTGCAGTAGCTGCTATCATGGCAATGTATATCATCAATGCTATCATCAATGTACTTATTGTAAGTCGCTTTGGATAAAAGCGTCTGCTAAATGCCCTAAATGTAAATGTAAAATGTAAATGTTCCAGTTAATAAAAGAGGACATGAGGCTACAAAGGGAGGCAGAGGAGAGGAAAGCCCAGGAAAGCAGGGAAAGAATGGATAGGTTTTTCTCAATTTTGGAGCGTTTGGTGGACAAATAACTTATGTTCTGTTATATTTAACACTTTTTTTTTGTATTGACTAATGTATTCGTATATAACTTATAAAACATATATACAACAATAAAACTATTTACAACAAACATTCATGTGACTATTTACAACAATTATTATAAAACTACTATATACAAAAACATAATGATCAATAATGATTGTTGTTGGTTTCTTTTTTTCGCGCTGTCCGGTTTAACTTCTGTTTACAGGTCAGTTCAGCTGTCAGGGTTGCTAGGTGACAGGAGCAGCGTGGTCACGCAAGTGAAAGGGCGGTAACGGTTTGTTACGTAAACCAGAAATGCTCCGTAGGCTAGACCGTCCCATTTCTTCGGCCTTCGGAGTGTCCTTCGCGGTCTACGAAGGCCGCATCCTTCGAAGGACGCGGTCTACGAAGGATGCGTCCTATGAATTGGGACACAGCCATAGTCACCTGTGACCCCCACGTGACACCGGGAAGGCTATATCTTCCGGTGTCATTAGAGGATCTGTTCCTTACATCTTCTCGCTGCGCAGGTACCGTATTGAACCTTTGTTTGAGAAAGGAAGGAAGCTGTTACAACTGGCTACGTGCAGCCTCGTGACCAAGGTCGGAGCTGCGGGTAACCCGTCCTCCAAAGGCTGTGGCTAGTTCATACAGATACTTAGTGAAAGCAACTATAAGAAGAGTGGCCGGTGTTTGTTTGGGAGGGCAGTGTGCTCGCTCCCGCTCCCAGCACTCGTTCGCCTCTTGCTCTGTTATTGTTTGTTGTGTTAGCCGTTAGCTTTGCTCTGTTCTAACCATCAATTTATTTTTCCCTTACAACTTACCGTTGAAGGCAGTGCTCTCGCTCCCGCTCCCAGTAACGTTTTTGTTTGGTTTCTCCCTTGTTTAGCAGCAGCGCTTACGCTCAAGCTAAATAATATCGGTCGATTTAGTTTTCTGGTGAAGGCAGTGTTCTCGCTCCCGCTCCCGTTAACACCGCATTTTGGACCTTGTTTGATAATTAGTAGCAGCGATCACGCTCAGGCTAATTAGTTTCGGTTTTTTCATTTTTTTCTGGCGAGGGAAGTGCTCTCGCTTCCGCTCCCAGTACGCTACCGGTGGCTGCCTCTATAATGGCTCACCTATGTGTCGCCTGTGCGGCTCCTCTTGAGCCTGAGGACGGCCACGACAGTTGCCCTCCTTGCCTCGGTCTCGAGCATCTGAGGGAGAGCCTCACGGACAGCGCCTGCATGAACTGCAGCCTCCTGCCTTGGGTGCTCAGAGTGGCTAGGCTAGCAGAGCTGGAGAATCGGGCAACAGCCAGCGACCCCTCTGCTTTAATGATCCTCCCTCCCAATCAGCCCGGTCGTTCGGGACGGCGGCGGCATGATGGGGCTGCGGCTATGGGTGCCCCCCCCAAAAAGAAGGCAAGGGGCGGGCTTGCTGCTAGGGTGGACGGATTGGCGTCCGACATGGAGCAAATCCGGTCCCTCCTCCTGGCCCTTCAGCCTGGGACTGGTCAGGGGCTGGCGGGGCTACAGCCCGGCCCTCCCTCCTCCCATTTTGAAGGCGATGTCCTCTCTCTGGCGGCTTCGGCTAACCTCTTTGATGAGGCTATGACCGAGGGCGATGCCTCCCACACGTTGGATGAGGCCTCCTGCTCCTCGGCACAAGGCTCTCGGCAGGGGGCAGCAGACACCTCCATGGCGGCCGTCCTGCGGACCGCTCTGGCTCGCCTGCAGCTTGACGCGGCGCAGACGGAGTCAGCCCAGGCCAGCGCCTTCTTCAGGCGCAACCCTGTCCCGGCCACATTCTCTGTCCCTCCTTCAGAGGAGTATCTGAAGGAGCTCCATGCTTGCTGGAGGGACACTAGGGCCCTATCCCACTCGACGTCGGATGCCTGGACCTTGGCTGCCATGCAGAATGCGGCACAGGTTGGGCTGGGCCGCATGCCAGCAGTCGAGCCTGCCATCGCCTCCCTAATTCTGGCTCCTGATGAGGCTCTGAGGCCAAATGCCAGGTGCCCTCGGCCACAGTGCAGGGTCACAGACGACCTCCTGTCAAAGGCCTACGACGCAGCGGCGCGCATGGGTCGTATTGGGAACTCCCTTTCCCACCTGCTGCTGGGTCTTTCGACCTCTCTGCAGCAGGCCCAGGCCGAGCCGTCGCTGCAGAGTCTGAGTGACGCCTCATTGCAGGCTTTTGCCCTCATGTCGAGGGAGTTAGGGCGCACTATGTCCACCCTCGTGCAGACTCGCCGCCAGGTGTGGCTTGCGCAGTCGCCCTTGACGGAGACATAATAATAATAATACATTTAATTTAGAGGCGCCTTTCAAGACACCCAAGGTCACCTTACAGAGCATATAGTCATCATACATTTTTTAAAAAGCAAGACATTGTGGAGAAAATAAATAAATATATAAATAAATAAACATAAGCAATAAGAAAAAAATAAAAAAAATAAAAATAAAAACAGTGATCAGTTAGACGTTGTGTGCGAGTTTGAACAAGTGAGTTTTGAGTTGTGACTTGAAGGTTGAAATGGTGTCTGACTGTTTTATGTGTGGGGGGAGGGAGTTCCAGAGCCTGGGTGCTGAACAGCTGAATGACCGGGCACCCATTGAAGTGAGTCGTGATGTGGGGATACATAGTAGTCCAGCAGAGGTTGAGCGGAGGGAGCGGGATGGAGTGTATTCTTGGAGGAGGTCGCAGAGATAACTGGGGGCTAGGTTGTGGAGAGCTTTGTAGGTGAGGAGTAGGGTTTTGTATTGGATGCGGTAGTGTACTGGGAGCCAGTGAAGTTGAATGAGGACAGGGGTGATGTGGTCAGATGATTTGGTGCGGGTGATGATCCGGGCGGCTGAGTTCTGAATGATCTGCAGTCTGTTGATAAGTTTGGTGGGGAGTCCGGTGAGGAGGGCGTTGCAGTAGTCTATGCGTGATGTGACAAATGAGTGAACTAGGATTTCAGCGCTGGATTGGGTCAGTGATGGGCGGAGTCTGGCGATGTTGCGGAGGTGGAAGAATGCAGTCCGGGTGATGTTGTGAATATGGGGTGCGAATGAGAGGGTGTTGTCCAGGATGACGCCGAGGCTCTTGACTTTGGAGGAGAAGGGTACTGGGAATCCATCGATAATTATGAGTGGAGCTGGGGTGTGTTGTGATTTAGTGAGGGTGGATTTGGATCCGATGAGCAGGGCCTCGGTCTTGTTTCCATTGAGTTTCAGGAAGTTCCTGCTCAACCAGCTCCGGATCACTTCCAGGCAAGTGATGAGGGAGGTGGGGGGGATGGCAGCGGTGGGTTTGGTGGAGATGTAGACCTGTGTGTCGTCAGCGTAGCAATGAAAATGGACCCCATGGTGACGGAGGAGTGTGCCCAGCGGGAGGAGGTAATTGGTGAAGAGGAGTGGACCCAAGACTGACCCCTGGGGGACGCCCAGTGAGACACCTGAACACCCAGACTTGTGGTTGCTTAGTTGAACAAATTGTTGACGGCCGGTGAGGTAGGATGTAAACCAGGAGAGTGCAGCACCAGTGATCCCAATACCAGCTAGGCGGTCCAGGAGCAGAGGGTGGGAGATGGTGTCAAATGCTGCGCTGAGATCGAGGAGGATGAGAATGGTGAGTAATCCAGAGTCGGCTGCAAGGAGGAGGTCGTTGGTGATTTTGACTAGGGCTGTTTCAGTGCTGTGTTTTGGACGGAAGCCAGATTGGAACGGTTCGTGGAGATTGTTAGTGTCGAGGTGGGACTGTAGTTGTGCGGCAACCACCCTTTCAAGTGTTTTGGAGATGAAAGGGAGATTGGAGATGGGGGGTACAGTACCAGTAGTGAGGGAGGAGTTAATTATGTTGGTGATCATGGGGGAGATGGACGGAAGACATGCTTTGACAAGGGAGGTGGGAAGAGGATCGAGCTGACAGGTGGTGTTTTGGCTTTGCGGATGAGTTCTGAAACGGTCTGTTCTGTTACTAGGGTGAAGTCAGAGAGGGAGCTGATGAGAGGTTGGCCAGAGGTGATCATCCAGGGTGGGTCATCAGAGGGGGTGCGAGATGAGGCCAGTTGTTGGTGAATGGTGTTGATTTTAGAGCTGAAGAAGTCAAGGAACGCAGTGCATTGGGTGGTGGAAATGTCTGGAGGGAGAGATTTAGGAGGCTGAAGTAAGTGGCTGACTGTTGAGAAGAGGACTCTGCTGTTGCCTGTACCAGTGTTGATGAGGTTGGAGTAGTATGAGGTTTTGGCAGTGGTGAGGGCATTCTTGTAGTGATGGAGGTGGTCCGAATACATTTGGCGGTGTACAGTGAGTTGAGTCTTACTGTAGAGTCGCTCCAGTCGACGACCAGTGGCTTTGAGCTGGCGCAGATGAGGAGTGAACCAGGGAGCAGTGTGGGTGAATGAGACTGAGCGGGTTTTCAGGGGGGCCAGGGTGGTGAGGGAGGAGGAGAGGCAGTTATTGTAGTGAGTCACCAGGCCAGTCAGGGAGGAAGCTGGGGGAGGGTTGGGGTAGGAGCTGATCAGGGTGGAGAGGTCTGTGGTGTTGATAAGTTTGATGTTTCTGAAGGAGATGGTCCGTTGTTCCTTGGTTTTGTGTAGTTGGGTATGAATGTCAAAAAGTACAGCTTTGTGGTCGGAGATGGGGAAATCAATGACATCAAGGTTAGTGGGAGTGATGTCAGTGCAGCAGATTAAATCCAGAATGTGACCTTTGTTATGGGTTGGGAGGTTGACATGTTGTGTGATGCCAAGACAGTCCAGAAGTGATGTGAAGTCATTAGCAAAAGTACAGGATGGGTTGTCAATGTGGATGTTGAAATCACCAAGGAGGATAACAGTGGGGGACATTGCACATACAGATGTAAGTAGTGATGAGAATTCATTGAGGAAAACGGCGGAGGGTTTTGGTGGTCTGTAAATGGTGACAATGATAGTGGGTTTGGGGCCTGAGAGTTTTACAGCTAGACATTCAAAGGAGGAATGAAGGGGGACTGTGACAGTGGTGACTTTGATGTTATCACGATGGAGGAGAGCAAGGCCACCCCCCCTCCCATTAACCCGGGGTTTACTAATAAACGAAAAACCTGGTGGGACAGCTTCATTTAGATGGGAGAAGTCATTTGGTTGTTGCCAGGTCTCAGTGAGGCAGAGAATATCTAGGCTCTGGTCAACAATAAAGTCATTTATCAAAAGGGCCTTATTACTGAGGGATCTGGTGTTCAGCAGACAGAGTTTCAGACAGGTGAGTGGAGTGTAGCAGGTTGCTTTGAGCAGAGGGGACAGTACACTGTGATTGACGGGACTGACCGTACGGGCTGTGCGAGGAGGGGGGCGGGCCCCCCTCCTCAAACAAAAACAAAAACATCCGCTCCTTCTGGTCCACTGGGCCCCAGTGGACCAGAAGGAGCGGATGTTTTTGTTGCTGGTGTGAGTGTACTGAAAATTCCGTCCAGAGCCTCGGTGGATGTATTTTGGTCGTTTGAGAATGTCCTGGTGGGATGCAAGCTGAGGTGGTTGGGTCCTTGAGAAGATCCGTAGACGTAACATCTCCGTTACCGAGTAACGGAGCGGCAGAGATGCACTCGTTACGTGAGAGTCAAACATAGCGCAATCCAGAGGAACAGGTTAAAATCCACAGGTTGTGAAGTCGGAAGAAGCCAGCGGTAGATCCAGGCGATTATGGTGAAGCCACAGAGCCAGCACAGCGGAGGCAGAGGAGTGGAGCAAGCCGGTTATAGCTACGCTGGAGACGGGGAAGCCAGTTGGACGGCGCCGGGGGTTAACAGCAGTCTAGCCGGCCAGCAGGTGTCATCCACCAACAGCTGCACGACTCCACGCACAAAACACAAAACAAAACACGCAGACGTTTAACGTTCAGAAATAAATAAATAAATCAAGAAAACTGACGCAGTTACTTAACTTAACTTTGTAGTCCGACCCGAGGTCCAGAAGGGTTTCAGACAGAAGGTGTTGAAAGTAAGCAAAAGAAAACTGATAAAAAGTTAAAAGACTAGAAAGAAAAAGAAAATCGCGAAAAAATAATGTTCAGAATGACGTTCCGGTGAGCAGCAGCAGCAACAGCGTTCAAAAGGCAACAGCGTCCACCAACTGTACGACCTCACGTATAAAACACGTAAAAATAAAGAAAACTGGCGCACTGACAATAGCGAAAAGTGACTATATATAACTAGTAAACTTAGCTAAACTACTAAAGACCAAAAAAAACGGCAAAATGTTCAATGCAATCTTGAGAAATATTGGAAATACTGAATAAAAACAAGCCATACAGAGCGGCGTTAGACTCGCCAGCGTCCCCGTTACTAGGCAACTGAGACATGTAGGAGGGTCCTTCGTGCGGTGCCGGTGGAACCAGGGGAGCTCTTTGGGTCAGCTGCCCTGGAAGCACTGGAGGGGGCTGCCCGAGCTAGGCAGACCAGGCAGCAACTGTCAGGCCTAAATAGGAGTGTGTCCGCTCCTAGCAGGCCTGGGGGCCCCTCGGCAGTCCCCCAGCAGCGTTTTCAGCCACCTGGTTATTCCGGTGGCCTACGTAGGTCTCAGCGGGCTGCACAACAGCCAGCGGATGGCTTTCGGCCCCCCGAACGCCTACCTTCCTGGCAGCTCCGTGCCCCACAACCCAACCGACGCCCCCCCAGAGCCTTAGGAGGCCGGGGGGGTAGGCGCTAGGCCCTCGGGGCCGGTCGTCGGGAGTTTTTCCCATCAGCAGCTCAGTTACTGGGCTGCCTGTTCTTCAGACCCTTGGGTGGTTTCCACCTTGACCCAAGGGTACGAGTTACAGTTCCGACGCCGGCCCCTAGCCTTCAGTCGGGTCAAAATGACTGTCGTCAACGACCCGGCAGAGGCCTTAGCTCTGGACCAGGAGTTGTCCACCCTCCTGGCCAAAGGGGCAATCGAGCCAGTGGATCCTCTGCTGCACCCCAGAGGATTCTACTCGAGATACTTTCTAGTAAAAAAGAAAGATGGCAGATTTCGCCCAATTCTCGACCTGAGGGGACTCAACAGGTTCCTGAAGGTCCTGCCATTCCACATGCTCACCGCATCCGACACGCTGCGGGTGGTCGCAAGGGGAGAATGGTTCACCACGGTGGACCTAAGGGACGCATACTTCCACGTCCCAATTGCACCGCGCCATCGGCACTTCCTCCGGTTCGCCTTTCGCGGCCGGCACTTTCAATTCAGGGTACTTCCCTTTGGTCTCTCCCTCTCTCCGAGGGTATTCACCAGGGTGGTGGCGGCAGCTCTCGCACCCCTGCAGGAGCAGGGCATGAAGGTCCTGCCTTATTTGGACGACTGGCTGATCTGTGCACCTTCCCAGTCTCAGGCGGCCCGGGACACGGCTCGGCTGCTCTTGCACGTGGCCCGGCTTGGCCTGACGGTGAACTTTGTGAAGAGTCGCCTGGACCCATCCCAACGGGTCGCATACCTGGGGATGGTCCTAGACTCGGATGCTATGAGGGCCTACCTGTCACCTCAGCGTGTGACCGACATCCTCCTCTGCCTCCCCCGTTTCGGGTATGGCAGGATGGTACCATTCATTCTTTGCCTGCAGCTCTTGGGCAAGCTGAGAGCTGCCTCAGCTGTGGTGCCCCTCGGCTTGCTGTCTCTGCGCCCTATGCAGATGTGGCTGAACAGCCTCCACTTGGACCCCAAGTGGCACAGGCACCGAAAGGTCAGAGTGTCTCGGCAGTGCCTCTTCTCTCTGTCCCCATGGAGGAAGAGGTCGTATATGTCTGTGGGTGTACCCATGGGCACCATTCCATCCCGTCGGGAGCTGGTCACGACAGACGCCTGCCTATCGGGATGGGGCGCGGTTTGGCAGGGCAGGACTGCCCAAGGGCAGTGGCCGGCCCAGAACCACGCTCACATCAATGTGCTCGAGCTCAGGGTGGTACAGCTAGCACTCAATCATTTTCTGCCTCATTTGAGAGGCAAGCATGTGCTGGTTCGATCCGACAACATGTCAGCTGTTGCTCAGATCAACCACCAAGGGCGGACCCGGTCTTCACGGCTACTCCGGGTATCTCGGAACTTGTTGGCCTGGGCATATCCCCGCCTGGCCAGCGTGCGGGCGGTCTTCATACCGGGGCAACGGAACCAGGTCGCAGATTTTCTATCGCGGCAGAAGCCCCCACCGGGGGAGTGGCGGCTTCATCCGGAGGTGGTGGAGACGATGTGGGGTCTCTTTGGCAGGGTGGAGGTGGACCTCTTTACATCAGAGGAATCCGCACATTGCCCCCTCTGGTTCTCCTGGACGGAGGTGACCGGCCCCCTCGGACAGGATGCCTTAGCTCACGACTGGCCACAGAGTCCTCTGTATGCCTTCCCACCGCTGCCCCTGATCCTCCCCACACTTCAGAGGGTGTTTCTGCGGGGCCACAGGTTACTTCTGGTGGCCCCCTACTGGCCAGGGAGACTCTGGTTTCCACTGCTGCGCAGGCTCTGCTGCAGCTCTCCATGGCGCCTCCCCTGCAGGAAGGACCTCCTTTCACAGCTGGGGGGCCAGATTTGGCACCCAGATCCCCGTCGCCTCCAGCTCTGGGCCTGGCCGCTGCAGGGCCCGACTCACTGCTGAATGTTTGCACTGAGACCGTCAGGAACACTATTCTGAATGCCAGGGCACCATCTACCAGAGCACAGTATGCCAACAGATGGAAGTTATTCTCTGACTGGTGTAGGGGTAAGGCAGTAGACCCAGCGCGTTGCTCCGTGGCCACCGTTCTGGAGTTTTTGCAGTCCCTCCTGGATGATGGTCGCTCTCATTCCACCTTGAGGGTCTATGTGGCTGCTATCTCTTCCCGACATGAGATGCTTGACGGAGCCACAGTGGGGTGCCACAGGTTGGTGTCCCTCTTCCTTAGGGGGGCCCTGAGGCTGCGTCCCCCTAGGACTCTGAGGACTCCAGCTTGGGACCTGCCCCTGGTGCTGGAGGCCATGTCATCACCTCCTTTTGAGCCTCTGACCCAGATAGGGTTGAAGTGGCTGTCCATGAAGGTGGCTTTTCTGCTCGCCATTACCACTGCGAAGCGGGTCGGGGAGTTGCACGCCCTATCCGTGGCAGATACATGCCTGCGGTGGAACCCTGATGGCTCAGGTGTGGTTTTATGGCCCAATGTGGCGTTCCTGCCCAAGGTGCTTTCACGCACCTATTTTAACCAGCCTATCCAGCTGGCACGTTTTAACTCCCCATCTGAGGGGAATGAGTCCGAGATGCTGTGCCCGGTACGGGCGCTTAGGGCTTACATTGCTGCTACGGCCGGTATACGGCAGTCCGAGCAACTGTTTGTGTGTCACGGTGGCCCTAACAGAGGTTCTGCCTTGTCTAAACAGAGGCTGTCCCACTGGGTCGTCGACACCATTAAACACGCCTATGTGGCCAGTGGCCGCCCCCCGCCATCCGGGTTGAGGTGCCACTCCACCAGAAGCGTATCAACATCATGGGCCGCACTAAGAGGTGTACCCCTGGAGTCAATCTGTGCCGCGGCATCATGGACGTCACCGGGCACCTTTACAAGGTTTTACCGCGTCAACGTCGCCAGTCCCCACCCGATGAGTGTGGTCCTACTGCCAAGCTCTGCTACCTCCAATGAGTGAGGTGGGTGTTGGATTCTTTGTGAACTTTTTGGTATGGGTCATCCAGTGCTTTAAGCACCGGTCAGTAAGGATGAAATAGAACGATAGTTACGAATGTAACTACGGTTCTATGAGTCCCGGATGACCGCCAGAGCGTTCAGTCACTCAGAATCCTTGTGTTCTCGCGAGAAGATTCTAGGAACAGATCCTCTAATGACACCGGAAGATATAGCCTTCCCGGTGTCACGTGGGGGTCACAGGTGACTATGTTGGTATTAGGTACTCGAAATGCGCATGCGCGAGGTGGAGATCCAGTGCTTTAAGCACCGCCTCTGGCGGTCATCCAGGATTCATAGAACCGTAGTTACATTCGTAACTATCGATTTTTGGGTCCATCTCAGCTCAGAAAGTAGGACATTGAGAAAGTCCACAAAGTCTCTGACATGGCCCTGAATGCGTACACCATTGATGCGCATAAAAATGGCGTTGTTTTCGTCTGCAAGAGAACGCTGGAAGAGGAAATGTCTGCTGATACTTTGGTGTCTGCTGCGAGTTCATAGAGGGCTTGTATTGGGCTTGGATGGGTTGTGAGAGTACGACATCAAAAGCATTGCTTTGCTTTTGGCCGCACAACCACACAATGTTTCTGTTTAGTTACTCTCTGAGGGGACTGTATGGGTATACTGTACTCCAATTCAAACTTTGCTTTCAAGGTCCGGCCTGCCAGTTCTAGACATTCTAGAAGCGTGAGCAGGCGGTCATCATGGAGCTCCTGTGTGGGAGCATGCACGAGGACTTCATCCATCTGGCACACTACTCCCACCAAATGTAAATTGTGTGATGCTACTTTTCAGTGCAGTAGTAGTAGCAATCTGCTGTACCACATCAAGATAATGCACCCGGGGCCATGACCAAGGATGGCTCTCTCTGAGACCCTCACCCAGTTGGTGTGAATGATTTGGACCGATATGCTGCCAGTCAGTGTGGTAGAGGAGGGGGATTTAAAGAGCTAGTTCGGTGCCTTGAGCCTGAGTACGTCATGCCATCGGAAATGCGGCACGAAAGCTAATTGAGTCAATGGATCGCTGAACTATAAGGAAAGCAACACTTTCTTAACCGGTTAGTTAGCGGTTAATGTGTGTCACCCTATCGAAAGCAAAAGGGTTTGGGTTAGGGATTCTCAGTGTTGTCTGTGCTGACCATTCATAGTGCCACTAGAGCATGGCGGTACAAGAGAGGAGTGCGGAGGCCTTTGAACGCTTCAATGTCTTGTTAATTGGAAATTTCCCGCCTGGAATTTACTTTGTGACACCATGATAGGAACTTGAAAAATGTTCCTACATCTCATACATTCCTTTACTGCACCCCTAAGGGTGTAACTATGGCCACACTCATATAACATCAAACTAAATGGTGTAAATGTTTCTATTGGAAACTTATAATATACATTCTAATTGGGTGTCGGAAACTTTAACATTTTGCATTGGACACCTAATAATCGGACATACACTTTTTCAAAGATCAAAACGTTTAATTTTAGATGTTAATCATAATGGTTTGCAACGTATATACATCGTCCATCCAACAGTTTATTGAGTGCACAGGTTGAGCCTCATGTTTATACTTTCCAGGCAATATGGCTCAGGCCGTAGAGCGGGTTGTTAAACAGAGGGTTGCTTGATCGATCCCTGACTCCTGCTAGCCGAGTGTCAAGATGTCACTGGGCAAAACACCTAACCCTATCTGCTCCCTATGAACTAGCTGTTGCGTATGAATGAGTTAATGTGAGGCAATAATATCTACGCTCAACCGGTTCTTTGTTCCATTTTTCCCATTATATACATTTTGTTTGCATTTATTGGAATGCGTACACATTTGTTCATAGTCGTTTGTTACTTTTCCATCGTGTTCAGAGTTGGGGACAAATAATGATTAAAAAAGCTAGTTTTTTCATCCACCCTTGCACATTAACCACCTTTAATTGGGAACTTTATGCACTTTACCTTTATACAAATAAAGTATATACCTTTTATAAACTATCTATGGTGTATATACATGTGAACACAAATGTACTTTGCTGCTATAACCCGAATATCCGTTCAGGGATATTCCATCAATATTGTAAATAAAACACCATGCCTATAAAAGCTAGAGTTTGAGGTTTTGAGAGAAGATGGTGCTTTAAAATTGAAATACGCATTTGAAATACAATTCAAATTAGAGAGCAGGAAGCAAAACAGACAACGGAACCTCCTTAGTCGATTTACTTTTGTTGGGTAATCTGTTTTTATATGTGTGGCTCCAGATGCCTAAGATATTCAGATACTCTTTGGTACTGCTGCATCTTGGTTCCTGCATGGTAACGTGGTATGTCTGGTTTATCCACCCCTGCATGGACGTGGTCAAGACTAAATCACTGAAAGGATGGTGGTAATTAGATGTGGAGACATTTAACTAGGATTTAACTAGGATACATTTTCTGAGCAATGTTTCAAACACAGCAGTTACTTGGTTCCGTGCAACTGCATTTGTGGAAATATGTGCAAGAATCTGCATTATATGGAATAATGAATCAGTAACGAAACAAATCATAAATAATGCTTGAATCTCAATAACTACTTTCAATAAACGTTTCACAAGCTTACTATTGTTGCTGCAACCTATGCCAAGGCAATTAAATACTGGTGTGCCTTGTCAAACTGGTTGCATGTGTGGGGGTGATCCTGAGACGACTGCATGACAGAACTGTAACAAGCTTTTCTGGTTAATATAAGAGAACTAATCTTACTACCTCTAGGTCGCCCCCCCCTGGTCTAGTCCTCCCCCCGGCTTCCTGCTTCTGCCTTAATGGCTTGTATATTCTGGAGAACAGCATTCGTAGAGACCGGCTGGCAGAGATTCTGGAACGACGGGGAAAGGAATACAAGAAACACCATGCCAGGAACGCATCGCCACTAGTACCAGGGGCATTGGATTCAGATGAGAAAGGGGTATGGCAAGGGAGAAAAAAAAATGTTGAGGGAGGAATTATTTGATTCATTCAATTATATCTGAAATAATTGTCTAAATGTGTTAAATGTGTTAACTTCCTCATTGATGGTTAATCTGTTTAAATGCTAGGGAATTGATTTTTGTAGATTATTGATAAATGTGCTTATAAGTTGTGTTGGTTCATTGATCAATTGATTTGTGCATTCTTTCCATCTCCAGGATAAGCTCGAGTTTGAATACACTCCTCTTAGCTCCATCCAACTCTCCACTGCAGTATCCCATTCAGGGTTTCACAGTTCGCCCCATGGTCCCCACTCTCATTCCAGGTAGAGTATGCACTTCGGTGGTTCAATAACATAGGCTACATTTTACACATTTTGAAATGTGTAAAATGTAAATTTGTTGTAGAGCTTCAGGCAGAACGTTGATTCAATGATCCCCTCCTTGCTCTCGTTCTTGCTCTCTCTCCCAAACTCATTGACACTAAACCTGTTAGTGAATTGTTCCTCCTCTTGCATGCAGGTTCTGGATCAAAATGTGATAATTCAATGGCAATTCACAAATGGCTAGGGAAAGCACCGCACTCTGTATCGCCAGAGTCACATCAAATATATACATCGTCACAAGGGATGTCACTGATCATTCATCTTCAATTGTTGTCTGAAGTATATAGCCCTTAATCACAGTTACAGTCTCAAAGGGCTTAAGAGACCATGTATAACTATGACACCCCCTACATCTAGTCTCCCTGAGGGCAAGAAAGAAACTCCCTGAACTAGCAAAAAATAAATCTTGAGAAGGAATGCAGACACCCTAACTATCCCTGGAAGGGCTTGCTAGGAAATGGGTGCCATAAATGACGTGTATACAAGGAAACATTTTAAATAATTTAGTGACAAAAAATAAATGGAAATAGCTTCTATGGTGATGGGGTGCTGACCGGTTAATCTATCAGGGGATTCCAAGCATCCAGTCATGGATGCACACCAAACATGTAGATAACTGCTATTTGGTAGTGTTGCATTGTTTGTGTATTGCTTGATTTCAGCAATAAAGTGAAGGCCGAGAAATCGACCCTGATGAGTTAACGTTTGAAAACATTAAGATTGCATCACAGTAGGCAACAAGAGGCAGGATATTTTTTGTTCAGGCGATAAAAATATGCTCTTGACTATATCTCCGGCCTCACATCTACCCCCCCCCCCCCCTACCAACGCAAATAAAATACAATTAAATCAAAGCGTACTTATGATGTAATAGTTTAAATGTCCTTTCTATCCCTTCCATGACATCTGCATTTCGGGAAAAATATAGAATGAATTGGCACGATCAGGCAAAAATGTCAGTTCAGTCTGAGAGCTCTGGTCTTAGACTTAGTGGGGTTGCTTAGTGGGGTTACTTAGTGGGGTTGCTTAGTGGGGGTGCTAAGAGTTCAAATAGCTCTGGAGGAATATCCATATGTGTGTAATGTAGTAAGCTTGTATATTTCATGATTATATTATCATCAAACCATTGATTGAATCATCGAACAATCAATACAATTATTGTTCATGGACTTCACCAATAATGTACCTATATTATGAAATTCAGATTGGGCACCAGCATGCTAATTCCCCACGCAATGTTATGGTACTTCATAGAGAACCGCTTCGCGGCGTAGATGATTTTTTTTTTTTACTGCTCATGGCGCCCCCCACGTAATTTGGCGCCCCCCACAAATATGGCACCCCGGGCGGCTGCCCAGTTCACCCGTGCCTAAAACTGCCACTGCCTGGCATCAGTGAACAAACACACTAAACACACCTCTCCCTGTGTTTAACAGGTATCACTAAATGGTGCCAAAGGTGTGCTCCGTCTAGGGACCCCAAGTGAAGCAGAGTGTCGAAGGTGATTTACGAACCCCATCATTTTTTACATTGCTCCAATGTGTAACTTAAGTACTTGTGATTGGGATTGACTTGTATGAAACCTAATTTGTGAGAAAAAAAAACTAGGTGGTGGGAAGAATCTGCTGATCTTGGAGACAGAGAGCTTAGAGGAACTCAACAGACTTCTTGCGAAAGTTACCTACACCAGTACAGTGTACCACATACACACCGGTGACCTGGGTACTCGATTGATTTAGACCAAGAAACATCTGACTGAGATGTACTTCATTACCGATGTCATTGAAACTAAACTTATGCACAGGTTGAAGAAAATAAGATTTAGTTATATTCTAATGTCAATGAAATGTTTCCATTTGCAAACAAATCCCTCCCTTACTTCGGTATCAAATGTTATTTGTCTCATACTTATTTTAGGTTGGAGAAAAACCAACAAATTCATTATTTTTTTGCAGTTGACTTCATGTTTGAGTATCACCAAGATGTGTTCCCCATTGTCATTCGGCAACCACCCCTACCTGTCTACTATGACATTGGAACAGGTACAACTACAAAAGCCAGTCCTTACATATCATCCGTTTTTACCTTTTAGTACCGTCATAAACCCATACCTTCTACCTACCTATCTCTGGCCATCCTCTTCTCCTTACTCACAACCACAAACCTACCCAAACAAACTCTCTCTCCCACAGACATTAGCCATTGTGTGACAGTCACCACCAAGACCTTCATGCGATACAAGGAGTTGAGGGTAGTGATGGGCAAATGAAGCTTTTATAAAGCATTGAACCAGTTGAGCCAATGTTTCGAAAATGGGTTCATTACTCGAAGCTTCAGTGACAGTGACCTCTGCTGGCGAAGTTCGAGGCTGCAGTGGATTCAACGTATCCCTGCTTTGAAAACTATTTGACGCACAAACACACAAACCCAAATACTTAATAGCATGATCTTTTCACGAATAAAGATTGATCTAAATACAGATGTCTAAATTGTTCTTAAAGGGATATGCCTACCCAGATAGCAAAATGACATCGAATCAACGTTGAAATATGGTCATGGAGGTTGATTATTGGTTGTGGTTGGTTAAGGTTGAAAAATCAACATTGAATCAACATTGTTTTATGGTTGAAATTGCACATTGAAATGCCAACGGTGGATCAACATTGAATCAACATTGTTTTATGGTTGAAATTGACCATTGAAATTGACATGAAATGCCGACGTTAAATCAACGTTATTTCAATGATTGTTATCTTTTGTTTTGTTTTTGTGATTTTGTTTAAAACTAACGAAAATGTAAAAGAAATGAATGCATGTGTACATCTGTTCTTGTTCTAGTGATGTTACATTGTATGAAAAAAAAAAAGAACATTCACTGTGATTTAGCAATTGGAGAAGTCTATGATGTGGCAGGGTTTGGAAGGGGGGAATGTAGGTGTACACGTGCATATATTTCTTGATATGTAGCTCTGGCCCAGAGCTATAGAGAGAGCACAGCGTAATTATATATATATTTATCTTGGTAGACGACCGATTGCTTGCTAGTTTGTTAGCTCAACTTCACCATCTGTGAAGGTATCTCCAGGGGTAAATTGATTAAATAGCTACCTCTTTTGAATTGTCAACTGTCTATATTGTATCAGGACCTTTATGATGCATATATTGATATTTATTTTGTATATGCACAGCGTAATTATATATATATTTTTTATCTTGGTAGACGACCGATTGCCTGCTAGTTTGTTAGCTCGACTGCACCATGTGATGGTATCTACACCAACAATTACAAAGTTCAGTACTAGTGAATCTAACTTTTATTTAGTTAGTTATTTATGTTGGATTACTAGGATAATTTAGGTTGATTTAAGGACGGGTTTTATGATGCGATAGCTAGTAGAAATAACAGTGTTTGTTTAATTATATCCTGGAAAGGGTGATGTTCAGCACATGAAGCCCTACAGATGCCACCGATTCAACAATGCTGATTATGATGGGCGGTCTATTTAACCTGTATGGCTTTTTCGTTTTAACTTCTTGTTGACTGAATTGTTTCTCTTTCTTAGTGCCAAATTGATTCTCTTTCTTAGTGCCAAATTGATTATTTTTTGTTTTGCAATAGCCCTCTCTGCTCTCCTTCTCATTCATTTTTCCTTTTCTAGTTGCCTTATTAGGTCCTCCACAGTCGCCCCATCAGTCCCTGGCAGTCTGGTCCCTGGAGCAGCTGGCCCTGGCAAAAGTTATTCCTTCACTGTTGACCCCTGACTGACTGGCCCTCGGCACACAAATCCCTGGATCACCCGCCACTGGATCACCTGCCCCTGAATCACCTGCCCCTGGCAATGTGGCCTCTTGATTGCTCTCTCTGTCTCCTGTGATGTCCTTTTCAACGCTCTTGAAATCCACCTAAATTTCTCCCTCAATCTCTGTAACAATTACAAGGTAATGTTGCTGTTATATGTATTTTGCCTTTGCATTTGCAACTACTGTCATCTCCAATGTAAGAAAATGAATTAAAGCAAAACATTTCTGTAATGTGAATTAAATCATCTGCCACAATCAGAAACCAATACAATTTATAAAATGGATCTACCGGCAATTGTTAATTGGGTAGAAATGTGTCGATTATCTACATTGTGTGCAAATCCTCAGAGAATCCCTGCCTTCTGGTTGTTTTTTAAACTGAATGTACAAATATGAATTATGTAATCTCATTAGGAGTGTAGTCTATCCTTGAATTACATGAAATGGGGAATATTGTTAGCTGCATGGATCATACCGAAGTTTAATTTGGCGCAATATGTGTGGTCCGTTGCACTTGGTTCCGGAGGCACCCTCACAGAAGGGGGTTTCCTCCTCTTCGGTTTAGGTCGATGGATGAAAACTGTTGGGCCTGCATCGGGCCTCAACTTCAACATCCTATCTACTTTTGAGGCTTTGAATTGGTCATTTTCAAAGTCCTGGTAGGCTTGTAAGATCAGTTTCCATTGCACTTCAAATATCATTGGAAAGTCATAATTCTCTACACTTAGAATTATTATGCCCTTTGAAATGCTAACAAGTGATCTGAACATTACGTTACATCGTTTTTGACTGTTGCTGACTGTCAATAAGTTTTGACGGCTGACCATTGCCATCCATTTCTCCCTGCGCTCTTGGTCCTTGGGGAAGCCGTGATAACCCTTCTCGGACCGATTGGAGCATCCAAATGCTGCACAGCCAACCATGGTATGACCATTGATCTATAAAATGTTAGTTGTAACCAATGAACCATGACACCATTGAAGATCACAGAGCGGGTAACAACTGTTCCTCAACCACTCATGCCCCGACTTTTGAGAATAGATTAGAGGTCAGAGTTCATGACCAAACGAAGATCCTCCCTCCTAAACCCATTTTGACTTTGCTCAGGGCTATTCTAAGTATTGTAATGGCATAAAGTATAGTATATTTGCAACGTTATATGTTAATGGTTTGCCCTATAGTGTTCCCTGCTGTGTCCATTGTTGAATCTGTTCACACAATCGCAATCACTTGTTCTTGTCACACTAATTGTTTAATAAAAAAAAATACAATTTCATTCATCCAAGCGTAATGAGTTGTTATTCTTTAATATATTTGATACTTTGTGTGGCTTATATCTTTAAATGATCGTGGTAGAACATCTTGAATACTTTGATTTCAACACAGATGTAAGGTAAAAGTTAAGGTTAGGCCAGTATGCTAACACGAACGTGAAGCTTTCCCTCCAAAACTTAAAAACGTATCTAAGTAATAGTACTTATAGATAGCTTTCAGTTGCCCCCCTACCGCTCTAAATGTAAAACTGACATTTACAAATATGCAATAATGCAATAACAGTCAGACAAATACTTGTATGTGATTTTTTCATTCATATTTACCATTTAATATTGAAATCTCTGCATAGAATAACATTGAAAGCGCGGCGTGTTTGGAACTATTGAGGCTTACATGAACCACGTGACAACCACGTGACCACCCTATCGGCGAGATCATAGCGTGTCGCAGCTCTCTCTCTCTGCTCTGGCCCCTAAGATAACCTTTCCCTCAAAATAGCCTCACCCAATCGCACCTCTGAACTTGGCCATAGGCTCGGCCAATCAATGACTTGCATGCAGGTGCCCTGGCGAATGGGAGGAGAGGAGAGGGCGGGACTAGAGGAGGTCGGCGGGTAACACGGAGAGGAAGACGGCGGTTGGGCGCGGTGCCATGGCGGACGGAGATTTCGAGATAATAGATCAGTTAAAGAACAGTTTAGCTCTTAGTTATTGCGTGTGCCTGTGCGACATGTTTTTATCTGAGCAACGGAACCTTTACGGCTTGAGTGGCGAGTGTAAGAGTGGAAGACTCCACGCCATCAGTGCTGAAGATTCATCCGGTGTTAACCAGTATATTTCGCATAGTGCGAGGCGACCGTCCTTGCAGTTTGTTTATTCACCACTCGTTTTTCAACTGTTACACTATTGCTTTTATTTTTCCATCTTTCTGAAGTAGGGGCGTCTCATCCTCTGTCCATAAAGTATAGTGGTTAGGGGGAATACAGGGTAAGACACACCGATACCTTCTGATATTCCGTCCTTTAGGTCTTCACCGTGACAGGTTAAAATCCTAAAGCCTAAGCTATTGTATTTCAACCAGAGAATGTCTAATAGGAGAACTGGCACTCGCGGGTTAGTTCCGGTTTTCTGGACTGGTTGCAGTAATAATCTTTGACCACGCGGGGCGCTCGTAGGCGAGTCCAGAATGAATGAGAGCCAACAGGGTTTTATCCTCAGAATCCACTTTTCTCACGATGTAATTTTTTGTCAAGTAATTTGAAAGTTTCTATCAAAGGGTGGGGCTAAGATAATAAACTCAGCGGAATATTGCATTTTTTAAGGTCACGTATCTGTTCTAAAAAGGCGTTAAAAACATGCGATGACGTCACACACTGTAATACTGTCAGAGGTACTGCTTTACGGCAGTTTCTAAAGCACTTCCCTTTACCCGCAACGATTATGAGCCATTTCTTTCTCCTAAAATAGAAACATGGATTAGAATCATAATTTTAAGACTGCATCAATTTAGTTTACATCAGTAAACAATCTGCTAGAGAGCAGTGTTCTGTTGTTCTCCTCATGCCTCTTCCTTTCTTGATCTCTACAGTCGGACCTTGATGCTGTGACAACGGACAAGTCTTCTTCCTCTGTCCTTTTCCCCTGCCTCTGTTCAGTACGGAAGAGGATTAGGGCCACACATGTAAAAAAAAATTAAGTTCTGACTTTATTCTCAGAATTCTGAGAAAAAAGTCAGAATTCTGACTTTAATCTCAGAATTCTGAGAATAAAGTCAGAATTCTGACATTAATCTCAGAATTCTGAGATAAAAAGTCAGAATTCTGACATTAATCTCAGAATTCTGAGAAAAAAGTCAGAATTCTGACTTTAATCTCAGAATTCTGACTTTTTTCTCAGAATTCTGAGATTAAAGTCAGAATTCTGACATTAATCTCAGAATTCTGAGAAAAAAGTCAGAATTCTGACATTAATCTCAGAATTCTGACTTTAATCTCAGAATTCTGAGAAAAAAGTCAGAATTCTGACTTTAAAGTCAGAACTACGGGTATCTGTAAGGACCAACCTCCGTGGGAGAGACACTTTGCTTTATGCAGTAGGAGGAAACCTATGGAAAGCCTATGGAAAGCCTATGAATGGCGCGGTAAAAGTGCAAAACCGCACGGATTCCGTGCGGTTTGGCAAGAATTCGGTTACGGAATACGGTTTTGAATGACTAATAGCCGCGGCTATTAGTCATTCACTCCAGCTATTAGTTATTCACTCCGGCTATTAGTTAATCACTCCGGATATTAGGTATGCTGAACGAGCCCTCCCTCTTCTTTGCTTGACCACTAAGTTTGAAGGCTGTCTAACCAATCAGTGAAGAGAAATACCAGACTAAAGTAACGCATTGTCGAGACTAGAGCTGCAGTGCCTCCATGTTTCGCCGTAACATAAAGCTGTGTTGTCTTTACTAGTTTCACTACAATGTAATGACCACCACTAGCTAGTGGAAATTACATTTGTGTCTAGTACAGTGATATATTTGTATATGTTAGGCTATATATTGAGATGGCAGTGTGCGAAATACCCGTCAATATTCGGGGATGCCCTCATCCCCAGATTGTTCTCGATATGCCGTAGCCAGCTCGGCCATAACATTACAATATTTCATGGATGCAAGCAAGCCAAGACAATCAATCTATATCTATAGCCTACATGACAACACACGCACACACGCACACACACACGTTAAACACACTGGTAAAGCAATAGGAGCCTGCATTGGCTAAAGTTGTTGGGATGCACGTTATTTTATAACAGGGAGGGGCAAAGTTGTGCATTACAATGCAAACACGACAATAATTGGCACCGTTCTTGCGCACTCAGAAGAACATGAACTGAATAAATGCCAGGTATATAGCATATCGGAGACGGGCACACAATCAGTGCATTTGCAAATGAGAGCCTGCAGTATGATCGTTCTTGTGACATTATTTAACCATCCATCTACAGCTAATACGATCAGACAGATACCACATATAAGCTCACAATAAGCCCAACATCACCACGGCAGGTGCGCTCTCTCTCGCACATTCACACAATCACTCCAACTTCTCCAACTCCAAGGCAAAGCTGTTTCACTAAAACCACAAACAACCACAACTAACCAGCCTACATATCCACAACAATGCACAACAATCAGTTCTATACATTGCGTCTATCTTCTGTTTCGCGCACATGGCTAATTTGCATACATGCACAGGACTGTCGGCTCCGCTTGTCAAAAAAATAGAACGTATTTGTGAATAAATGCTTTGAATTCTGAATACTGGACTTGGTGAGCTTGGTGAGTTGGCTATGGGACGTGCACTTTTACCGCGCCATTCTAGGGCCGGATTGTGGCCTTCTTGGCTTTCCATAGGTTTCCTCCTACTGCATAAAGCAAAGTGTCTCTCCCACGGAGGTTGGTCCTTACAGATACCCGTAGTTCTGACTTTAAAGTCAGAATTCTGACTTTTTTCTCAGAATTCTGAGATTAATGTCAGAATTCTGACTTTAATCTCAGAATTCTGAGAAAAAAGTCAGAATTCTGAGATTAAAGTCAGAATTCTGACTTTAATCTCAGAATTCTGAGAAAAAAGTCAGAATTCTGAGATTAAAGTCAGAATTCTGACTTTTTATCTCAGAATTCTGAGATTAATGTCAGAATTCTGAGATTAATGTCAGAATTCTGACTTTATTCTCAGAATTCTGAGATTAAAGTCAGAGTTCTGACTTTATTCTCAGAATTCTGAGAATAAAGTCAGAACTTAATTTTTTTTTACATGTGTGGCCCTAATCCTCTTCCGTAGTTCAGTATGTTCAGTGTTGTTAAATAATTTCTCTTTTTTTTTTATTAGTTACTGTTCTTATTGTGTTCTTGTTAGTGTGATGTTTGAATAAACTTGCCTGTTGCAATGTTGGTATAATGTTTGTATAATTACTGTTATACAACTGTTACTGTTTCAATGTGACCCAGACCATATTTCTCATTTAACAAACATGTGTAGCTTATAATGTGTTGCATGGCAGAGCAATTATATTCAATGGCTTAAAACAAACCCATCTGTAAAGATCAGTGAATGCATAGAAATCTATGACAAGTCAGGTGTAGATGGTTTTCCCTCTGTGCAAGGTCATTAGCCCAAGTCCTACAAAAAAATAACGACTGTAATAGCAGATGTTGAAGTTGTTAAATCGTTAACTAACCATTTCTATGGAACAATCGGTTAAGGTAAGTTAAGTGCTTGCGTCTCGACACTTCAGAGAATGTCTAGCGCGCAACTTGAATAAGCCATGTGCGATATTACCCGGGCTCCAGCGCCACTTTCCTTACCAGGTGAAGCCTCAGGTAGCCTAGGACCATTCATACAGGAGCAAGCAAGAACGTTACCTTTTTCTGTCCTTGGGAAACGAAAAGACGGACAATCCGTTTCCACTGTAAGTGCAGTTTATCATTGCACATTTACGAGGCATTTCTTTTTTAAACTATCTTTATTTTCGAAAAATAGACAATGACAGATTAAATGATATTGAGCGGGATATTGACTGTATTATTTAAGGTGGTCATACCGTACCTACCATGTACATTGAACATTGAACACAAGAAATTGAAGAAATTCCATTTATGCCCATGTACTTTCACCATACCTTTTTTGACTAATGTACGGCCAACAATGTTTCTAATGTGAAGCTTCAGCTTGACGCTCCGTTTTCCCTTCGTCGCATACCTCATCCACTATCCACGATAATAATCCACCGGACCACGACGTGATGTTTTTAAAGGGTTTACTTGTCCAACGCAAAATACAAAAAACAATCCTTTTCCACAATGAGGTTCTTATAGAGGTACGAGAACGAGAGAGAAATTGAGAGAGATTATCTAAAAAATAAAAGGGCCTGCAGGAAAATATAAATACAGTACGCAAAAATTGAGTTAACACGTTTCTGAATGCTCTTCAGCTTCAGATGCCGTCAAGAGGGGTCTCTGGTCGTAATCAGTCGCAAGTCCGTCCCTGACCAATCAGCGTTCATTAGCAGAATGCTAGCGTGTATGGCCAACAACGGCCCAAACTGTAAGAAATCGAAAGGACATAAGTACTCACTCATTTGACTTTTGAACCATAATCTATATTGAACTTGCGGAATCTGCAATAAAATTTGCGATATTTCAACAACAAGCAGGTGAAAGAGGCATAATTAGCCGTTTAGCCCCATAGACTCCCATTCAATCTGGACTCGCCCGCGATCACCCCCAGTGGATGTCTCATGGAACTACAACCAAAATCGGTACAATGGGGCGTATAGGGAGTGCCCAGGCTCTTCGTAGACGGGCTCTGTTTCAACTGAGCAGGTAGAGCAGACACGAGACCATAGGTCTGGGGGTTAGGGACCTAGATCCTCTAACTTCCAGCCATTCAGGGAAGAGTGATTTACCCCTACCAAGCGGACGTAGGTCCCGTCCGCTACACATATCTTCTTATGTTACTGTACAGACGAGTGGTAGGCTAGGCCTATATTGTATTTTCTACTGTAGCCTAAGTCTTTTATTTACTTGTAGGCTATAAATAAGAGAACGTTTTATTTATCTTTTATTCATTTAGTTTCTTGTCTCTTTCAGCCGCTGCAAGACAGTACGATAAAAAAAATTCTCATTTGGACTTATACTGTAAAACGGTAGCTACGGTACGCTCCTGAGCGGGTGGGAGGGGTGAAGAGGACTACTATCTACTTCACCGGTGGAAATATGAATTTGAAAAGGCAGAAAGAGTGTTTTATGGTCTCACTGTCTAAATAAAGTTTAAATTAATTAATGAAAGTGTGATTGGTCTTATTTGATTTGATTGTTGCCATTCGTGTGGCCGAGAACCGTGAATAAAATGAATACATTTTTGAAAAAAACATGCTTACCAACTTTCAGGTTTCCCTGCATTTCGTTTCAGTCTTCTTCGCCTCAAATAAAGCAGCTGACAAATATTTAAATTATGGTTGAATCAGTAACATTGTTTCAATATTAAATCAACCTAAATGAGAGGCTTACCATTGTTTAGATTATGGTTGAATGATGGTTGAATCAGTAACGCTGTTTCAATATTAAATCAACTAAAAATCAACCTTATTAACGGTGTTTAGATTATGGTTGAATGATGGTTGAATCTCCGTCAGTTACGCGCCGTGCCCACTACCTCCGTCCGTTGCGTGATCCCCATTGACTTTAATGGGGACGGACGCGCAATGCATTGTGGATCCATCCGTTCCGTTGGAGCCTTCGGCTCTGTCAAGAAGTTAAAAAATGTTCAACTTTTTCGGCAGCGACGGATCCGTCATCCAATCAGATCGCGTCTGCAAATTTAAGCACTGTGACGCGACTCGGGCTCTGACGATACTGGAAAGCGGGAAAGCGGGTCATCTTGCATCGCAACAAGCAGGAAGTAGCGGGAAGAACCCGGCGAAGCGATTTGATTGGCCGACGGATGCCTCTGCAAAGACTAGTCCCCCATCAGTCAGCAACGCCTTCCAACCTCAGTTGACTGAAGGAGGTAGTGGGCACGGGGCGTTATGGTTGAAAATCCGACGTTGATTCGATGTCGGACGTAACGAGCGCTTTCAACATCGAAACAACGTCGGGCTTCAACGTCTTTTCAACGTCAGTGCCTGATCATATTTCAACGTTGATTCAACGTCATTTTGCTATCTGGGTAGCCTTCTGTCCAGATAGGCTAACTGATGTAGGCTAGGATATAATTGAAACAGCATATAAAAGCTTTCCCCCCAGGAATGGGATTCGAACCCGGGTCCTCCACTCCACAGTCAGTGTGTTATCCCCTAGCCTACTCTAATCGATACTTTACCTTGTTCTATTACATACTTTACTATGCACAACTCCCGTAAACGATTGTAGCATCGATTGTGTTTTTTTTTCCATTAAATAATTAGGCGGTGACCAGCTGGCTTCGGACAAGGTTGGTTGGGTGTGCTTGAGTAACTCTAGGGGGTGATTATGTGGGATTGGGTTAGACACTCAAAGATTTGTATTGAGGTAGGCTGCCTTATGGATTGAGTCGGTTTCTTTTTTTTGCTCAAAGCTTCTCCACCGAGCCGCGGACCAGTCAAGTGATTCATTCAGGCAACGAACCAGTTGCTGCTTCGGACGTCACATGTCACGTGACTTTTTTTGCTCTGAAGCAAGCTTCGAAGCAGTGCTTCTTGGGAGTTGTAGATCAGGGTTTGAAGCACGTACCGAAGCTTCGGTGTCACACTGCCATCACTAGTTGAGGGTGCTAATAGGAAGCCTCAGACACTACTACAAAGACATGACGCTCATAGTGGCTGATGACACCTTTGAACCAGAAAACATCACAGAAAATAATGTTCTGCAATTCATCACGCCCGGGGGCCAGGTAGGCCTTTAGACAACCATGCACACACAAAGGGCCTTCGAATTACCCCCTTCTTGAGTGGCAGAGGCCCGATCAAAAATTATTTACCGTTGCTTTACCACTAGACACCATAGCACATCCCGGTATCACGCGATTGAAGTTGAAGAAATGTATGTAAAATGTAACATTTAATTTGGCAATAGGGGTATCCTACATCAACAGTAGCCCATAACTCCGGACAGCAAGGCAATAGTTATACAAGTACGTAAGCTGTAATATTGTATCTGCCTTTATGTCTACTTCTGATCTTTATTACAAGAATCTGTATTCAGGGGTAGCAAGTCATTTTGTCACTTGTATCTCGACCCGGTATCACGCGATTTCGTGCTTATGCGCACAAACGTTAATCGATTGAATCGTGTCCCAGATCATGATTGTCCGACTTTCTTCGTGCTACACAGAACGAAATGTAAACCAATGCATTCTGAATGGGAGCGTTTTTCAGACGAGAGAGAGAGTGTGCGCAGAGAGTACAGTGCACCCTCTAGTTATATATGTCAATATTTCAGATTTTTTAAGCAGACCCTCAAAAACTGAAACGAACGTGCTCCACAGAACGCGTTTCTGAGACAATTAACGTGCGCCACTAACGCATGACGTGGGCACAAAGAAAATTAAATGCATCCATTTCCATGGCGCGTTCCGTGCCGTGTGCAGGCACGCCAGAATTCAAAAAGTTAAGAGATGGCGGTTAAAGCAAACCGCAGCGAAGAATTTAAATACTTTAAAGAAATAGGAGATCATAAAGTGAAATGTAATATATGCCAAGCGAAATCGAGCTACCAGAAAGTACTATGCGGCAACATATGCTCCTGAAACAACGGTGAGTTCGGGAAAGCAGACCCGCAGCAACGGTGAAAGTGTGTCGGCTATTTTCACCGCCGCACACACTCCTCTTCACCACTTACCTCCTCCCGCTGGGCACACTCCTCCGTCACCATGGGGTCCATTTTCATTGCTACGCTGACGACACACAGGTCTACATCTCCACCAAACCCACCGCTGCCATCCCCCCCACCTCCCTCATCACGTGCTTGGAAGAGATCCGGAGCTGGTTGAGCAGGAACTTCCTGAAACAAGACCGAGGCCCTGCTCATCGGATCCAAATCCACCCTCACTAAATCACAACACACCCCAGCTCCACTCATAATTATCGATGGATTCCCAGTACCCTACTCCTCCAAAGTCAAGAGCCTCGGCGTCATCCTGGACAACACCCTCTCATTCGCACCCCATATTCACAACATCACCCGGACTGCATTCTTCCACCTCCGCAACATCGCCAGACTCTGCCCATCACTGACCCAATCCAGCGCTGAAATCCTAGTTCACTCATTTGTCCCATCACGCATAGACTACTGCAACGCCCTCCTCACCGGACTCCCCACCAAACTTATCAACAGACTGCAGATCATTCAGAACTCAGCCGCCCGGATCATCACCCGCACCAAATCATCTGACCACATCACCCCTGTCCTCATTCAACTTCACTGGCTCCCAGTACACTACCGCATCCAATACAAAACCCTACTCCTCACCTACAAAGCTCTCCACAACCTAGCCCCCAGTTATCTCTGCGACCTCCTCCAAGAATACACTCCCTCCCGCTCCCTCCGCTCAACCTCTGCTGGACTACTATGTATCCCCACATCACGACTCACTTCAATGGGTGCCCGGTCATTCAGCTGTTCAGCTCCCAGGCTCTGGAACTCCCTCCCCCCACACATAAAACAGTCAGACACCATTTCAACCTTCAAGTCACAACTCAAAACTCACTTGTTCAAACTCGCACACAACGTCTAACTGATCACTGTTTTGATTGTGTTTGTTTTATTTATTTCTTATTGCTTATGTTTATTTATTTATTTATTTTTTTCCACAATGTCTTGCTTTTTAAAAAATGTATGATGACTATATGCTCTGTAAGGTGACTTTGGGTGTCTTGAAAGGCGCCTCTAAATTAAATGTAATATTATTATTAAGAGTACAAGAGTATGTTTTCTAAATATTGCATTACTACTGCCACAGTGCTTACATTTATGTATAGAAACGTCCTACATGGAGTTATGAAAAATGTTAACACCTTGGAGAATGTAAAAGGAATTGAAAGCAAAATCAAGTAATTTTCATCTTTTTACCATGGCAATAGCACAATAGTATACAGTATAACAGTATACTCAAGAAAATAAAAACAATTGCTCAGCTTACATAAATATGCAATATCAGAAAAGAAAATTCAGCTAACAATTCTATGTATGTGTGAATTTCTCCGTTTTTTTATCAATCAAATCAACAATCGTCTCTCATCTAATTCTGACCATGGAGCTGGCTTTGGCGGAGAGCAAAGGTGATTGCTGATAGGCTGAAGGCTGTCCTAATCAGTTTGAGAGGGAATCACGTTTGAGAGGGAAACAACAAATTGAGGGTTTCCGTGATTTTTCTTTTCTCCTTTTATTTTTTATTTTTCAGAAGGAGTAACGGGTACTCACGGTTATGGATAGAAATGTAACGGAGTAAAGAGTACAATATTTGCCTCTCAAATGTACTTGAGTAAAGTCATGAGTACTCCCAAAAAATGATACTCGAGTAAAGTACAGATCCCTCAAAATTGTACTTAAGTACTGTACTCAAGTAATGCCGCTTTTCCACCGCACATGTAGCTCGACACGACACGACTCGACACGACACGACTCGACACGGTAGCAGCACGGGTCCTTTTCCACCGCAAATAGTACCTCCTGGACGTGGGCGGGGTCGGCTGCGCGAAAGGGCCGTGACGTATTTTTGTACGCGACGCAAACAACACCTACGCAACCCACACATGGACAAAACCCACATAACAACAATGGAGGACATCGATGCGATGGTATTCGTGTTCGTATTATTAGCTGGCATGTTGAAGAAGTTGAAGAAGTGGAATATGTTGGCTGCGGCGCTGCTATGGCTGTTACCAGCATGGTTGCCATGTCGCTCTCGCGACTTCGTCACACTCTCTGGCCAATCAGTGGCCGGCCGTCTGCCGACGTCACCTTTAGCATCGGCTCAGCCGCTTGGAACCTAGAGCGAGGCGGTACTAGAAAAAGCAGCCACTTCAGGTACCAGATACCATGTTTTCGTGGTGGAAACGCAAAAAATGCGAGCTGAGTCGAGTCGAGTCGAGCTGGTACCATGCAGTGGAAAAGCGGCATAAATGTACTCCGTTACTGTCCGGCTCTGCATGTATGTAATTGAATGAGAAGTCTCATCTATAATCAATTTTAAAGACCAGTCAGTCCATCCTGAAAGTATTCTAAATAAGGTTAATATGTAATGTAGTAAATGATGTAGCCTGCTCAGAAAAAGGGAATGATTTAAATCCTTTTATTCTTTCAGTTCCTTTATTCATTCAGTTCATTTCACATTCATTTCACTTTCTGCTGAAGATACACATTCATTTATGTACCAAAGAAGTAGAAGTCTACCTTATTTTTCATCTCATATCATTTCATCATCCCTCCAGACTGAGCTGACGCCAAACTGACGTTAGCATAAGCCAACCTACCTAGCGTAAGCTAGCTAGCAGACACTCGTTGACATTCGTAGTCTATATATTTCTCGAAAAATAAACAATCCCTTGTCCAGTTTGGAGCGGGCTGTTATGGAGTGTTGTTCGGTAAGTCTGTGAACTTCAGAAAACGTGACTTTGGGTACATTTACCAGGGATGTCGTGAAAGTGAACTGCCGGTCCTCCATCATCAGTTCGCCAGAGTGACGAGTGATTCACCAGATGTCACAGTGCACAAAGAACACCAAATGCGGAAGTACTAGGCGTGATAATCCCATGGACATAATATGGCAAAAATAGGCTGAGAACGAATTCGTATTTACGATATTGTAGCGACCCTGGGACAGTTAAATTGTTTGTGTGTTATGTGTTGCATTGTATTTCGTTGTCCGTTATGCCAGTTGTTCTGTGTGCATGCATTGTAATGTTCTTCTTGTCAATCAGTGTGGGGGCGAATCATTAGGTCAGCTGGGGGAGGGCCTTGGAAGAACACGAGGGTGGGGGCCTGCACGTGAGTGAGACCGTGTTGGGGGTTGCCGGGGTAACCGGGGTTTGTTTTGGGTGGGATTTCTGCCGTTGGTTACGGGTTTCAGTGACCTGGTTTTGGTCCATTAAAAGTTCCTTCAATTACTAATGACTCGACATCGTTATGTCACCGGCGAGGTCATTACAATATGTTCAATAAAACGTAATCACGGACAAAATACGTTTTTTAGACAAACGTAATTGAGAATGCCGAATAGTTCTCTGGGAACGTAATTTTGATGAGAAAGGGATGCCCGCACATGTAGAGGGCCTCGTTCGCTCGTTTTGGATAAATTCCAATGGGTCGTAATCTGTGGCGGAACAAACCACCTACGTGGTCGTATTTTCCGAGAGGACAGGCTGATACTGGACATTGATTGGTTTGTAGGTGGGCGTGAGTCTGACGTCACCGTTCACCGGTATAGCCTTCATGAATGAATGAAGAAACGTGTGAACATAATTTCCTGCAGCTCAGTTCAGGCAGCCGCCCAGACAACGCACACTTCCCTCTTTGACCACAGCTATAGCCCTAGATAAAGAAATCAACAAAGCAACCCCCGCTCCTACAGTTACCCCTTCAGCAGCTAATTTCTCCTCTTGTGACATGTTGATATAACGTTGGACTATTAACATTACAATCAAACGTAGCCTACGCTTCCCCGAGAGGTAGACCTATGCCTATATGCTGACAATAATGTGTTATCGAAATTTAACGTAGCCTATTAAGGATACGTTTCAATTAAATGTAGCCTATGTAATCCAAGAGGTAGCTTAAATAAATAACAACAAAAATGTTGAGAACGAACCTATTTGCAATATGTTCAATAAGACGTAATCAGAGACAAAATAACGTTAAATGAAACGTTTCCCGAAAGGGAAATATGCCTTAATGACAATAATGTGCTACACGTTGACATTTAACATATTTTACGGAAGAGGATTAGGGCCACACATGTAAAAAAAAATTAAGTTCTGACTTTATTCTCAGAATTCTGAGAAAAAAGTCAGAATTCTGACTTTAATCTCAGAATTCTGAGAATAAAATCAGAATTCTGACATTAATCTCAGAATTCTGACATTAATCTCAGAATTCTGATTTTAATGTCAGAATTCTGAGAAAAAAGTCAGAATTCTGACTTTAAAATCAGAACTACGGGTATCTGTAAGGACCAACCTCCGTGGGAGAGCTTTATGCAGTAGGAGGAAACCTATGGAAAGCCTGCTTTGAACTGGACTTGGTTAGCTTAAATAGGCTATTAAGTGACCTTATAGCCTACTTGTAGTGAAGTATTTTTAACAGTGTGTGGAATACAGCTGATCACTTTCACTGGCTAAACAAAATTAATCCCGAACAGTTGAACCTCTGAATTGATCCTGAAAGCCTATGTCCTAGAATAATTCATTTGTATTCCGTTTTAGGCCATCTCACTAAAGGTCACTTAAATGTAGCCTATTTAAGCTCACCAAGGCCAGTATTGAGAATTCAAAGCATTTATTCACAAATCTATTTTTTTGACAAGCGGAGCCGACAGTCCTGTGCAAGTATGCAAATTAGCCATGTGTGCCAAACAGAAGATAGACGCAATGTATAGAACTGATTGTTGTGCATTGTTGTGGATATGTAGGCTGGTTAGTTGTGGTTGTTTGTGGTTTTAGTGAAACAGCTTTGCCTTGGAGTTGGAGAAGTTGGAGTGATTGTGTGAATGTGCGAGAGAGAGCGCACCTGCCGTGGTGATGTTGGGCTTATTGTGGGTTTATATGTGGTATCTGTCTGATCGTATTAGCTGTAGATGGATGGTTAAATAATGTCACAAGATCGATCATACTGCAGGCTCTCATTTGCAAATGCACTGATAGTGTGCCCGTCTCCGATATGCTATATACCTGGCATTTATTCGGTTCATGTTCTTCGAGTGCGCAAGAACGGTGCCAATTATTGTCGTGTTTGCATTGTAATGCACAACTTTGCCCCTCCCTGTTATAAAATAACGTGCATCCCAACAACTTTAGCCAATGCAGGCTCCTATTGCTTTACCAGTGTGTTTAACGTGTGTGCGTGTGTGCGTGTGTTGTCATGTAGGCTATAGATATAGATTGATTGTCTTGGCTTGCTTGCATCCATGAAATATTGTAATGTTATGGCCGAGCTGGCTACGGCATATCGAGAACAATCTGGGGATGAGGGCATCCCCGAATATTGACGGGTATTTCGCACACTGCCATCTCAATATATAGCCTAACATATACAAATATATCACTGTACTAGACACAAATGTATTTTCCACTAGCTAGTGGTGGTCATTACATTGTAGTGAAACTAGTAAAGACAACACAGCTTTATGTTACGGCGAAACATGGAGGCACTGCAGCTCTAGTCTCGACAATGCGTTACTTTAGTCTGGTATTTCTCTTCACTGATTGGTTAGACAGCCTTCAAACTTAGTGGTCAAGCAAAGAGGGAGGGCTCGTTCAGCATACCTAATATCCGGAGTGAATAACTAATAGCCGGAGTGAATGACTAATAGCCGCGGCTATTAGTCATTCAAAACCGTATTCCGTAACCGAATTCTTGCCAAACCGCACGGAATCCGTGCGGTTTTGCACTTTTATTGCGCAGATTAATCAGATTAATGTCAGAATTCTGACTTTTTTCTCAGAATTCTGAGATTAATGTCAGAATTCTGACTTTAATCTCAGAATTCTGAGAAAAAAGTCAGAATTCTGAGATTAAAGTCAGAATTCTGACTTTTTTCTCGGAATTCTGAGATTAATGTCAGAATTCTGACTTTTTATCTCAGAATTCTGAGATTAATGTCAGAATTCGGACTTTTTTCTCAGAATTCTGAGAATAAAGTCAGAACTTAATTTTTTTTTTACATGTGTGGCCCTAATCCTCTTCCGTATATTTGGGATACGTTTCAACCAAACATAATCCTAGAGGTAAATGAATGGCAAAAAATAGGTTGACAACGAACGCATTGGCGATATGTTCAATAACACGTATCCACAGCCAAGATACGTTTTTCAGACAAAATACGTTAAATGAAACGTTCCCTGAAAGGGAGATATGCCTTAATGACAATAATGTGCTACACGTTGACATTTAACCTATCTGGGATACGTTTCAACCAAACATAATCCTAGAGGTTAATAAATGGCAAAACAATAGGCTGAGGACGAATGTATTTGCAATACGTTCAATAAAACGTAATCGCGGACAAAATACGTTTTATGACAAACGTAATCGAGAATGCCGAATAGTTCTCTGGGAACGTAATTTTGACGAGACAGGGTTGCATCAACAACCAGACCCTCATTCTCTTTCACTGTTTGAACAGCTTCAGTGTGCAATATTTTTGTTCTCAGTGGAAACAAACCATCCCTTACAGAAACAGTCTGAATGGCATCATAGCTAGCTAAGCAGAATCTACAAAATGTATTAACACGAAATGACTCTTGAAACCCAGCCAAAGAATGAGCTCCTAAATTGTCTGATGACACATACAGGACTGTGCCTTTTATACAAGTACCCAACCTATCAATGTAAAATCCCTGGTTTTCAAGTACAAAAAGATCTCTAAGAAGTGGTTCAAAAATTGGTCCATAACCAAAAGTCTTCACATCATTACTATTGCACAGTACTGCAAGGTATATATTGGATAGGGCTGATCTGTATTTGACAGGCAAATCTGCAAATACCCAATAAATTGCAGTAACTTTATGTTTCTTCCTTGAAGTTCCCAAAGGGTTGCATACTTCAAATTCATCAATATACAATCTGTTGCATATTCTCGAAGAAAGTTGTCCAATCCCGGGTTGCTTTAACTCACTTCATTTATTATAAAGTCGTCGGCATGTTTCGGCATGGTAAGTGAAGCTATACGGAGGGAATTGTATCTAACACGAGTGAGAGATAATAACTCTGGCTACTACGGGACATGGGCAAAGGCCCATGTCCACTCGCGGGTGTCGCTGAAAATCTCTGGCCCCTTCTGGTAGTGTGCACAGGTAAGGGACCGTCAAGTGGGCGTGGCCGGGGTGACGTTATGGCTTCGGCTTCTTCACTTAATTAAAGGTGAAGAGGGAGCAGCCTTCAATAACGTCATGCTCCCCTTGTGGCTATGTGAGGGTAACGCAGCTTATATGTTTGGTCCTACTTCCTAGTGGACAAGTGAGGGAAGCTTAGATTCTTAAAATACGTAACAAATCCTAGAGAAATACATACATCTTCCCCTAGAAGCAGTGTATTCTCTTTGAAGTATAGCCCATCACGAAATGAGTTGTACTGGCCAGACTGAGATGTTACATTTGACTGTTCAAGGATTTTGTCAATTACATCACCCCTGTTCAATAATTTTGGTAACAGGGTTGAAATGGGAACATATACAAACGTTTTCTTGTGCAAACCATCTAAAACATATTAAATTGGCTCAATTACATCAAAATGTTCCTTGTAAAAGGCCTGCCTTTTGTATTCAGTTCTCAGAGGACCACTTTCTGAAAGACAGCTAAGAGGGTTGGTTTTCTGGAGGGTCTCAGTCACTAACTTCAGTGTGGCATCATCTATAGTTAAGTTATGCTCTTCAAGAACTGCTTGAACAGTGTTTTTTGAAAGTTCACCAGCTAAAGCACCAATTTCATCAAGTTCATTAATTATTTCCTGTGTAGCAGACTTGGATACATGCAAGATTGCTTGCATGCGCAGAAGCAAAGATGCAAGTCTTCCCTTAATTTTTTCACCTATGTCATTGCCACGTTCATTGTCAGAATATTCGTTATCATCTGACTGGACGTCAACACAATTTTCATCTGCCAAGTGAGTGTTATCTTCAGCGTGTTCTGTTGGTGGGCCAAGAAGAAGCTCTGCCTTGAAATCTTGCAAAGAGTTGGAGTTGTGATATCGACTTTTGTGTGATGAAAAACTGGAGTTAACGCTTGATTTAAAAGCACAACTATTAAAAGGGCAAATGACAGTTTCCTTATTTCTCAAATGTGGGCCAAGATGACGAAAGTATAGTTTAACGTCTGCAGGTTCTTCAAAGTCACATAAATGGCATCTAATTCGGAAGTTCACCGGTTCACTGCTACTAAATCCATGTTGTCTCAAATGTGTTTGGAGAGCCTTTTGTGATGGGAAATAGCACACACAATCGCTGTAAATGGGGGGTCGAGACCATTTTCTCGATCCTCGGGTAAGGGGGTTGATTTCGTTGGGCGACAATGTGGGGTACGGCTCCACGCAAAAGACAAGACACAACACATTTAATTAACTCAACCCACCGTGATGACAAACTGTGGAGCAGGCACCAGTTTCTTCCTGAGGAGAAAGGAGAGTGTCTCTGTGCGACGGCCGTGGGTTTCTCCGTCACATTGAGCTCATCTGCCCGGTGCACTGCTCGGCCATCAGCTCGGCCTCGCGCTGGAGATAGAGTGGCGGGGTCACGCGCGACACGCAGTTACACTGAAGTTTCACTATATCAGAGATATCCAGAAAAGGCTTTAAAAAATAGTTTTAAAGCCCTCTCTTTTATTTTCAAATAAACTATCTATTTTAGAGATCTCTGATTCTAGCAGGGTAATCCAAACTACCGAACCGACTTCGATATGGTGAAAATGAGCGGCAGCAGAAAGGTTTTTTGCCTGTCAACCTTTTCACTAGTTGAGAAGACATAAACACAAAATTCTGAGTTATCCCAACTGTTTCAATAATTTGTAGTCATACTGACAATGAATTAGAAGTTATCATGACTAATGGGCACAACTATTTTTTACAGTGTAGAATTTCCCGGGACCCTTTCAGGCGTCTCGTCTCCAGTACCCCAACGGAGGAGTACTGAAAACGAGGCCAAAACGGGTACAGCTAAGTCCGGGTCACGCCCACTTTTGTCGGTGGAAACGCAACCCATACCGCACCTTTGCGAACCGATCCGTTCCGCACCCTGCAGTGGAAACGCGGCATAACAGTCCATTTGGGAAAACTTTTTTCTCTAAGGGGTAGAACTCCATCTTGGATATGTCGTTCTCGGGACCCCGGGAAATTTGTGTAAACCTTTTGGCATCTCTAGCTATCTCGAAAAGGCCGGAAAAGGGGCGTGACCTCCAACAGTAGAGTAAATGTACATAAGACAGAGGTTAGTTTCTAGTCCCCTTTTTTTGTGGGATGGAGGTTTACATTTGTGGCTTAAGGTGTGTAGACACAGCTGTTTAAAGAACGTTTTTGAAGTCTGGGGTCAAAAGGTCAAAAGGAGCGGGCACACGCCGCTTATGAGATGACGAAAAGTTAATGTGCATTTCTCTCATAACTTTTTGTCATTATTAAAGAGAGGCCTGATTCTCAGATATGCATGTTGGATGGCTAGGGTGTAGGTCTTGGAAGATCTTCAGGCCAAAATCTTGCAAGCGAGCCGCTGGGTGAGGTGCAAGAGATGGAGCACTTGCTGAGTAATTTCCTGTAGGGCTGAAGCCACAGGTTGCTGTATAAAAGAGACCCCAGGTCTATAGCTTACTTGTAAATGTTCTCGACTCAGTCACCTATTGCATCACTTCCTTTAGGGCTTCAGCCTCCTAATTGATCATTGTAGTATAATTGATTGCCCTCTTTCAACAATTCTCCATATCCATATGGGGAGGGGGGGGGGGTGCTTGTGGACAGTAGGGGTGTACACTAGACATAAATGTGAAGCAAACTCAGGAGGAGGAATGACCTCTCACACATATTTAATTAATTGTTTCAAGTAACCCTGCCTCGTTAAATCAATGAGCTTGGTGTTTTGCTTTCAAAAATAGGTTATCGACAAAGTCTAAACTGCAGAAAATAAAAACATTCAAGGTGCCTTTAGAAGGAAACCTTGGAATATCTGTCTATTTTTTAACCAGCGGCCCCTTGTTTACGACAAAAACAACACAATTGACGGCAGCTCCGTTGCCGCGTGGTTTTTAGAATCATGTAAGGAGCAGAGGGGGCGGTTGATAGCAACCACCATAGCAACCAGGACAGTCAAGTGATGTGGCCACAGCCCCATTGAAAAGAATAGGGCATGTCATGATTAGAGCCGTTATTGTAATCTTTTTCCGCGGTGGACGAACGTAGTCATTCTGGTTTGAGACTGGAACGTGGTTAGTTTCAGTTTTATATGGGGTCTGCTGCAAAAATCGGTTGTTTTTTTGACCAATCCATAACTAGAGCGTGCACTGCACCGCCCTTCTGAAGTGGAAAAAATTTTTCCCGATTGAAATCCAATGGTTTGATATTTAATTAATTACATATTAAATATATGTTATACTTAAATATGACTATAATTTTTTTTCTTTAATAATATTATGAGTAGACCATGAAGCTTTTATTCAAATATAGCTTTAGCAAGATCTGTTAGAGCGTGCCCTGCACAGCCCGCCTTTCTGAAGTCGAAAAGAATCACCCGATTGAAATGCATTGGTTTAATATTAAATTAATTAAATATTAAAATATAGATTATATATATATAACAATGAAATTATTTTTTTACAATATTATAAGTAGACCATGTAGCTTTTATTCAATTATCGTTATAACAAGATCTGTATGCTAGAGCATGCATTGCGCAGCCCGCCCCCCCTTCTGAAGTCGAAAGAATCACCCGATGAAATGCATTGGTTTAATATTGAATTAATTAAATATTAAAATATAGATTATACATCCCATATAAATATGAAATTATTTAGTTATAATATTATAAGTAGACCATGTAGCTTTTATTCAATTATCGTTATAACAAGATCTGTATAGAGCGTGCACTGCGCAGCCCGCCCCCCCTTCTGAAGTCGAAAAAGATCACCAGATTGAAATGCATTGGTTTAATATTGAATTAACTAAATATTAAAATATATATTAGATATAAATATAAAATTATTTAGTTATAATATTATAAGTAGACATCTGGGTTTTATTCAATTATCGTTATAACAAGATCTGTCGCCTATCTGCACTTCCACCAATGTGTAGGCCTAAGTTTGGTTCAGGTATACCAGACAATATTAAAATATTTATAATATAAAAACGATGTAAAAAAAAAAGGTTATGGGCCGAATTCGGTTAAAATTCAGCCTCTGCTAGCCCACAGCTAGATCATCTAATTTCCTCGTTACACGCTTTAATTTAATTATATTTAAATGATTATGACCATGGAGCCTTTTTTTTCTCGCTGTTATTATTACATCCTTTCTCGTTATATCGATATCAATTCTTGAAACACAGTGGGAAAAGAGAGAGAGAGAGCCATAGAGAGGGACAATAATGGCTATCGTGTACATTTCGTTCTGTGTAGCACGGAAAAATCGGAGATACGCTCCAATTCAGAATGCATTGGTTTACATTTCGTTCTGTGGACCACGAATATTTATATTTATTCATTTATTTTCAGTTTTTGAGGAGGTATGCTTCAATGCTTCTGAAGCCTCTCTCTCTCTCTCTCTCTCTCTCTCTCTCTCTCTCTCTCTCTCTCTCTCTCTCTCTCTCTCTCTCTCTCTCTCTCTCTCTCTCTCTCTCTCTCTCTCTCTCTCTCTCTCTCTCTCTCTCTCTCTCTCTCTCTCTCTCTCTCTCTCTCTCTCGTTCTGTGGATCACGATAATTGTCTGAGAAACGCGCGTTCTGTGGAGCAAGTTCGTTTCAGTTTTTGAAGGGGTCTGCTTAAAAAAATCGGAAATATTGACATACTAGAAATATATATAACAAGAGGTTGCACTGTACTGTCTGCGCACACTCTCTCTCTCATCTGAAAAACGATCCCATTCAAAATGCATTGGTTTACATTTCGTTCTGTGTAGCACGGAAACATCGGAGAAACGCTCCCATTCAGAATGCATTGGTTCACATTTCGTTCTGTGCAGCACGAAAAAAGTCGGACAATCGTGCTCTGGGACACGAATCAATAGATTAACGTTTGTGCACATGGGCACGAAATCGCGTGATACCGGGTTGAGATACAAGTGACAAAATGACTGGCTACCCCTGAATACAGATTCTTGTAATAGAGATCAGAAGTAGACAAAAAGGCAGATCGATTATTACAGCTTAGGTACTTGTATAACTATTACCTTGCTGTCCGGAGTTATGGGCTACTGTTGATGTAGCATACCCCCTTTGCCAAATTAAATGTTACATTTTACATACATTTCTTCAACTATGCTTATTTCATGAATAAATATATGAACATACACATTAAAAAAAAGGTAATATGCGATTCAACTCTAGCTTTTCTGTAGCTTTAACAAAGAAAATCATTGTGGATGAAGATGGTGGCAGAACATTATCTGTCAATGGCCTAGCTCTAAAACGATACAATAAATATATAAATAATTGTCAATGGCATTTGAATTAAATATTAATTTAAGTTCAGGCGACAACATAGTACACATTGAATTAGACTATTGAGCCTTTTAAACAATGATAATATTGGGGACCACAGAGCCGTCGGCTCTTCGGCCCATCCTTAACATTCCATCTTTGTTATGTCTATTCTCTATATAATTCTTCATAGAAGGACTTGGCCAATTGATGGTTGCATGTAGCCATGTTTCCATTGGACATCAGATGAGTGTATAACCCCAAGTACCAAAAAATCTGATCCCCCACACATGAGGATGAGGAGGCAAAGAGCCGGCTGCACCACTACAAAAATGCAAATGCATCAGCTTGGAATAAGAAAACAAAGAAAAGTTTACATGGGGCAGACGCCGATAGATCCATCAGAAGAGAAAGTCCACATTTGGGATCAGGTCAACTTATGGCCATGAATTATCGCTCAAGCAAATAATACTGACCAGCTCCATCGGTTCTGCAGAATTCCTCCTCATCTTTGAAAACATCTGAAGACCCAACTCTTCCCAGAATCTCACCAATTGATTTTGGAACGAAGATATACTATCTCTAAAGACAAATATATATACAGTATATATATATATATATATATATATATATATATATATATAGTTATGAAGCGCACTAAAGCCCCATGCCCAGGTTGCTGTGGTTGAGACAAATGTTTTAATTTCTTACACAGCTGTAGTTGGGGCACAGTTGTAGTTGATAACATCAGCAACCCAAGGCAATCAGATATATATTATCATTATTGACTAGTTTCATTGAGTGTAATTTGAATATTTTCAGCTTTAGAAAATATATCTGAAGCTAATCCATAACATTTTATTCCCTACAAGCCAATTTTTTCTAAAAGAATATGAACACAAATCCAATCACTTATCCATAGTTCATCTGTTCTGAAGTCACACTCAACAGAAAATGGCAGGAAGACAGCATAATTGACCAGCCATTCTACTGAGTGATTTATTTAGGTAAAAACAAGTAGAACAAGCGTAGGAGGGAGCTTCCAAGAGTTATTGATTTTTTATTTTGTGGCAACAATATCCCTCTTTGGTGCTGGCTGGGCTGCAGTATAGGGCAGCAGAGGTCATCTTTCCAACAAGCATGGTTGTCATTTTCAAGCTAGGTGACCACTAGGTGGTGCTTCAGTCCGTCATTTTATTGTATCATTATTTTTTAAACCCATGTCTCAAAGATAATACCGTTTTTCTCAGTCGCTTTGGTACATTTCTCAGATCCGAATTGAAATTCTCAAAACGACCTGTTCAATCTTCACATCATTGTGTCATTTGTGCACATCAAAAAAGCAGTTTCTCATTTCTTTGAACAAGTTGCAAATGCTTTGGTACATTCATGCAAATGATTATGTACAATTCTCTGCTCTTTTCTACATTATCAATTGCTTATGTCATTTTGATCAAAATGTATTGTAATGGGTCTCTATTAAATAGTCTCAGTCTTTACATGCAAAATGGTTGAACAAGTTGTCATAATATGTCAAGCATATTTCTATACATTTCCATTAGACTTTTTTTCTATATCTGTCCTGAATTGGTAAATTGAAAGCGTAAATGTGAATCTTGTCCAGTCTCTTGAAATCAATCTCCCACATAAGGTGTAACTTACAATTGACAATAATTGTCTTCAAAACTTTAGCCATGGTTTACATCAGAACATCCCTCCAGAGTACACTGTTATATTGACAACATGACTAAGCGATATGACTGTCTTATCCATACAGAATAACACAAGGACTTGTCATTTTGATGGCACTGACATGTTTATTGACACAGATATTTACTTTTGAGACTTGCTTTTGCATGAAATCCATGGTGTTTTGCTAATTGTACGAATTGTTTTGAGAAATGCACTTACTGTTCTGCAAATTTCAATTCTGATCTGAGAAATGTACCAAAGCGACTGAGAAAAACTGTAATCATTCACATTGGGACATTTTCAATATGACGCAGGTTAAAGTATTTCGATACACCAACAGTTTTTCTTTTGAGCCCGGCCCGCGAGTTAGAATTGAACGTGCCAGATATGTCAAACAATGTAGGTAGGGCGGCATTATTCCAGACCAGGGCTGAACACTCAACAGAGGAGGCGGAAGTCTTGTTTGGGAAGGCCAAGAACAATAGTTTCTACATTCTCTGCATTACGCAAATGCCTCTTCCCTGATGATATTATAGCCGTCAACCTCCTGCCACAGTTTCCCACTGTCCCTCATCACTGCATAGGACATATTAAACCTGCACACGGGCCTTTTAACAACAAGAATACAGATTATATTACACAATCACAAGTGTTCAGGTTTTGGGAGAAAAAAAGAAAAGGAAAGAACACGGTATTACCGTAACCTATTAGGTCCAATCTTTTGCTGAATGGGCCAAGTAAAGAAAACTATTGATTGGGGAACAATCACTGTAGCAAGTAATTAGGCTTGGGAGGCATCTATTTTTCCCCAACTACCTGTAATTTCAACGGGGCACACGGTATATGTTATTTGTTTAAAAATAAATAGAATAAAAAAACTAAAGATGAGCTGCTGGTGATAGAAGTCATTGTAGCAAGTATGACATTGTCTAGCTACAATGCTGTGTGTCTAATATGAAACTTGTCAACTTCGACAAGTCCTGCTCTGTTTAATATACGTATGGCCTATTGAATAATGAATAGATAGGACGTATGAGCCCTTCTTGCATAGATTCGGTTCAAATCTCAACAAGGAGGACCTACTAGTGCACTCATCTTTCTTTTAAAAGTGAGCGATGGATTCCACCGATGTACACATATGGAGAGTAAGTTTAACCTGTATTATATACAGTCCATGTGCTTTACACCCACAACGGAGCACCACCGGCAAGTTTTTTTAACCTTTTTTTCGCTGAGCAGTGGGAGAGACTTCTAAAACAGTGAGACGTAGCTGGGTTATTTTAGTTAGGCTATCGTTTAGGGCAGGGTACTTTGCAACTCGCCTCCTGTGTAGAATATTGACCAAATGATGGCTCTAAAGAGTAGCGCTGCTGCCCGCCCAATCTCCTGGGCAAATATATAGCGCTAGAAACAAAGGACTGCTACCGGTGATCGCCTCTTTAGATCCCCGATCCGGATCCCTGTAATTCGGAGCGTCAACATCTGTTGAATATCCAATATCTTTCAACTTAAAAATGATATACTTTCAAACTTGAGATGTGTGATTGTTTTAATACAACACCACAGCTATAAATGTATCTTTTAGTTTTGATGTCAGGACGTTCCAGGTGGGAAGGTCATTATTGAAAAACGTGTGAAATGCGAGGAATTACGCAACTGCAAAGACTTTATTTTTTAACTATTTCATTATATATCCATGTTGCCAAAATACACAACTCAATAAAAAATATATTCATAAGATGTCGGAAAAAAGAAGGGTTTGAATTTCTTTAACGGTATTTAAGATCGTAGTTCTTCTAAATACCCTGGTATACCTAATACCAACCAAGCCTACTAGAGATATCATTGAACAACCCTGCACCTTTTGAACAGAGTTTTATTCCAGAATACAATAGTGTACCTGCAAAATCGAAAGGGGAGAGGGTACCCGTCAACGTTACTGGTAGAGAATTACAACTTACCAGATGAACATAGAATTTAACAGCAATTAGCTAGCAGCTGATACCATTTTCCACAAATAGTCAATCTCTAACAGACCATGCTCTTTGCGCCATCACATCACGCGGATGGTGTGCTTAGCTGATCTTGCATTTCCATGGCTCCCGTTCTTTGATGTACCCGAAAACGTTGGCGGACATTTTGTTTTCCACTGTACAAAAACAACAAGAATAAAAAAAAATCAACACAAGCAAAACTTTACGTCATACAGCATACAATCAAAGTTTTTTTGTTGACTATTTCTAGTAGAATAAGGTGGTCACCTGGTCGGTCAAGGCTGAGAGCTGCCCTGGCTGTCGGGGTCCGTCTCGGAGGAGCTGCTGTTTGAGTCTGAGTCCCCGTTGTGCTCATCCTCCGCAGGGGTCTTCTCGCGGATCCTGAGGTGTGTGGCGCCGAGGCGAGTGAGCAGGCCCTGGTAGTCGAACCTCCCGCGCTTCTCTCCGAACGGGTCCTTTGGGAGGGGATTACACAGGTCGACGGGATATGACCACAGACTATGGTTGTTCGGTGTACCGGTACCGAAAAACACATCGGTACTCATGTTTTACCAGGAAAACGTTATTGTATAAACGTATTGTAAATACATGTAATGTGAAAAGGTGAAAAAGACACCCCATGAAAACCTTTGTCTTTTTCCACATATTAAAAGATATAGACATATTATCTTCATTTTAGCATTATTAAGAGATGGATGTAATAACCTAATGAAAAAAGACTGAAAGAAATAAAAAAAAATATCTTTGGAAGACATAATTAATAGATATGCAATTTTCTTGGGAGGAAAACGACCCAAGAAAAAAAAAATTAAAGTGTGGTTGTTATGATACCCACACTTTTATTACTGCTTAAAATGCCTACAATTAGAACGAAGTGCACCACATCAGGTGCAAATGATGAGAACAACGATAGAGAGGATTTAGAGGAGCCCATCTTATTTAAACCGAGTCATTTAGTTAGGTTTGCTCTTGAATGTTGAAGGGAGTGGTATCACTATGGTGGATCAAAAGAGCTCTGGGGGCTTTAGGAAGAAGGTAGTAGAGGCTATTTTTAGAAAGAGACTACACAAGTCTGATTTGCATAGAAGGTGTGCTAGGAAGAAACCCTTGCCGTCATCAATGCAAAACTAAATTTTGCCCGAGAACAAGAACCTCATACCAACTGAAGCATGTGGGTGGAAATGTCATGTCATTGGGGCTGATTTGCTGCAGCAGTTTCTGGCCAGCTCACCATCATAGAATCCACCAGAAATTTTTTATTGTAACAGAGGGTGCTTGAAGAAAATGTGAGACGATATGTCAGAAAATTGACCATGCAACATGACAATGATCCAAAACATCAGTAAATCCACGAGAAAATGGCTGAAAGGAAGAAGTTGAGAGTTCTGGAATGGCCATGTCAAAGCCAGGATATTAATCCAGTTGAGATGCTGTGGACTGATATGAAGGCTTGGGCGGTATTACAGTATACCAAGGTATTTAGAAATACCGAAGGTATTAAGTACGTCAAAAATAGAACACTCAACTTTTTTCCGACCTCTTATGAAAAGGTTTCTTATTATGTTGATATGTGTTTTGAAGCAGGCTATATAATTAAAAGTAGTCCAAAATAAAGTCTTCGCCATTGCATTGTGGGTAATCCTGAAATAGGTTTGTTCCAACATCAAGTTTCTAATTGTGAAAGATATTGGTAGATATTGACGCTTCAAATTGCTGCAATTTGACCCGGGGAACTAAAGAGCCGATCACCGGTAGGAGTCCTGGGTGTCTAGTGATATATATTTGCCAGGGAGACGGGTCGGGCAGCAGCACTATATAGAGCAGTGGTTCTCAACCTTTTTTGAGCAAACGCCCCCCTGACCTTAACCTGATCCTCTGGCGCCCCCACCCCCCCTTCCAGTAAAAACAATTAAATAAATTAACAACCCCACTCACACTCGTGTTATATTGCTCAAGGTGTCATTGCATCGTTTTCATTGATTTTGCGGTAGTCACTAATAGCAATGAATGCCCTCTGAGTCGGTTTTGGTGGAAAAAATATGAATAAATATTCATGACATGCAAATGTCTCACCTCTGATTGGCCAACAGCACTGGCCATCACTGTAATAAATCCAACTAAACTTCCAGAGCGTCGAGCGAGCGAGAACATTCATTCACCGTGACGCGGCCACTCCCGCCACTCTCGCGACTCCTGGCTGCCACGTCTCCCGTGCCCCCGGCCGCGGCACTCCGTGGCCCGGGCACCGTGACCTTGGGCACGGCCGTGGCCACGGCACTCCCGCGACTCCCGCCGTGCCCCGTGAATGAATGAATGGCCCTGGAACTGTGGGCACTTTGACAGCAGCCCGGGCAACGCGGGCACTGCAGCCCTGGAACCACGGGCACCGCGCGCAGAGGCCTAATTAGGACTATATATTTTGCATTTGAAATGCAACAGTCTTTTCGTGGAGACTACGCTCAGAGCAGCTGGAACTTAACAACAGCAAGAAGAAGGAGGAAAACGGCTATGAAACAAATTTGTTGTTTTTTTTGCTATCGCCCATGTTTGATTGTGTTGTGTTGGTTATTGAATTGTGAACCCGCGAACATGGGTTATGTTTATCAGCGATAGAGATCATGACGATAGCTGATGTAACGGGAGTCCGGGCGTATGCAGGACCGAACCGCGCTGTATGACCACGGTTACACTGCACATAGACAGTAAAAAGTAGCTGAGACGGTAGAGGGGTAAGAAACCAATAAATGAAAGTTCATTCACGTTCCCAGCGCCCCCCCAAGGTTGTGCGAACGCCCCCTCAAACATCACACATCTGCAAGAATTCTGCATGGAGGAGTGGGATAATCTTTCTCCCAACCAATGTCAGACTTGTAGACCAGTACAGGAAACATCTAATTAAGGTCATTTCAGCCAAATGGAGCAATTGCAGCTACTAAGGGATAGGGTGTCCTTTAACTTTTTCCTCAGCAGAAATGTGCATTTTTGTTAAATAAATGATATCCACTTAGTATCTGTTTTTTGTTCCATTACATCATTTCATCTCAATATATTGTTTGAAAGAAGATAATATTATTGTCCATATCTCTTAAAAAATATCTTTTTCACATAACCGGAGCAGTACTGGTGTTTCTGACCTGCATGTTTTGCCCCTGTAGGTGGAGTCTCTCCTTGCAGACTCCTTCATAGAAGTCATAGTACTCCAGGAAAGACTTCTCCATCACACCCCTAAAGATGAAATTCACATAAACGTACAGGTATCACTGAATATCGCATGGGCAATTTCCACAGAAGTCAACACTTGGACATCTAAGATGGCCAATTATAACCAGTGATCCAGTGAGCGAAAAAAAACGTGGACTCAAAAAAGACTTGATGCTCTCTGAGCCAAAAAAAACACTTTTTGTGGAGCATCATGTTCTCAGCATGTTAGATGGCCTTGTTGTTTATCCTTGCTACAAATCTAGAAATAGGGTTTGCACGATAGTCAAGTAGAAATGGGCTGTGTCTTCAAATGTGCCAGTGGACATTGAGTGCATTTATATCATTGCAAAGAGGTTTGTTATGTATGTAATTATATAACATAATTAAAAAACGAATTACTTGGGCAAGGAGAAAATTAATGCGAAGAAGAGGAAAACCACAAAAGAAAAACAATAGGCAAAGGGAGTGATAGCATAAATGTTTCAGGTCTCACCACAGAGCTTCTGGACAAGGTATTTTTCCATCTAGCATATCACAGACGGCCACCCTCATGTTCTCATGTCGGATACAGTCGTTGTAGTTCTTACGGTCTCCTGGGTGTCGTTCCTGAGACAGACAGAGACCGACACACAGGGTGCAACCAGACATAAAAAAAAGACAATGAGTTTATTCATGCATAAGACTTGCAATAACAGAGGCTACCCGGCTAAATAGATGCACTATTTGCTCATATCCGCCATGAGCAGAAAAAGACCATCCTCATCCCACGAGTTCAATTCTCAGTTTCTTGCCGAAGAACGGCCCCCTTTCGGTCCCCTACAGCGTGTTTGAACCACTTTGGATAACCAAAATAGGGGACGGACCAATGACCGCAAGGAGGAGGGAGTTTAAGTAAATGACAAACCCAGGAGTGCCGCAGAATTTCAACAACAATGTGAACAATGGGAAACCTTATTTACCAATGTCCATGTAAAGATCAATGTTAGCGGCCACAACCGGAGCTTTCCATGTTAAGAATCCCAGAAACATGATATGTGTGATGGTTGTGAACCCAGCCATACCTGTTCAAAGCCAGGCTCGTTGTGGTAGGGGTTCTCCGTCATCAGAGACTGAATGGAGATGAGGACGGACGAAATACTCTGGGCTGGGCTCCAAGCGGGGCCTGTCCATGTCCTGTTTGGATACAACACACAAGGAACACGCATTGGTAATGTTTCGGATAAACGGACCACAACACAGTCATGAGCGGGTTTTTTTTGTACTCATTAATAATGTGAAGTCTCTTTATTCAACCCAAAGCTTTATTTCTGCTTTGTGCTACCATGCTATTTTAGCCCAATGATCTTTTTGCTGCAACTATTGTTGTCCGTCATAAGTTAACATAAATGAATCAAAACATCTCCATCCAAGTTTATTAAAACAGGCAGAGGAAGCCTATTGCGAGGTTAATAACGTTGCACTTCATGGTTTTGTAAATACAATTCAATTTAAGTGTTTGCTATGATGGACTGCAGTTGAAATATAGCCCAAATCATTTGACATTTAAAATGGATTGACTGAACATAATTCCACACTCACTAAAATCCCATTAAGTAACAAGAAGAAAGATAGTCTGCATAAGTCTGAATAATGCTCTTATTCAATATTTAGCCAAACTTCATGCAATATGTGACCAGAGGTTTATGTAGAAACTGCTCCATTTCTGCAACTGATAAGATTGAACACTATCAAGAGGCAAAAATGTATGCATTTTCTAACTTACCCCAGGATACTGAGACAGACTTTGCCATTTCGGTAGAAGTTGGGGTTGAACCGGACCGTGTTGTGGCCGGTGGTGATGAGCTTGACTCGAGGTGGATGGATGGGGTAGTCGGGAGGGCATCGAAACAGGAAGAGGAAGAAGCCGCCTTCATATGGTGTGTCAAACGGCCCGGTGATCAGAGCGTGGATCTGGTTGGAACATTGTGAAGCATTTGATAATTCAAGAAACGTTGAAAAATAAGGAATGCAAGACAGTGCACAGGCTAGGGCATTTGACTCAAAAAAGGGATATGGGTGCCATATCCAATGCCTGCCTATAGGCATCCATGACCAAGATGCAAGTCCGACCTGCGCAAAAAAACAGTCCGACCTGCGCATTAACGACATGCATCAACGAAAGGATTTGGATAAAAGCATCTAGTAACTAATATTCTTAGAATAGAGATAAACGTCATGAGTATCTGTGTTGGGAATTCGTTTACAGTCGATGTAACAATACCTTAGTCATATCTTGAGGATCAGGAACAACAAACATTCCCGGAGGGGGTTCCTTATAGATTGACATGATATCCCTGAGGAGAGAGAGAGAGAAAGAGAAAGAGAAGGAGAAGGAGAAAGAGAAAGAGAGAGAGAGATATGACAAGTAAACGAACAGTCAAACCCCACTCTTAATTACGTTGAAATAAGAAGGGCATAGTTACAAGATGGGCGAGTTTAACACTTTAAACGTTACTTTCGCTTCTCGGCTTGTTCTGAAGACTATTATTATTCGATTATAACGTATTGTTTACCTCTTGATTCTCAGAATGCACTGCACTGACGCCTTTTCGTTGTCCCAGTCGGTACTTAGGGTCGGGTCCCAAGAGGTTGCATGCATTTGGGTCAGGAGGCCAGCTCCAGCAACCCCAGCAACGCTACCGAGCCCCAGCCCAACGCCGTGGAGAGGTGATGTAGCGTGAGCGTTGGGAGACAGGGCGACAAGGTGGGATCCGGGGTTTGGGTTTCCAAACGTGCCAGGAGTTGCATTGACTGCGGCGATGCCACTCTGCGTTGCAACAGTGTGGGGAGGGTAAGACAAGCTGGGGCTTGAGTTTGTTGCGCCATTTGTCGAGTGTCCCACAGGAAAAGAGCTGGCAAGAGATGGTATCAGACCAAGGGCATCAACGTCCGACTCGTCCCCAATGCTGTCTGCCATCGTTAAGCTAGCGAGCTACCAAAAACGCACCGTCTGAAAACGTTGGCTAATTTACAAAGCAAAATGCATCCGGCATTGACAGCTTCGTGTAAATTTGTTTTGTTCTTAGGCGGAATCACAATATTAGGGGACGATAAGAGAACGGCGATACCAAAAGCAAAACACAGGGCATTTCTGTCCAGGACATTATGGCTAGTTTAGCTACTATATCATCCTAGTATTCCCGTACCGACCAAAAAGTATGTATTTGTACGCACAAACAATGGTCCACCGCGCTGTAGCTTACAAATCACCTCCCATTAAAGCGTGATTTAGATTGGTCAATCTTTGACAGATCCACTCGACACAAAATGGTAATCGCAACTTTAGGAACTCTGATTAGTTATTGTGCAGGGCTCTTTTCCCACCAGCACTTCCTGCTTGAGTCTTAAAATATATACAGACTGCCTCCATGTGGTAATTTAGTGCTATACCAGGGTTAATAAAAATAAACCGAGTCTAATTTCACCGTGTCAAGAGAAACACAATTTGTAATAACCCAACTTACCATTTGAAAAATATTGGATATTTATTGTAATTGATAGTATATAGTCGTGTACAGCTCCTAATATAAAAAAGGCCATATCACCCACCTGCCTTGCAAACATTAACTTGTGTGCTCAATGAATTCTTTATAAACAAGCAAAATAAAGATTCTATGAAGACATGGAGTAAATGGACAAGAATCCTATATGGCGATTAACATTTATTTTGAGTCAGTTCTTAATGCCAAATAGTTTACCAAAATCTTGATTTAGATATACTCAAGAGACATGATCAGATTTAAACTTTGCTTGAAAAAAAACCACATTATGGTTATAAGTTGACAGAAGTGGTCAAGTAGATTGGACTGTTACCACAGCCCAATGTTAAGTTTATAATTCAACAAGAATATTAATTGAACACTGAATCAGGCTGGCTGCAGTTCTGTGTAATACAAATGCTGCATTACATTCAGCATGGAAGAAACCACAACAACAGATTTAAGTTATCCCAACCATTTATTTCGGACAGATTTAATGTCAACCGAAAGGTGGACTCGCATAAAACTTTTGAACAAAAATAAAGCGTAGGAACATTAAGGGGTAGGACTGAACGCTCTTAACCACAGGTGTTTTTTTTTTATTAAATTCCATTTCAGAATATTTGTTTTGTTGATTGGAATGACCCATCAGCTCCTTCAGTTAGAGATTTCAAAAACCATTCCCCCTCCCGCCCTAGGAAGGAAGGGGGAAGGACGATGTAGGTGGTGAGGTATAATGCCAGGTTTACATGGCGAACAGGATGAGGAATGCCACCATCAGACAGAACAAGCCCATGGCCTCAGAGAGAGCGAATCCCAGGATGGCATAGGAGAAGAGCTGCTGCTTTAGGGAAGGGTTCCTTTGAGATAAAACAAAAACACCAAGTCAAACCATCATTAGAACCACCACCGTGCCAAGAAAAACAAAAAAAGACAACATACTGATGTTATGTCTTTACCTTGCATAGCCGATGATGAGGCTGCCAAAAACTGTCCCGATTCCTGCTCCTGACCCAGCCACACCAACTGTGGCAGCTCCAGCACCAATGAACTTGGCCGCTGTGTCGATGTCCCGGGAGACTGCGCTCGTCTGGATGGAGCGGGACAGAATGGCCGACCGGCTGACTGGCAACAGGGACTGGAAGAAAGAATGGAGTTAAAACAAGCGCCTCACATTGACAGAACAGAAAAAAATAGCTGCATCATGTCCTGGGTCTTTTTACGTCATGCTGCAAAATTGGGGTCCGAGCAGGCACTGCATTATTTAGGAGGTCTCCTTATATTGGTGGTGGCGTTGTATCGATGTACGGTATACCGCAGATAGTAAATTCATACCGGACTGTCTTTGTACGGTATGTGTTGTGCTGTGTAAGGTTCCTCCAAAGGGATGTTGTAGTCTACGACATTTAGTAGCCAAGTGAGGAGGTTCTTTAATAGATTAACGAAATGCATCAAGTTTATAAATGTAAAGCTATCGTCATAGCTTACAAGTTACGGTGCCTTTACATTGAAGAGGATTGTTTAATTAATCAATACATGCATGTTTTATTGTCATTTTAGTTTACTAATTCAACTAAGTGGTTAATAATATACAAGTAATGTATAATTATTTCAAATTCAAAACAGAGGCAAGTACCAAACGGTGACCTTTGTGTACCGTCACAACCCTACTGCCTAGCACTGTTGGATTCTTTAGAGGCCAGACAGGGCTGATACATCCTATGATTGGGACCAGATGGTGCTGGTAGTAGGGATCTGCCCGCAACATATTTTTGATTGAGATATATTAACCACCGTGTCACCAAGCGCAACTGCCTGCTAAGTAAAAGATGGCAAAGAGCTCCATCTAGGCCTACAATAACTTATTAACTAAATACGAATTGAACAGGTGGCAAACGTCTTTACTATTGTGATGATTTCACTCTTCAGTGAGGGACTAGTATTTCCACAATTTCAAAGGTTTGCACAATCCGCCCATAAGCTTTGTAATGATTGGAAGTATGCCTGCTCTCATAATTTGAAAGTCATGCTACATTAAGCTCTGCTATAACAGTATCTGACTCAGGACGATTATTGGATCCAAAAACCACTGATCTTCATGTATTAATCCTACATGATGTTACATCCTTGAATTATTAAAACACTTAAATGAAAGTCATAGCTGTTCATTAAAAAAGAAAAAAAATTCACATTCATTACGAGGAAGGGAGTTTCACACCCCTAATTAGTGCTCCTAAAAGAGCTGCCACTGCTCTTGTATAATTATATGAGAAGTCCATCTTTTCTGGCTGTTCAGTCTTTATGCGGCGCTCACGATTCTACGAGATACATCTTATATGGTTGGCTACCTTGCATGAATCATCCTACAGAATAGAAGGGCTTTGAAAGTCATCTCATTGGAAACAAACTCAAGAATAAGCAATTCCATCAAAAAACTAAAGTGGATATCATTTTTGCCATAATTCCAATACACAATCACCACTAAAAGCCTGCATCACGTTCAGGGCAGGTACCCTTTCTCTAATCCTAAACAACCTTTAGCATGTGTTCTACATGCAACATAACTGCCTTGGTATGGATGAAAACAGGAGATTATGGCATTTCGCAAGGCCTTCATGCCTATGAGTTCCTGCTTAAAAATAGTCTCTAGCAGTGGTTGTCAAACCATTTGGTTTGAGACCCCTTAAATGATGGCCAACACTTGCGACCCTCTATACCTACCTATTTTAAGTAAAAGGAAGTGTTCAAGGAAAGAAGGGCCACAGCAACTTCATGCTATTTTTTTTGTACCGTCATTGTGTAAGAGCAACGTTATACAAAATGCCCCAAACACCATGAGTGTTATACTGAGGATGTCAACCCTCTCAAACGCCGCAGTTAATCACTGCCCACACAGATCTCCACACATGCCGGTGTCCCTCGGTCAAGATTATGCTAATACGCAAAGACTGGTACCCGAGTTCGAGCCGAGTTCCGTCAGGTTGTTTTTTTAAGTCGGGTTTTACTTCTGTCTTATTTAAGTAAGGGTGATCAAATTGCATAAATTATTATATAGAAGGTCAGACAATACATGCACGTTTAACGCATTAACGTTGGCATCGTTATAAACCATCTCTGACGACTTTAATGAGATAAAGAACATTTCAAATCATAATCTCACAACTCTCGCTTTGAGAATCATTGCTCTGTTGTAGTCTAGAGGGCAAACATTATTAATATGAAAGTCACCTGCTGCTCCACTGAAGCTTCAGGTCGGTTAAAGATGGAGACAGAGACAGGCCGTGCGAGGACCCTGGACCCTCCACGCAGCTAAAAAACAAAGATAAACTGTCAGGTAAAAGAGGAACACAATTATAGAGAAAGGCTTATCGAAAAAAATTAAGAAATTCTCCCTTGTAATGCATTATAACAAATCGTACAGCATCTATAAATGTTTCACAACACTGCAAAAGTCAGTTGACCTTCCTCATATTTTGTCTGAATGCATGTTTTTACATTTGAGAAAAGATACAAAATGTACATTGAGTTTAAACATTCTACATACCACAGCAGAGGAGGTGACAAACTTGGCGCAGGCGTACATGGCTGGAACCTGAGGGACAAAGTGAACATGTTAAGGCTTTGTATTCATCCCCAAGCCACCTTTTGATGGGCATGGGCTGTTAACTGTAGTTTCACGTGACCAGTTATTTGTGGAAACTAACAGGTGGCTGCATTGAAATCATTCAAGACCATCTGATTTGTTGAGGCAGTGGGCGTTGCCAGGTGCAACAGCGATAGGACAAATTGTTCCGATAAAAACAATCGAGAAGTAGTTTAAATATCAGAATAATTACCATTAGTTTAGTAATTATGTGAAGGAACAAAAAATAAAATGGTAAATAAAAAACTTCCACCAGGTTCCTAAAAGCAGCATGGTCCGGTTCTCCAATACACTATGCAACTGAGCAATAACTAATAATACGATTGAGTGCCGCCAAGGGGGCAACACTATGTCCGAGGTTCAAGGTAGTTGATTAATCTATAGAGAAGGATACCAATTCGTAGAGCCATGATTAGAAAAGCGACGCAGGATCAACAAAGTTCACCAACTAGGCTGGACATTTAATCTAATCCACTTGGAGGAAAGGGTAACCATTGAATCGCTTCTACATTCAGCGTAGTGTAAAATACGATTCGTGGTTGAATGAAAGTAGTGCACCAACTCTTGACACCAACTACAGCTAAAGCCTATTTGTGCAGTAGGACGTTTATGATATATCGAGTAACATTTGATCGTAGATTGTATGAAGCTCGCTAACCCTTTTGCACATGCATGAAGAATGTTTTCCAAAAGCCCGTTAGCTCACGTTACTGACCAGATAGCAGTGTCCTCCAAGACTAGGTACGATATCCAGTTAAGCTACAATGCTAAGCTAACTACACCTAGCCTTGAAGGTCAAAAAAGACCACAGATGAACAGACGGTCCTGATCAAGGTTGAAAACAATGGTAATTTAAGAATAAACCTTAACTTAAGAGACAAGATTGTTTGAAAGTCCAACACTGAAGTCCTTGCTGCGGCGAGGTTTGGTAATATTAACGTTAGGCCCAGAAATGAGCGAGTCAGACATTTTACATCCAAGTGTCATTTAGGCTTGTTCGCGCTGTACCGTCTTGATCAAGTAGCCTTCCGGCCCACACCATGCATGGACAACATCAAAGCCTGCAAGGTTATCAATGTCCATTATGGCGGTTAGTTTCGTGAGTACGTACACAATAATGTTAAGATCGCATACAAATTAGACAGTCCTTCTGAGGGATGAAATCATTGAATGGCCGATCAGGCGAGCTAGTACAGGTTAGCAATGACAGCTACGAAAGACCGAAATAATGTCAACGTATCACCAATAAGGAGTTACACTCGGAGCTATAAAGTTACACATTAAAACAAGAAGATGGTCTAAAGAAGTTGAGTTTACCGATTTGTTCGATTTCTAGGAGGGTCCGGTAATTGCTGTTAAGTTGCGCAGTGGCAGTCAATGAATGTAGGATAAGACACACTGTCACCTTGCCATTTATAAGCTAAGCTTCTACGTCCTGTGCATCCATTGGTTGAACATAAACGTCACTCAACAAAAATCGGCACGTCCACCAGGCGGTTCTCATACTAACCTATCAAATGTGGTTTAGTTGAGCTACGTCCCTTTCGACTGCCAATAGTTTATGTTAGGGTAGAACCGAATGATATTATTGGTCAGTATAACAAGGGTATATATTTTTTTACCCGCCCTGGTGCCCTTTCAATTCACATCCAGTGTCCTCCATGTCTATTGGGTGACCTAAAGGAAGTCCCGCCTACAACCTTCAAACAGAAAAATGTTTGAACACACACACACACACACACACACACACACACACACACACACACACACACACACACACACACACACACACACACACACACACACACACACACACACACACACACACACACACACGTTATAATAAGTGGTTCTAATGGTTCAATAAAAAATGGTAACATCTGAATAATCTATTTCCATTACTGTAAAAAGACTGTTTTGCAAGTGAGCGTTGTGCGTGTGTCTGCGTGTTTTTGTTTGATAACCAGCAGAGGGCACTCTCTTTCCATCCAGAGACAGGACTCTGAAACTCGGGGCTTTTTCGTCTGTATCTAAACCAAATAACAACAAGTATCCGAAACATCCATCAATAACATTTATTCGACGGACTGCATACAGACGGCTAAACGGCGAAACACACACATGGGAAGTACAGCATTATAATATGTGCAACCATTCACGGTGCATGATTTACAGCAGTGGGAAAGTCACTTGTAATAATATAGCTTAGATGTGGAAGCTGAGGGATGGGGATCTCCCTGGCTGACGCTTGTTTTTCCAACAGTTGTGCTATTTGGTTGCAGCTAATCCAGAGTAGAGCGTAACAAGATAGCTGCACCAATGTAACCAAAGATTGACGTTTGTTTGGCGGTATGGAATTCGTCTTCCACATTCTCGTATGTCAGCAGCCTTACTGGCGTCCGTTACCTTGGCTACCAGGTGTTTCGGTGGTGTTCAAAATAGCTCGAATTAAACTTGTTCACAACGCACGAAATAACAGTAAGTTGGTTTTTTATCCTATTTTGAGGCGGAACAAGGCTAACTTTAGGCAAATTAGAGACGTAGTCCTAGACTCAGGCTAAATGTATTGAGTTTTTAAGGACGTCGGCATAAACTAATTTAAACATAGTCGGTTCAAACTCGTTAGGGAACCAAGAATGATCAAAATAAAAGGTGAGCATGTTTTCCTTTTTTACGAGTCTCTTTAGAGCTATTGGTGCAATGCGGAGAGTAGGCCTATTTTCTGTATTTATAATTGCCACATGTATCGCGTTATGTCGGCCTAGTGTTACTAAAATATCTTTTAATAGAGAATGGATATTCGTGTTGGACGAGAAATGGGCAACCTTTGCCAGTGTATGATTAACCGTCCATTGTGATATTGGAATTAAGTAGAATAAACTTCTCCTGCGGAGCTAGAAGAGAGTTGGACCCACTTTTGTTTGTGTGTGTGTGTGTGTGTGTGTGTGTGTGTGTGTGTGTGTGTGTGTGTGTGTGTGTGTGTGTGTGTGTGTGCGTGTGTGCGTGTGTGCGTGTGTGTGTGTGTGTGTGTTTGTGTGCGTGTGTGTGTGCATGTGCGTGTGTAGCCTAATCATGCAAATTTGATTATGATTTACGAATTACAAATGTATGACATTGAATTGAACCACCACCACCAAAAGTTATTAAAGGGACTACGTTGAGAATTTCGACATTCATTAACCATTTTCAAGTGCCAATTAACAGGTTGTAATTTAACCTAAAAAAAGTAGACCTTGCCTATGCCATCCGTAGAGCAGCCTGAGCTGATTTCGATTCTCTTTGAACCGGGACGTTTTTTCCTGTAAAAACGCGCAGACAATGGTTAGAATGACTGTTGTTGAATTACTTTTAGTTTGTAAACCTTTTTTTATTATTTTTATTACCTATACACATTAGAAATACATTAGGGTATTATCGATACTTTACTTTAAATTATTCTTCCGAAACTTCCCCACTCAACTCAAATTCATCTGCTTCAAACTTAATGCTAGAATAATTACAACTGTACTATATTACTATCCAATATTTTATGTACTGTCTCAAATCCTGCATCTTTTATATTATTTCAACTTTAAAAGTTCTAGAATTGATAGTGTAGAAAATGTTAACTATCAAAATCTATAAAATGTCACTGCTCCTCGAATATTTAGACCCCTAGACATAGCCTATTGAAAAATATTGCAGTGACCATCTAAATTCTTTAAGCAATGGTGTTTTATACTTTGACCGGACATAACTTTCAACATCTTTCTTATCTTTAAACAGTTTGAAAACATATACAGATACATTGATTCAGCTGGAATTCGAAAACTATGATTAAAAAGATGTGTTGAGCAGAGAGTTCTGGGATACGGGGGGCCTTTTTATCCCAATGGTTAAGCGCCATTGCAATTATGTGATGCTTTTTTAGTACGTCTTTGTGTATGAGCGTTATAATAAGTGATGTTGTATCTAAAATGTGCAGACAGTTGTATTGTAAGTAAGTGTCAGAGAAGCTTTACTTTGACGTGGACAAAATAAACCTCTGCTCAGAATGAGCTCCACACATCCACACACACGTGGCGTTATACTATGAGTGTCTGAGAAGAATAACCCACTCTCGGACACTGCCTTCCCCAATAACCGCTTGCCAGACTAAGCTCCATGAATCCACACACACTGTGGCGTTATTGTAAGGGTCTCGGAAGCTTAACCCTCTCTTGGGCGCACCTGATATAGCTAATGAGGACTATCTTGCTTCCTTTCACCAAAATATATTTTTTACATATAAAATAAATACAAGTTTAGAACCCATACAAAAAAAGTTTTTTTTACTCACTTTCTATTCCAAGTGTAAAATACTGTGGTTTGCGGATGGGAGGGATTATGATAAATGATGTGCATTCTACAATCTCAAGTCTACAATCCCTTCTGAGAAAGTTTGTATCTGAAATCAAACTGTTGCTAACTGCACACCCTCATATTAAAGCAACCTTTTTTCATGTGCTGCAGGGCAAGTAAACATGAGCTTGTAGCACCGGCTGTTGTCAAGATGAATGATCAAAATGTATAACAGATAGAGATAAGTATAGGTCTATGAATGCAGTTGACCCCTTTGGATGCAATAAGAGGACAGTGTTTAGAAACGTGAATAGGCTTTTACCTCCGTCATGTCCTACAACATGTACAGTAACCGTCGGTGACCATGAAAAAGATCCTCAAATGTGATTGGTTAAACTGATATATTCATAGGCTACGGTCGTCAAAAATCAACTGAAAAATGTATGTTTTTGCAATACTACATTGAGGTGTATAGGATACTGTCCCATTGACTAAATATTGCTTTAAATGTATAAGGATCTTAACGTATAAGCTATGATCTATGCTTTTACATTAACAGACAAAGTAACTCAATACAAATCATAGATCTATCAATGAACCTCAACCATCCAGAACACTAGCAACTGTGAATAACCCCCTCGCAACCATCGAGAACACCCAAAAAGCAGCATAACAGTCACTATAAAACCACAGCACAACACAACGTCACTCTTCTGTACATTTCCAATACACCAGGTACTTTTTTTTTTGGCACAATACAATTTCTTCTGAAGTTGTACATTTTCTTGTGTATGATTGCTATTGTTTTAAACCAGGGGGGCTCTGCTCTGAATGCAAAGGCTTGTGGAGGCTGCAGTTCACTTATTGGTCAAAGGGGTCAGTAATGAGAAGGAATTTCTGTCTCTTAAATATGAAAATATAATTGTATCATTGCAGAAAAAATGGAATCCACAACCATTCCATAGATATATCGGTAAACACGCATTTGCACTGCTGTTAGCAATTCGAAGTGCAATTTTTTACTTGATTATTTTAAAGGCTTGGCAAATGAGCCAATTTCCTATAGTCTTAGCAATACTTAAGCCAATTATCTCCACCCAGGATGAGGCCTCCTGAAGAAGGAAAGTCCAAGTCCTCAGCCAGCACCAAAGTTGGGTCCCTAGACAAAGAGATGACTCCCCTGGATGACCTCCCACCACAAACAAAGAACAAGAAGAGGAAAAAGAGGTAGATGGATGGATACAATAGAAACTAGTTTCATATTGCTGTTTCCTCCTGGTGTTTTTATTTTTGGAGGCTTTCAGATAGCGTACTTGACTTGTGTATTTGATTACTGATGCCATGTCAAGGCATCTGGTAACAGACTGAAACAGGGTATTGGTGTCGATGCAACACTACTCCTGTATGCTGTCATCGTGTTGCTGAAGAAGCAAAACTGCTCCATTAGTTGCACTGTTACAGATGTAACATGTAGCTCTCTTTTAAAGGGACTCTTACCTTTGTTGCATTTTTACACTTTTTTTGGATAAGGTTAAATTGGTATTAATAAGGTAATAACACTCTAATATGCAAGACAGACCCACCAGGAGTAAAAACAAACAATTATTTTACTCTCATAATATTTAGTGAAAACTTCAACCAATAAAATTCTTCGGACCGAATGACTTTATTGGCCGACAGACCTGTCTGTTTGCTGCATGGATATATAAGGTTTTCCGTCTGCTTCTTGTGGCGCATTCGGGCCCGCGTCATCAAGGCGCGTCCTCAACTAGAGGGTTTGTTTTGATTCCACGGCAGACAGTAGCGAGTAGCTACCGTAGCGACTGACGATGGCAGACCAAAGTGGTCCACGGCGTACTGAAACTGCACCATTCAGTCCGATTAGGGGACTCATCTCGGACTCAGACTCACAGAGTTACCCTCCTCTGGAGCCTCAGGAAGACCTCCAGACTGTTGGCCACCAACTGCACCATTCAGTCCGACAAGGGGACCCGATTCGGCCTCAGAAGCCAAGTGGTCCCGCTCCCCTGGATGATTCTCAGGACCTCCAGACCGTTGGCAACCAACCGCACCACTTAGTCCGATTAGGGGACCCGTTTCGGACTCAGACGCGAAGTTGTCCCGCTACTCTGGAGCTCCGGGAAGACCTCCAGACCGTTGGCACCCAACCGCACCACTCAGTCCGATTACGGGACCCATTTCGGACTCAGACGCGACGTTGTCCCGCTACTCTGGAGCTACAGGAAGACCTCCAGACCGTTGGCACCCAACCGCACCACTCAGTCCGATTACGGGACCCATTTCGGACTCAGACGCGACGTTGTCCCGCTACTCTGGAGCTACAGGAAGACCTCCAGACCGTTGGCACCCAACCGCACCACTCAGTCCGATTACGCGACCCATTTCGGACTCAGACGCGACGTTGTCCCGCTACTCTGGAGCTACAGGAAGACCTCCAGACCGTTGGCACCCAACCGCACCATTCAGTCCGATTAGGGGACCCATTTCGGCCTCAGACGCTACGTTGTCCCGCTACTCTGTTTGTAATGCTTATACACCTTTCTTATACTCAGTGGGACCACTGTCCTTCAACATGGGGCCTCAAAACGGTATCACACGAAGCCCATAAAATTACAGTGAGCCACCTGCTAAATTTCTTGTTTACTAGACCCCTGGTAGATATTATGACCCCTGGGAGTCTAAACATAACCCATGGGAGTCTAGAACTTTTGTACTGTAGCGACCCTGGGACAGTTTAATAGTTTGTGTGTTATGTGTTACATTATATTTCGTTGTCCGCTATGCCAGTTGTTCTATGTGCATGTATTGTAATGTTCTTCTTGTCAATCAGCGTGGGGGCGAATCATTAGGTCAGCTGGGGGAGGGCCTTGGAAGAACAGGAGGGTGGGGGCCTGCACGCGAGTGAGACCGTGTTGGGGGTTGCCGGGGTAACCGGGGTTTGTTTTGTGTCGGTTTTCTGCCGTTGGTTACAATGTTACGGGTTTCAGTGACCTGGTTTTGGTTCATTAAAACTACCTTCAACTACTAATGACTCGACATCATTATGTCACCGGCGAGGTCGTTACAGTACTCTAAAAAATAACGCTTAGTTTTGTACTCTAAAAAATAACGCTTAGGGGGTGGGGCATTGGAGGAAGGCGGGATGATTTGAATGTGCTGTAATTCTCAAATGCAACAAAGGTGAGAGTCCCTTTAAAGTAAAATGATAGAAAAAAAACATGGATGCAAAATGTATTTCCACTTTTTTTTTCTAAAATCACACACATGTATGGGTGCACAAACAAACTCACCTCCTCGCTATCTCTCTCTCTCTCTCTCTCTCTCTCTCTCTCTCTCTCTCTCTCTCTCTCTCTCTCTCTCTCTCTCGTTCTCTCTCTCTCGCTTACTGTTTCTCTTTCTCACTATATCCCTCTTTCGCTCACTGTCCCACCCTATCTCGTTCTTGCGCGCTGTCTCTCCCTCTCTTCCTAACTCCCTCTCTCTCTGTCTCTTACACCCATGTTTGTGTGTGTATACATGCATCTGTGGTTGTGAGGCAGTTTAACAAGCAATCGCTTTACTGCTTTGTGTGGTGCACACCTACTTTTATTGCTCTAGACCACAGTGAGAGAGTACGATGGCGACACACATACACTCACACAGACACACACATTCACACACAGATGGGGGAATGGAGTGAGAGTGAAATGGAATGAGACAGAAGGGAAGTGACGTAGAGAAAGGCTCAAAATTTTAATTGAAGTCATGGTTGTGTGACCTAAGAAGGAATCCATTCTCCTGTGTGTGTGTGTGTGTGTGTGTGTGTGTGTGTGTGTGTGTGTGTGTGTGTGTGTGTGTGTGTGTGTGTGTGTGCACAGCCGCTTGTCGTCAGCTGTACCGTACGTAGTTTGCCGTGTTTTTCATTAGGGTGATGGTAATCTGGGATGAGTGCAGCACTGAATGGAGATTTAGATCTGTCATCACTACAATCATAAACAAGTTGCATGTGTAGAACCTTGGCTCAATAAGTCTGTGTGTGTGTGTGTGTGTGTGTGTGTGTGTGTGTGTGTGTGTGTGTGTGTGTGTGTGTGTGTGTGTGTGTGTGTGTGAACGTGCGTGTGTGTTTAAGCTTCAGAGTGCCAACATATCTGCTTTGGACAAAAAAATCTTCTTACCCCGAGTCAGTTTACATTGGTCCTATTAATTTGTAGACATGAGTGGATTTGTTGGTTCAGCAGTTGAATGTGTGCAGGTTTTTTTAATCATACCCCTCGCATGTCTTGTAAATTTGGATGCCACATGGATGAAAAGAATAGTACATAAATACATAATTGAAAGCACATCAAAAAGTGTATCCTTCCATATCAGAAAGAACTACAACCCAGTGGTGACCATAGATACTGCTGTTTTTGCGAAACTCAAGTTTGCACTGTAGTAAACAATTTACCACAGCAGGTGGCAGTACCTACACTCGGATAAAGAGCCCCTTCCTAAGAGGACACAGGCATTTCCAAAGGGAGATTAGCCTATATCGCTTAAGATTCCATGCAGACCAATGCAACTGCTTCATGCACAAGAAGATCATCAGACAAATGCAAAAATAAAAGCGTACTTAGTGGCTGATTAAACTGAGCTGCCACTGCTGCCTGACCCACCTGCTGTTTATCACACACACACACACACACACACACACACACACACACACACACACACACACACACACACACACACACACACACACACACACACACACACACACACACACACAGACAGACGCAAACACACACCGCAGTATATACAGTCAGTTGTGGTTTTTTCCTCTGGTCTGGTGGTCTTCTTTCTGTCTTGTTTTCCAGATGACTCTCTATCAACATGGTGAACTGCAGGTACGAAAGTGGTGAGTAACATTGTTTTTTTTTTTTTAATCTGCAGTAGATTGGCACTAATACACACACCCCCAGCCAAAGCAAACTAGAACCCTTTACTGCACCGGTTTCAGTTTTAGCTACAGCCCAGCTCCCAGCCTATGGCCTGTGAAAACCTTGGATCCTTTTATTTTTGGCCCACTGACTGCTCCGATTCAACTAGGGGAACACAAAGCAAATTTAACACCCAACTAAGAATGGCAGGTGGCTAACCTGGATGACTGTTTAACCACTCTATCATGTAATTTTATTTATATCTTTCTTAACTTACTATCGATTACAGTTGGTCTCATGTTGTCTTGTTACCTATTGAGGTACTCACTGACTGCTCTCTGAGCGTTCGGCTGTTTCAGTTAGTGACCATATAGGTAGTTGGTTGAGTGGCTGTTTAGTGGCCTGACAGTTGGCAACACGCTGGCCGGCCGTTTTTAGCTTGTGTTAAGAGTCTGGGCAGGCTTTGCGATGTCGAGCTAAAAGGTATTCTTTATTAGCCTATAAAAGACAACCGCTCGGCTGGCAGGCCCCTGTAGTCTACCCCTGTGTCCGTGTGTGTGTGTGTTTGTCTGTGTGTGTGTGGGCGGGGGGGGGGGGGGGGGGGGGGGGGGGGGGGTGCGTGCTCTGGGCCAGCGGGTTTGTGTGTCTGTCTGCCTGAATGAGAGGAAAACAAAAATACGGTCTCTCTTATTCTCCAGAGTATCGGGAGAGCTCTCTACCACAAACACTCACACAGACATACACACCCAAACACACACACACACACACGCACACGCACACGCACACACACACACACACCAGGATCCCTTCCAGTGATCATAAATCAGTAGGGCTGCTGTGGCAGAGTGTCTAGTCTAGTTGTATTGATTGGGGTTTAAATAAATCACTAGATTAGTGACAACGGCCGGTGTCAGTTCCTCTTCTGCTTTCACCACAAATCAGCAATAATGCAGATAGTGTTTAGATATTTACTGTAAACTATGTCTGGTTTGCAAAACATTATTGTTTACAAATGTGTAAATATTTGCCGTATATGTGATTGTTTGGTAGCCAGTTGCCACTTCTAAATATGCAGTAGGAAGCCTGCAATGGTTGGTGGCCGCACTTTTATGGGTATTTTGGTTTGCTTGTAATGTAAGAGTCCGATCTTGTGAGATTGCAGATTCTGTGTTAAATTGCAAAAGCTTAGTGTGTTGTTCTCCGAAAATATAAGTTTTGAAAATGATGCAATGTTGCAAATATTACTTTACTGTCCTGCTCAAGTCTAGTATGTATGGACATCTTTCATTGTTATTTCGGGAGCTTAATTTGTATATGCACGAATAACTATAAATTGGGAATGGGTGAACAGGTTGAAATTTTACTTTCCTTCTACTTTAAATGTATTCATGACTATAACTAATCTTAGTTTATTCTTGTTATTTTCTCAAACGACAGAGCTCGCTCTCAGTGCTCTGAATGCAAAAGCTTGCGCAAACTCCAGTTCACTCACCGGCCAAAGGGGCCAGTAATGAGAAGGAACTCCTGGTTCTACGCAGTACATTAAAAAACAAAACTATAAAGGCCTGATTCAGCAGTTGAATCAGTTCAAAATACATATTATCTTTCAAATAGCATTCTATTCACTTCCAAATTATGCTAGTGTTGAGATTCAGATTCAGCCAAAGTCTCAAGCCACACTTTCAGACACAATTGGTTTCCTGTCTGGACTGGTTTAAAGTTGCCTGTGGTGTGCAGTTGAGTGTTGATTGCACATCATTGGCTCGATAAAACATGTTTAATAAAAATGTGGCCCATATCCCGCAAACTCAAACTGATGGCTGCTACACTAGTGAATAAAAAGTACACAAGTTTTCAATGGAGTTTTGTTTTAAGTGCAGCGATTTAATAAACAATAAAGGTTTCTATGTCTGATTGACTAGATAATGGACATGTTGTGGATCAATTGCATGATTTTATGGAATTGTCTATTGGACAATGCCTTCTACAAATACTTGTTTGCAAATGATAAATGTGGTGTGTGTGTGTGTGTGTGTGTGTGTGTGTGTGTGTGTGTGTGTGTGTGTGTGTGTGTGTGTGTGTGTGTGTGTGTGTGTGTGTGTGTGTGTGTGTGTGTGTGTGACAGTGCGTCGCACATCGTACCGTTTTGGCCTGCGAGAATCGTTGGAGGGCGAAGACTTTAACCTGTACTGGACTGACACCAGCGTCACGCTGGACAGACTGGTCGGCATCAAACCCTACCAGGTAACAGAAAGGATGTCCTTGTCCAGTGGGGGTAAGCGCCCCCTGACTCCAGGATGACAAGGGCAACGAAAGAATTAAGGAGCCCCAGAGGCCACTGGCCCATGGCCTCTCTATTTTCGTGCCTGCTGCATGTCATATTTATCTTTCATACATACCCGAGGGCCTACGTAGTGAATAGAAAACTCACCCACGGCCGTGACATATTTTCTTACTGTTCTATGCAGCTCCAATGATATAAAAATGGGCTGATATAAAGTCTAGCCAATTTAGCCACATGTTTTTAAGATGGCCAGTGATATATCTTTCTTTGCTATTGTAGATTTGTCGTATCTTATCAAATATTAATTTTTGCTACGCGTAATTATTGTTGCTGCGTGTAAAATATGTCACACCATCACATGTCTGGTACAAGGGCGGCCCCAGGACCCAGAGCCCAGGGGACGCCCCAGCTCTCAGCGGCCCTGTCTGACGAATAGCTGTGGCTTTTTTAAACATACTTTTACATTCAAATAATCAAACCTAAAATACCTTTTTAGTACGTGAAACTCAAGTCAATGTTTGAGTCATATTTGAGAAGGTTTCAATATGACGGTAGAAGGTCTTAATTTCGGTCCTTCTACCGTTTCGGTCTCTCTCGTTCATGCTCTCTCCCCCTCTCCCTCTCCCTCTCCTTCTCCCTTTCCTCCACGTCCTACTGGTGCAGAAGGTCAACCACTTCCCTGGCATGATGGAGGTGTGCAGGAAGGACATGCTGGCCAGGAACCTCAACCGCATGGCCAAGAGGTTCCCCAAAGACTACAGTTTCTTCCCCCACACCTGGTGCCTGCCAGCAGAGTAAGATATACTTTTAACAGCCATCAACTGATTAAGCAGATGCTCTTTATCCAAGTAGGCTTGGTGAAAGAACTTTCATATTCTTTTGACGTACACGTCATTAGGGAGCAGGTAAGAGGTCATTCATCTTAAGGCTGTGGAAAATTGGAAATTGAGCAAGGTACCATTTTGTTTCGGCTGGGAGTCAAACACCGTCAATCACTTCACTATGCTGTAATAATAGGGTAATAACTAAAGGAATAAAAGGGAAAATAAAGGTAAAGACACCACTGGTATGTATTTTTTTCATCTCTGTCTCTCCCCCTTGTCTCCATCAGTTACAGTGACTTCCAGGCATATGCACGAGCGAAGAGGCACAAGACGTTTATCTGCAAGCCGGACTCGGGGAGTCAAGGCAAGGGGATATTCCTGGTCAAGTCTGCCAGGGAGGTTCCTCATGGGGAGCACATCATCTGCCAGCTTTACATAGCCAAGGTGTGAACACATGCTTTACCTACCATCACAGATGCATTTATGCTGGGTTTTGTTCTTCATTTTTTCTTCTATGCATTTCAGCACCAGCACTCCTTTGAACTCTTGGCTTTTAAGAAGTCAACAGTCCCTCTACTTAGCGCAGCGTAGGAAAATAAACTGTATTGCCCCGTTTACACCATCCCGCTAATGGCCGCTAATGGCCGATGGACCACCGATGTGGAAGTCGGGGTGATTCGGGTGACATCGGGCTAAAAATGTATGATCGGGTCAATTTATCGGGGTAGCATTTACACATACCCGATATTATAACGATAACATAACGATTTATGCCAGGGAAGACACCCGAAGTGCGTTTGGCGTCATTTGACGTCATTTCGAATGACGCCAAACATGTCAAATGACGCGTTTGGCGTAATTTCGGGAGAAGGCAAAGGGGAGACTGGTTTAGACTGATATTTATTATTTATATATTTATTTATATTACAATAGCGATTTTATAATAATAGAACGCCGGTTCTAAATGGGCGAAGTACCCTGTAATTATAAAAGTAGGACATCCATCCATCACCCCCATCCATATACCCAAGTGGCAGATTGAGGGTCTTCCTTAACACAATCTGGTCACTCACAATCGTTATTTATCTAGGGTTCTCGAGGGTCTTTCGTGTGTTGAGGTTGCCGATATAAAGACGATAAAACACGATAAAGCGCGGAAGATTAACGAATATAGCCGGTGTGCCCAGGAAAATTCCCGAACGATTTGCGATGTCTTACGTTATACTCCCGTTCTATTCCCGATTATAGCCGATTAGCCCATAGCAACGCCTGGTAACCGATTCTACCCCGATAGACCCAAAATTAACAAACATGTTCGTTCTTTGCCGATGTTGCCCGATCATTGAGCATTTCTTCCCGTTTCTTCCCGTTGTCTAACGATGTTCCCGGGAAGAGTAACGGTGTTTCCCGATGCAACCACGCTATTTGCCGATGTTATAACGATAGCTGCTGATTTAGCCATCGGGCACCATCGGGGCCCACTATCGGGTAGGTGTAAACAGGGCATATGGCTGTAAACTACATTTCTTCCCAGTTTGCTTTCTGTCTGTTCTATCTCCAGTGCAGTGACTCTTAGATACTTAAAGTTTCATCCCAAAAGGGTTTGATCAATGCGTGCTGATGTGTGTTGGTCTTGGACCAATTGCCATATAAGTACAAATAAAAAGTTTATACTCCATGCAAGCATTGAAAAAAATGAAATCAATAGCAGAGATATTTTTTTTTGATCCATTAACAGATGTTGGAAGTAAGTCAGAGTTGGGATGGCTGAGGGAAGGTCTATATGACCTCATATGAAATTCTTTGCAATATTTATGGTTGTATTAATTGGAAATGCCCTATTTGAAAACAGCTGTGGAATGTTTTACACTACAACAGACAGCAAAGTTGAACATCAACATGCTCGTGCTGTAAGTCAAAGCAGCATAGTAGCCCACCATAATCAGCAGTGGACAGTTCACACACAGAAAGCTGGTTTATTCTTAATCAGTAGATGATTTATTGTTGACCGAGGCCACAGCCTTGTTACGGGGAGACAATAGAACAAGACACTTGAACTCTTTAACACAGACAGACAGACAGACAGACAGACAGACAGACAGACAGACAGACAGACAGACAGACAGCCAGCCAGCCAGACAGACAGACAGACAGCCAGCCAGCCAGCCAGCCAGCCAGCCAGCCAGCCAGCCAGCCAGCCAGCCAGCCAGCCAGCCAGCCAGCCAGCCAGCCAGCCAGCCAGCCAGCCAGCCAGCCAGCCAGCCAGCCAGCCAGCCAGCCAGCCAGCCAGCCAGCCAGCCAGCCAGCCAGCCAGCCAAATGCAAATGAGAAGAAGGACACTGTGGAAACGTCTCAGCAGGAGATTTATTCCCTTGGCAAAACAAAACAAACACTACAGCCAACATGGCTTCAACTGGGGGGTTCTGCTGCTTGGCTTTGGGGCTATATAAATAAGATATTCTTTCGCCTAGCTATGCTTTCTGCGTTTGCGATACACAGAAAATACATTGAAAGTTCTAAAATGTAATTAAATATTGATTCTCTGTAGTGTGAGTAAATTGAGGTAAACCCCTGCTGCTGTGAGGATTGTGGCTTCCATTAAAATATTGTTTGAAGTCGGAAAAGAATAGGGAAATGTGTAGACTATTGTCAAAGTCAAATGAGGTTTGAGTTTGGTCCTCTGTGTGTACATGTGTACATCCCACATGTGTAACTCTGACTACCCTCACAGCCACTGATCATTGACGGTTATAAGTTTGACCTGAGGATCTACGTGCTGGTGACCTCCTGCGACCCCTTCCACATCTTCATCTACAAGGAAGGACTGGCCCGCTTCTGCACCAGTCAATACTGCCAGCCTGCTAAGACTAATATGGTAAGAAACACACAATCACGCTAGGTTTATTTAGTTCAATCTGGAATTGAGATGCCCCGTCTCAACAGAAACATGGGAAAAGATATTCATTAAATTGATTAGCACCTTTAATGTTTGAGCCTTTGCTAATGATATATGTTTTAAAAAAAAGAAGAGATGTTTGTGTGTGTGCGTGTCGCCTGTAGGTGTGTGTGTGTGTCTGTGTGTGTGTATGTGCTCAGGTGTGTGTGTGTGTGTGTTTGTGCTCAGGTGTACGTGTGTGTGTGTGTGTGTGTGTGTGTGTGTGTGTGTGTGTGTGTGTGTGTGTTTGTGCTCAGGTGTGCGTGTGTGTGTGTGTGTGTGTGTGTGCTCAGATGTGTGGGTGTTTGTGTGTTTGTGTGTATGTGTCTGTGTGTGAGCAGCAGTTTTATGTACTCTGCAGTGAGTACTGACCTTGGCTTTAACAGGTTTTCTGTCATATCTGGGACAAGATGTTCTGTTCCCTATATAAGTCCCAGCTCAGGTATGAACCCCCGGTCACGCATCACTATAACAGCTCCAAGTTATCCCATCCTGCCAGTTATTTGCATTAATGTGTACTTCTTTTCCACTGGATTACTACAGTCAAGGCCCAAGTACAAGCTCTTTAACTACTTAAAGGTATCAGCGATTCTAGGCTGAAACATAAATGATCACATTCATCTGATCTTTCCTCACGATCCGCTAGTTGCCCGCCCTATAAGCAGGCCATCAAAAACCTGTGTCGCTGTAGGCTGCCTATGCTCCAAGATCGTACACAAAAATAAATGGTACTACCACCAACCACTCAAAACCAAATAAACAGTTGTCCAACCAATCACGACAAGGGGTGGGTGTTGTTGAGTTTTGCGCTGCGTTCATGATCCTTTTTAGGGTGCACTCACACTAGGCCATCTTGCCGTGGCCGTGGCCGTTTTCACACCTAACCGTGCTCAAATCTGCCAGTGTGAGTGTGGCCAGTCTGGCCAGGCCAGGCCAATTTGGCCACTTGGGAGAGGTGTGCTGCTCCGGTACGGGCCGCTACGGTACAGAGGCTAATGAGCCGACACGCGCACACGCACGGCTACGCAACCTGAGCTGGATGACGTATAGTCAATGCGACGACCACGGACATAATAAAGGCGACGAGCCTTCTTTCCCATTAAACGGTAAACATCGCGTCAAGCGGTTCAACTGTTCAAGTAGGTCTATCTGCAGCCGGAGCCACTTGCCAAACACCCCCATTGCTCTGCCAGACACACCCATTGCTTTGCCAAACACGCCCATTGCTCTGCCAGAAAAGCCCGTTGCTCTGCAGGTCAAGTCTATTTTCGGAAATGTAGGGGTATATATGAGTGGCCCCACATCGATTGGCATAACCCAAATAAATAGTAAATGTGTTATGCGTTGCATTGTATTTCGTTGTCCGTTATGCCAGTTGTTCTATGTGCATGTATTGTAATGTTCGTCTTGTCAATCAGCGTGGGGGTGAATCATTAGGTCAGCTGGGGGAGGGCGTGAGTGAGACCGTGTTGGGGGTTGCCGGGGTAACCAGGGTTTGTTTTGGTGTGATTTCTGCCGTTGGTTACGGGTTTCAGTGACCTGGTTTTGGTTCATTAAAAGTTCCTTCAATTACTAATGACTCGACATCATTATGTCACCGGCGAGCTCATTACATTGGTGTCAGAAGTGATGTGTCTGGCGGACGACGCATTGTCTTGTTTGTTGCTGCTTAGCCCAGAGGACAGGGGGGACTATGTTGCCCTAGTGGGGGCACTAAGGAGGCATTTTGGACTGTGTGTTAAGCCGGGGCTAATGCGCTCAGAACTCTGTAATAGGCGCAGGAAGCCGGGGGAGACGCTGCGGGCCGTGGCCAACGATATCGAGAGCCTGTCTCGGCGAGCATACGCCCACATGCCGCCAGCCGTGCAGAGTGAACTCGCTCGGTATCAGTTTCTCCAGGCCCTTTCCCCTACAGAACTATGCATGCAGACCCAGCTAGCCCACCCGCAGACTTTGCAGGAGGCCTTGGAGATGGCCATAGAGAGGGAGCTGGTGTGGGCTGGAGCAATCGACGGTCATCCTGCTCCTCAGCCGATGGTGAGATCGGCAAGGGAGAGGAGTGAGGACTCACAGAAGCCAGCCTGAGTGGACGAGCTCACTGAACTCGTCCGCGCTGTCTCTATGCAGGCGGACCGCCGCCCCACCGTCTCGTCGAGAGCAGAGGGTCTGCTGGGGCTGCGGGCAGCCTGGCCACCTTGTCAGAGAGTGCCCTACAACTGTGAGAGCCCAGGGAAACGGGTCAGGGTCCGCGTAATTAGGGAGACGCGAGGCCCTGCCCCCGTACCCCCGCCGTCGTCGTCTGGAGGAGCCCATCATCACAGCCGGGGGGGCGGGGCTCCACCCCCCCCAGAAGCAGACGACAACATCCTGGAGCCTGTTGTCGTGGTGGGGCGGACCTGGGCGGGGGACTTTTGTCATGTTCCTGTCACTGTTGAGGGGGTGGCCTGTTTGGCTTTAGTCGATACGGGGTCTACTGTGACCCTGGTGAGGCCAGACATTTTGCCCACCTGGACGGTACTCCAACCTACAACTGTGCAGCTCCGAACAGTCACGGGGGAGAGGGCTCCCATGAAAGGGAAGGGGTTGTTGTCCATCTGCGTAGGGGGAAAGACTGTCCTCCACCCAGTGTGGGTAGCCGCTGTGCAGGACCCCTGTATCCTAGGGTTGGATTTCCTGCGGTGTACAGGCTGCCAGCTGGACCTGGAGAGGGGGGCGATTGGCTTCCAAGGAGGGCCCACGGTCTATATGGCCCTGCCAAACACCTCCTACATCCGGCCCCCACCGACAACAGCTCAGATGGACCAGTCACACGTCACCGGCCCCCTTCACCCCCTTGCAAAGACCTTCAAACCACCCTGTCTTCCCGATCCCTGTCCATTGTCTCAGTCCTCCTCCCGCAACCCTTCCCCCTCCCTCCCACCCCCTTGTGTCAATGTTTCGGCCCCTACAGACTACTCCCTTGCTAATCCAGCACCCCACCCCATGAGCCTGGGCCCCTTCCCCTGCCCTGCCCAGCTTCCTCAGACATGTGAGGAGACTGTGCTGTCGACTGTGCGGGCAATTTGGCAGGGGCACTGTGATGGACTAGACCCTCAACAGCAGGAGCAGCTGTGGCTACTACTGGCAGAGTTTAAGGACAGCTTTGCCTTGAATGAGAGCGATGTGGGTCAGACGCACCTGGTGCAGCATGAGATCGACACTGGGGATGCCAGGCCCATCAGAATGCGCCCGCGTCGCCTGCCCTTGGCCCGCCAGGAGGCTGCGGACCAGGCGCTGTGGGAGATGCAGCAGGCAGGCCTCATAGAGCCCTCAGATAGTCCCTGGGCAGCAGCCGTGGTGATGGTGCCTAAGAAGGGGGGTAAGTGGAGATTCTGTGTCGACTACAGGTCAATTAACGCAGTGACGAGGAAGGACTCCTACCCCATCCCGCACATTGTTGAGGCCTTAGATGTCGTAGCTGGGTCGTCCTGGTTCTCCTCATTCGATCTCCGCTCTGGCTACTTACAGTGCCCTCTCGCCCCTGACGCCAGACACAAGACTGCATTCTGCACTAGCAGAGGATTGTGGCAGTTTTGGGTCCTCCCTTTCGGCCTCTGCAATGCACCTGCGACCTTCGAGAGGCTGATGGACAGAGTGCTCGCCGGCATCCCCCGGCAGCAGTGTATCGTCTACCTGGATGATATACTGGCACACGGGTGCTCCTTCGAGACAGCACTTGCCTCGCTGCGTCAGGTTCTGGAGAGAGTAGCTGCGGCGGGCTTGAAGCTCCATCCTGATAAGTGCGATTTCCTGAGGAGAGAGGTAACTTTCCTTGGGCACAGGGTGGGGGGAGAAGGCATTAGCACCATGGAGGAAAAAGTGCAAGCTGTCCAGGACTGGGCCACCCCCACTGACACCAGACAGTTGAAAAGCTTCCTCGGACTGGCGCCTTACTACAGACGCTTTGTGAGGGGCTTCTCCTGTGTGGCCGCTCCCCTGTTCCGCCTGCTACAGAAGGACAGGGAATTTGTGTGGGCAGAGGATTGCCAGTCTGCTTTCGAGACACTCAAGGGAGCTCTCACCAAAGCCCCGGTGCTCTCCCCTCCTGACCCTGCCCTGCCCTTCATCCTGGACACGGACGCTAGTAACGTTGGCAATGGCGCCATGCTAACACAAGAGGGGCCGGAAGGGGAGCGGGTGCTGGCGTATAGCAGGACATTTAACAAAGCTGAACGCCGCTACTGCGTCACTCGTCGCGAGCTGCTGGCCATCGTTAGAGCTGTACGCCACTTCAAATATTACCTCTGTGGCCTGCGCTTCACTGTAAGGACTGACCACTCCGCGCTCCAGTGGCTCATGTCTTTCAAGGAGCCAGAAGGGCAGGTCGCACAGTGGATCGAGGAGCTGCAGTCCTACAGCTTCAGTGTGGTGCACAGGGCAGGGGTACGCCATGCTAATGCAGACGCCCTCTCCCGACGTCCCTGCAGTCAGGATGGCTGCCGCTACTGTGAAAGGAGGGAGAGCCGTGAGAAGGAGCTGTGCAGCCAGGAGGAGGGATGTTCTGCGGTGGAGGTGGCGTCCCCAGTCTGCTGTGAGCTCCGGGAGGTCGACACCGCAGGATGGAGACGGCAGCAGGAGGAGGACGCAAACCTTCGACTAGTGCTCCAGCAGTTGGACCAACAGCGGCGGCCCCCATGGGAGAAGTGGCCGTTCTCTCCCTGGTCACCAAGGGACTGTGGGCTAAGTTCGAGGCCCTGCGACTGTGGGATGGCGTGCTTCAGCGGGCCTGGAAGGAACCCGTCACCGGAGAGATGAGGTGGAAGGTGGTGGTGCCTCACTCTCTGCGTTGGGAAGTGCTTCAAGCGGTCCATGGTGCCGTGGGCTCAGGGCTCTTTGGGGTGACAAATACCCTGCGTCGCCTCCGCCTTGGCTTCTACTGGGGGCAGCACAAGAGGGACGTCGAGGACTTCTGTCGCCGCTGTGATGGCTGCACAGCCCGCAAAGGCCCCACTGAAAGGTCCCATGCCCAGCTACAGCAGTTCCCTGTGGGGTTCCCTATGGAGAGGGTTGGGGTGGATGTGGTGGGCCTGCTACCCTGCACAGAGAGGGGGAACAAATATATGTCCTCACGGCCATGGACTATTTTACCAAGTGGCCGGAGGCGTACGCTCTGCCTGACCAGGGGGCGGAGACCATAGCGGACGCTTTGGTCGGGGGGGTGATTAGCCGTTTTGGGGCAGCGGAGTCCATCCACAGTGACCAGGGGAGAAATGTTGAATCCCGTGTCTTTGTGGCTTTATGTAGCAGGCTGGACATGCAGAAGACCCGTACTACCCCCATGCACCCACAGAGTAACGGCTTGGTGGAGCGATTTCATCGCTGTATGGAGCAGCAGCTGGCCATTGTCTCGGCTGAGCATCAGCGGGACTGGGACAATCATCTGCCTCTGGTGCTCATGGCATACAGGTCAGCTGTCCAGGAGTCGACGTCCTGCACGCCTGCTCTGCTTATGTTGGGCAGGGAGCTTCGCACCCCAGCTGACCTGGCGTTTGGCCGGCCGCCCGATTCTCCCCCTGTTCCTCCCGGCCCAGAGTATGCCAGGAGACTCCAGGACCGCCTGGAGACGGCTCACTCCTTCGCCAGGGGACAGCTGCTGAGCGCAGGGGTGAGGCAGTATAGGAACTATGATGTGCGTTTTCGTGGTAGGCACTTTGAGGCTGGGGAGCTGGTCTGGACCTACAGCCCGCAAAGAAAGAAGGGAAGATGCCCAAAGCTCGATAGTGAGTGGATCGGGCCATGCAGGGTCCTTGAGAGGATGGGGGAGGTGGTGTACAGGGTCCAGCTACCACCTCGGGGAAGGAGGGTGGCTCTCCACAGAGACCGGTTGGCCCCCTGTCGAGGCACCGCCACCCCTCAACCTGCTCCAGCGAGCCCTGCAGCTCCCCGCACCGGTGCGAATGGGCCCCGGACACGCACACCTCAGTGTTCTGGCCCTGGGTCCCCACCTAACCCTATCCTTGTCTCCCCTCCCTGTCGATCACAACAGTCAGCAACTTGGCCCCCAGCCCCGCCCCTCCCTTTCTCCCTGCCCGCCCCCCGGCCTGACACTCGAGGGCCCCTCTCGCCCCCAGGCGCTTCTCCCCAGCCCCCCGTGGCCCCAACGAGGCCTCGTAGGGAGAGGAAAGCGCCGGGTCGCTTCCGGGACTTTGTTTGTTCCCTCGAGGACGAGGAACTTTGAAGGGGGGCGGCAATATAGCGACCCTGGGACAGTTAAATAGTTTGTGTGTTATGTGTTGCATTGTATTTCGTTGTCCGTTATGCCAGTTGTTCTATGTGCATGTATTGTAATGTTCTTCTTGTCAATCAGCGTGGGGGCGAATCATTATGTCAGCTGGGGGAGGGCCTTGGAAGAACAGGAGGGTGGGGGCCTGCACATGAGTGAGACCGTGTTGGGGGTTGCCGGGGTACCCGGGGTTTGTTTTGGTGTGATTTCTGCCGTTGGTTACGGGTTTCAGTGACCTGGTTTTGGTTCATTAAAAGTTCCTTCAATTACTAATGACTCGACATCATTATGTCACCGGCGAGGTCATTACAGTATGAAGTGCTTGCATGATATTGAAGCCTACAGCGATCATTAGTTAACGTGTGTGGCGGACGGTACCACCTTGTCATTTGTTTACCCAGGTGCCATAGCAACACCATTGCTACCTCTCATTGGCTGAATCTTTGAGAACGTTGTAGACTCAATCAATATAAGGTCGCGGGGAGACGAAGCTCTATTCGTTTGTATATTTTATTTACGTGACCATATTTTTGTTTAATGTTAAAAAAAAAGAATCAAAGAACCAGTTTTCTTGTTTTGTTTTTAGTTCTTGTCGTTCACCTTCGGGATTCGTTCGTTGTGAACGAATCGGTCGCGACCGACTCATCCCTATTGGCCACCATAGAACGAGCAATGGGCGTGTTTGGCAATGGGCGTGTTTGGCAGAGCAATGGGCGTGTCTGGCAGAGCAATGGGCGTGTTTGGCAAGTGGCTTTGTCACGTTAAAATTGTGCCGGGGGCGAAAATTTTACCGGCCTACATCATCAGTTGTTGACAACTTGACAACTGATTTGATTGGGTTGTCCGTTGCCGGGCAGGTTTCAAAAAACATTCGGCTCATGTTTCCAAAGACGAAATAACATAATACAGATAACGGATCGCTAGATAACACTTGTTTTTACTTTATATTTGTATTGTATTGAATTGCTTAATCGAATTTAGCTAGTAAACAGTGTTTAAAGCAGGTTTCAAAAACCTGTCTTGTCACGCTCAATGAAGGAGTGCAATGAACGAGCATGAAAGTTCGCGAATGTTCAAGAACCTTCCTACGTCATTCGACGCGATCGCCCGTTGCCAGGCAACAGACGATCGCGTCGTCTGTTGCCAGGCAGGTTTGGAATTTGTCAACAACTGATGACGTAGGCCGGTAAAATTTTCGCCCCCGGTACAATTTTAACGTGACAGCTCCGGCTGCAGATATACCCTACTCCAACTGTTGGTGTGTTCTCTGTGTTGTTGTCCATTGTTGTTAAAACTCTGACTGGTGGTGTCATGCCAAATTTTGTCACCCAGCCAAATTTGTACCAGCTGCCAAATTTGTACCGGCCTACGTCATCAGTTGTTGACAAATTCCAAACCTGCCGGGCAACAGACGACTTGATCGTCTGTTGCCTGGCAACGGGCGATTACGTACGGGCGAATGGCATAGGAAGGTTCTTGAACATTCGCAAACTTTCATGCTCGTTCATTGCACTCCTTCATTGAGCGTGACAAGACAGGTTTTTGAAACCTGCTTTAAACACTCAGTTTACTAGCTAAATTCGATTAAACAATTCAATACAATACAAATATAAAGTGAAAAACAAGTGTTATCTAGCGATCCGTTATCTGTATTATGTTATTTCTAGAGCTGTCAGTTAAACGCGTTATTAACGGCGTTAACGCAAACCAAATTTAACGGCGTTAAATTTTTTAACGCGCGATTAACGCAATTATTTTATAAAAAAAAAAAAAAAAAACTTTTTTTTTTTTTTGGCTCAAAACAAAGAAGCAGTAGCCTGACTGCTATGTTCAAATGACATTTGTTCAAAGCAGTCGTTTAATTGCACTATAGGCTCTTTTTTTGTATCGTCCTGTTTTGATCAGTGTATATGCCAATGTTGTTATCAATAAAAAATCATTTGCACAAGGCAAGCCGATGCACTTCACCATGTTAATAAGAGAATTAAAATGAGAAGAATTATGGGACAAAAAAATCAAGGGATATTTAGCATAGAAAAAGAATGTGCCATTAATCGCGATTAATTAGAGTTAACTATGACATTAATGCGATTAATCACGATTAAATATTTTAATCGCTTGACAGCTCTAGTTATTTCGTCTTTGGAAACATGAGCCGAATGTTTTTTGAAACCTGCCCGGCAACGGACAACCCAATCAAATCAGTTGTCAAGTTGTCAACAACTGATGACGTAGGCCGGTACAAATTTGGCATGACAGCAGCAGACTTTATTATGGTCCATGCAGCGGACGCTTGGTGATGACGTGTTACGACGTGATGACGTATGTACAAGAGCCTCTGTATGGGGCCATTTGAGCACGGTTAGGTGTGAAAACGGCCAACGGCCACGGCCAGATGGCCTAGTGTGAGTGCACCCTAAATTACATATTTTGGTTGACTACTTTTAAAGGATTGGGTGACGGTACCTCTGTTGGTATTTGAAGCGAGATCCCAAACAAATAGAGCCAGCTCGCTTCTCCCCTTCCGTGTTTCCTGCATTCAGTAACGGTGCATTCACACTAGGCCATCTGGCCGTGGCCGTTGGCCGTTTTCACACCTAACCGTGCTCAAATGGCCCCATTGTTCTCTGGCCTGCACTCACACTAGGCCATCTGGCCGTGGCCGTCACCAAGCGTCCGCTGCATGGACCATAATAAAGTCTGCCGCCAGTCAGAGTTCTAACAATGGACAACAACACACAGAACACAGTTCGCACTTTGCTGAGTCTGTTGCTTATTTGGATATATGTTTACCGTTTAATTGGAAAGAAGGCTCGTCGCCTTTATTATGTCCGTGGTCGTCGCATGGACTATGCGTCATCCAGCTCAGGTTGCGTAGCCGTGCGTGTGCGCGTGTCGGCTCATTAGCATCTGTACCGTAGCGGCCCGTGCCGTAGCAGCACACCTCTCCCAAGTGGCCAAATTGGCCCGGCCTGGCCAGACTGGCCACACTCACACTGTAATGTGAGATTTGAGCACGGTTAGGTGCTAAAACGGCCACGGCCACGGCCAGATGGCCTAGTGTGAGTGCACCCTTACTTCTTATTAAGTTATTAAGGGTTATCAAGGTGTGAATTCTATTTTCCCATCTGGCTACATAGCCAAGCAGGGGACCGATTACCGAACACTCCTTTGTCCGAGCTGGAGTACTCACATTATGGCCACGGTGCTTGGGTACGCCATATCTGAATTTTAGGAAGTGCAATCTACACAAACAGCTCAGTCTTTCCAAGACGTATTATCTTAGCTTATGAGCTGAGTATTAATAGCTCCGTATTTTTTTTAGCAGATACATCCCTCTGTAAGTTGTTTTGGATACTTTACACTTTTAGATCCTAATCACTACAAACCACTTTGTCCATACAATATTTAACTCCTTTTTTGCCAACGCACATTTTTATCATTGAATAAAAGCGATGATAGTTGAATAATAGTAACACCTAAAAGCTAGGAGATTTATGGCTCAGTTGCAATAGAAGCAGTGTGCACCCCCTCCTCCACCCCCCTTCTGTCTCCGTCTCCAGGAGAACATCTGCATGCATCTAACCAACTACGCCATAAACAAGCGCAGTGAGAACTTTGTGCGTGATGAAAATGCAGGAAGCAAAAGGTAAAGGTTTTTTGCCCAGGTTTCATACTGTTGGTTACTTATTATTTGTCCTATAGCATGCAATTTCAACACAGTCCCAACCTTGTATCAATATTAATATTTTGAAAAAAGTAATTTTCAAACATACATTTCAAATATAAACATTTCACATTTCAAATATATATATATATATATATATATATATATTATTTTCTTCTCCATCAGGAAGCTTTCAGCATTGACCCGCCTCTTGCAGGAGAGATCCTGTGACGTCATGAAGCTGTGGCTCGACATCGACGATCTGGTCATCAAGACTCTGGCGTCGGCCCACTCGGTCCTGAGTCACAGCTACCACACCTGCTTCCCCCGCCACGCCCTGCCAGGTGATGCACAGTACAGCTAGTAGACTGGGTCTTACCCAAAGGGCTCCTTATTCCTCTGGCTTTCCAGCAAGATTGAAATATGTTTCCTACCTCTACTGCTACAGGTGCCCCCCTCAAACCCGACATACCTTTCTACTTGTAATTATATTATTTTGATTATACTGTACGGTAACCACTACTATTTATCTTATGATTTCTTTTGCTAACTATTTCATTTTCTCCTCTTTTTCGATTTAAAAAAACCTGTTCCCATAAGCTCTTTCCACTTCCATTTGAGAGAAGCTTATGTTTTAAAGGTGTTGTGGGTTTGATTTTCTCTGTCCAGGCTCAAACTCATCTGGAGCCTGTTTTGAGCTGCTGGGTTTCGATGTGTTGCTAGACCAGAGGCTGAAGCCATGGTTACTGGAGGTGAGTTGATAATATAATACTGGACCAATTCAAATTATTATATATATTATTTCCCTTTGAACTAAAATGATCCAAAAATACTGTCCTGGTCAAAAATACTGAAGTTCTCCTTCAAGGGCTACTCATGTAAAATGGACTCTACTTGACCGGGTCTCCAGGTGAACCACTCTCCCAGCTTCACCACCGACTCTGCCCTGGACCGTGAGGTGAAGGACCGCCTGCTGTCCGACACGCTGGTCCTGGTGAACCTGACGGCGTGCGACCGCCGACGGTCTGAGCAGAACCAGCGGCGACAGATCAGAGCCAGGCTGCAGCGGGGTCACTGTAGAGAGAGGTATTACTTCTGTTCTACTGTCTCATTCATTTATCTACTGTTCTGTCTGTTGAACTATCTCATCCATTAATCTATTGTTCTGTTTGATTTACTATGTCATTCATTCATCTACTGTTCTTTTTGTTTTACTTTCTCATTCATCCACCCACTTGTCTGTCTGTTCAACTATTCATTCACTCATCACCTTTGTGTCTATATTCATTTTTATTGTCAAGTTATGGTCAGCACAAATCTGTAATTCAATTCTAATTATGTTATTTTGGGTAATCAAGGTGTGCATTAGGCATCGGAAAATGATTGCTTTGCAGTCTCACACAATTTCAGTCCATCTATTTCTTTCTATTCCTTCACGGCAATTGAAGTGATGGAGCCTATTTTCCCTGCTGGCTACATAGCTAAGTGGCTGACCAATTACTGTACGCTGACATGGCCAAGCCAGCAAGCCACTCATCTTCAATGTGTCCCGTCTCAAGGCTTGTAGGCCGTCAATGGTGTAGTTCCCCCATTAGCTTTTGGCAATGACGGACTATAGATACATTTTTCTTTTTTATATCTATGCAGTATTGTAATCTTTTAACCTTTTATTTAATCAGAGACAAGACTCATTGGGATTCAAAATCTCAATTTCCAGAGTGCCCTAGCCAAGGGAGGGTCCAGCATTCATCAACCTAAATCTCATATATTATGAGACAACAATATATTTTGCATAAATAATAATAATGTTGCCCAAGTAACGCAGAGTAACAGGGAGTCTTAAGATGATAAACATGGACAGCTCCAGAGGCTACACTTCGTTCCTTCTCAATTGATTTGAAGACGTCTTTGAGAGTTATTGACACTAGGCACTAGGAAAATGTGACGCTCATATTTGTGAACCAACAGCAACAAGAAATACGACCGGACCAGTCGTCATGCATGCAAATGTGAAATGTAGACGGAACAACCTTACGCTTGCAAAGGAGCGAACCTCAGGGCACCCCACCGATCTGTTGCTTTGGGAACCTGAACCCTGCCTTCTTTGTATGCAGAGGATTCCCTTTCATGTGTGCCCTTGTAGACGGCCCATCAATGAATCAGCAAGGACACAGACGACTGAAAGGGTTTTATTGTCTAACATGGAGATAATGTAGGCCTACACACTTACAACAGAAATAGATGTTTAGCATATGTTGTTCCTTTAGCGGCCTATAGGTTGTTTGCGTTATTGCAGAAAGACCATCCAACGTTCCAAGTCAACGGGAGCATTTTTGTCTCGTCACACAAAGTATATCCATAAATAAATTCTTCTGGCTCACTCACACATATATATTATTTATTTTGCCAGTTCCAGTTTGAGGGTTTTAAGTCATTGAAAAGTTATTAAGGATTTAATATTTATGTTTGCGCTGCTGGTTCGCAAGCCTCCAGCAATGCCTGTACCACATGTGAAAACCAATTGGAGATATTTGATTTGGAGCACACACGTGTTGTTGGTGGTATTAGACACGTTTATCGAGTGTCTATACATGTATTGATCCTTTAATCAGTCCAAGAAAGAAAAACATTGATCGTCAGTTGAGGACGTGATTGAAGTCACGTCGGTCACGTGACGACAACAAGGCTCGGGAATATCTTCAATCTGTCTGGTGTATACAGTATATATATATATTTATATATATGTGTGTGTATATATTTATATATATATATATATATATATATATATATATATATATATATATATATATATATATATATATATATATATCAATTACAATCATGACAGAAGCCCAAGAAAACCTTCGCCAGCACAACATCGCGATCGGAGAACTGCTCAGTGGCGCTGATGCGGAAGCCAAGAAAGTTCTCAGGAAATACAGACCCGATGTAAGTCACGCCGCTAACTTTAAGGCTGTTAAAAGTCTAAACAATCCTCTCCTTGAGAAGTGTGCAGAGTACATTAAGCTCAAGGTTCGATCCACAGACACCCAGGACCAATTCTATTCCAACAAAGAGGTCCTTGTAGATCGGATTATTCTCAAGATAGAGTCCTACCTCCCAGACACCTGCGATGAATGCGAGAGCAAATACTGCAACAAAGTGGATGATGACACACCGCCTCTACTAGTGTGCTTCATCTGCTCCCAGGGATCACACAACTGCGAGAAAATTAAAGAAAAACACAACAAGTTCTGCATGTGTCTAGAAGACCCCAACCCCCTACTAGGCCTACATTGGCTGTGCCAAGGCTGTAGGAAGAAAAACGACCTCGTTCTCACACCCAAGAAGTCAAAGACGAGCGAGAAAAAGAAGAAAGACATGTCTCCCCCAAAGAACCCCCAAACACCTGTGGACACCAACCCGGGTAATGGCGGAGAAGAAGAAGAGAAAGAAGAGGGGGAGAAAGAAGATGATGAAGAAGAAGATGAAGAAGATGAGGAAGACGCAGACACCGCGGAAACATCTGACCGGCGCAGTCCACGGCGTGAAAGATGCCCCGTGCCTACAGAGATATGTGAGGAGTACAAGCTACTAACCTGCCCGCATGGATTAACAGGGAAGCGATTGATCCAAGGGAAACCATGTACGAAGCTTCACACTCCTCGCTGCATAAACTACATGAGGCATGGCACCGACACCAGAGTCGGATGCAGTAGAGGAAGAAACTGTAAATTCTACCATCCTGTACTGTGCAGACACTCAAACGTCGGGTTTGTACTGTGCAGGGATGTATGTTTGCCCACCTGCAAACACGAAGAAATATGAATCAGATGCACTTCGACCACAGAGACAAGATCCAGCTAGACGCCAAGGAGGCGATCATCCCCGCCAGATGCCTCCGCCTACAAACAGGCAGCGGGCACTGAGTGCGAGCTCAAGACCACCCCTACTAGGGACATCATCAGTCCGAGAACCAAGATCTCGATGGCAGCAAGCTCCGCCTCTCACAGCTGCTGCTCCAGAAAGATGTGCAGAAGCAAATGCTATCGACACGTCTTTTTTTATCCCGACTCCCCCAGATCCTCGACCAGATGCGAGACCAGCAACAAGAGATGCAGATACAGCTGACGGAGATGAGGGCCGAACGCCAGCGACAAACCCTACCTGGACCCCCCCAGTGCCACCAACAGTTGTGGCAGTACCTTCTACCTCCCATCCCCCAAGAGCAGATCCCCATGCAAATGCCTCCCCCACCGACTCAGTACATGAGCTCCAACCCTATCCTGATGAATTCCCTCCTCCAGCAGGCAATGCAGGGCTACAACACAAACTTACCTACTCAAGTCTCTACATCCTAAACGGACAAGGCTTGTCCCCAAAGGCTACCAGCCAGAGCAGATGGAAGATTCCATTCATCTCCGACACCCTACTTAACTGTCCTGGTAGCTCAGTACCCTTCCTAGCAGCATCGGAATCTTGGCTCAAAAGCTACATCCACGATGCACAGGTTGCCATCCCACACTACCACATCCTAAGATGCGACAGAGCGTCCAGAACAGGGGGTGGCACCATGCTGTATGTCCACGACTCCCTCCTCACATCAAAAGTCCAGACCTTTGATGACGGTATCTGCCAGTCAGTTAAATGCGCTATTGAATCCATACACTACATAGTCGCATCTATCTACCGTCCTCCTACCGCAAGCCTCAAGAGCTTCTCCAAGATGATGACTAATCTCCAAACCTACCTTGATGATATCCAGAGTGAAGTCTCAACGATCTATACAACAGGCGACTTTAACTTCCCTAACATAGACTGGAAATCTATGCCGTATGCTATATCCCTCGGCGCTGACAGCGCTGCATCATGCGACCTACTCCTAGACTTCCTCTCCAGAAACTTCCTGTCACAGATTGTCGACTGTGGAACTCGCCTCGACAACGTGCTTGACCTCGTGATCACCAACGACACCAACAGCATCATAGAAGTGTCCTCATCAAAAACCTCTCTCTCTGACCACAAACTAGTAGAGGTCAGAATGGGATACGACGTCCTTGGTAGCACTAAGACCGCTCCTCCCAAGAAGTTTGAAAGATTCTCGTTCCACTCTCTCAACATCCACGAAGCAGACACAGAAGCCCTCAAAGATCAGATGGGAGATATAAACTGGGTGGAATTATACTCCCACTGCCCCAGGGATGACCAAGGAGCATCATTTGCAGAACTCATCAGGCTCACAGTGCTCCAGCTCTGCATTATACACTGCCCCCAGAAGAACCAGCCTCAGAATCAGACCAAAAGAAAACCTAGCCGTAACAGGTCATTACTCTACCGGAAAAGCTGCAAGATGAAAGCTTGCCTACAATGTCTGGAAACGCACCATCCAGCTTCTCCTGAAATCCAGAAGCTGAAGGACAACATCAGCCTTCTCCAGATTGACCTTCGTGATACGATCCTTGAAGAGCTCCATATCAGGGAGCAAAGGGCTGTCGATACCATCAAAACTAATCCGCGTTACTTCTACAGCTTTGCTAAGTGGTTTGCGAAAGCAAAGAGTAATATTGGGCCGCTGAAGGACAGTTCCAATACTCTGCGTCATCAACCCCAAGATATGGCAAACATCCTCCAGGAGCAGTTTTACTCTGCCTTCAGTGACCCAGACTCGCCGGACATCGAACAAACCATAATTACCCCTCAAGGTGAACCAGGTGCAACCATTGCTGACATCAACTTCACCAAAGAAGACATCGAGCTAGCGATTGATGAGGTCGACAACTACGCTGCCACAGGACATGAAGATATCCCGGCAAAGACCCTCAAGAGCTGCAAGCATGAGATCAGTGTTCCCTTGACCATACTCTGGAAATGGTCAATGAATACTGGAGAAATCCCCCAGGACCTCAAAACAGAGTATATTACCCCGATCTACAAGAAGGGAAATAAAACTGACCCAGCCAACTACAGGCCGATCTCCCTCACATCCCATGTCACAAAGATATTTGAGCGTGTGATTCAGGACCCAGTTGGTTGATTTTCTAGAGAGCAACAAACTGCTATCCAACATGGCTTCCGGAAGGGACGCAGCTGTCTGACCCAACTCCTGCAGCACTACGACAGCATCCTTCGCAACCTCAACGAAGGCTTCGAAACCGATGTGATATACCTCGACTTTCGCCAAAGCCTTCGACAAGGTGGATCACAACATCCTACTGCAGAAGCTTCACAACTACGGCATCCGAGGTAACCTCTACGAGTGGATCAAAGCCTTTCTCTCAAATAGGACTCAGACCGTGGTAGTCGACGGTCACCGCTCCGATCCTAAACCTGTTATCAGCGGTGTCCCACAGGGCTCGGAACTAGGACCGATCCTGTTTATCATATATATCAACGACCTCCACAAAGTTGTTAAGAACTGCGACCCTGGTAGTTTTGCAGATGACACCAAGATCCAGAGAAAAATCGACATCTCAGAGGAAGCAGAGATTGTCCAAGAAGACCTTGACAGCATAATTGAATGGTCCAAGAAGAACAACATGGTGCTACACCAGGACGCTGAAACTGCTATCCCTGCAGCGCAGAAGAGAGAGATATATGATCATTCATGTCTGGAAGATCCTCAACGAAACCACACCCAATGACATCGGGATGCAGTTCACCGACAATATGCGGCTTGGAAAATAGGTAAAAATTCCCGCCTTCAACAAGCATGCTCCTCCGTCCGCTGTGAGCCTATATGACTCCTCCTTTGCTGTCCATGCTGGGAAACTATGGAACATTCTCCCCCACTCCGTGACCTCAGCAACACAGCTATACATGTTCAAAATTCTGCTGGGAAAATTCCTCCATGAAATCCCGGACAAACCTCCTGTCAAGGGATACCATACAACGCAGAATAGGAACAGCATTATAGACTGGTGAAACCAGTCCGGTGGCCTGCAGTACGTCCGGCGGCCGTGTTGATCTCAACAGAAGCAATAAAAAATAAAAGAATATCATGGGCATCATTTTTAACGGTAAATGGTTTTGCCACCATTTGGGGGGCCGTGTTGTGGAGGGCCGTGTAGAAAGAGGTTTATTGGCCTTCCACTATGTGAGAACCACATGTTTTTTTCTTCTCTTAAAATCTCCATCCGAGATCTACTGTCTTTGCAACGTTTCTATAGTCAGTTCTCAATGCTCTTGTTGTCCTCATTGCTGACCACCACCAACACACTACACAACAAGGAACAGTTCTGCGTGTGTGTGTGTGTGTGTGTGTGTGTGTGTGTGTGTGTGTGTGTGTGTGTGTGTGTGTGTGTGTGTGTGTGTGTGTGTGTGTGTGTGTGTGTGTGTGTGTATGAAACTCTGTGTGTGTGTATGTGTGTGTGTAGCATGGAGGAGCAGGCTGTGGAGGACGCACAGCGGGAACAGAGGGTTCTTCGGTACGAGGACGGCCACCTGGGAGCCTACCGGAGGATCTTCCCCAGGGAAGGCGGTGACAAGTATGACAAGTACTTCCTGCACAGCTCCTCGCTGTTCCAGGAGACGGCTGCGTCCCGGGCCAGGGAGAAGTGTACCAGGTAGACACATCGCGCTGCAAATCACCTCAGCTCGGATGAGGATGGACACAACACTTGTAGTAGGGCTGCTCGTTTATGGAAAAAGTCATAATCACGATTATTTTGGTCAATATTGAAATCATGATTATTCAAAGCATTTTTTTTGAGTTTGAAATCTTAAACATTTAATCTGCGTTTTGTAACTGAGAACTTTGAAATTTGCCCTTAAAAATGACATCTGATGTTCAAATAGAAAAGGTTCAAATCGAAAATAATGTACAAATATGTATTATCTGTTCTGGATCCAGGAAGAAATATATATAGTTTCAACTTGATAATATTAGTTTGGAGATTGTTTGACTCAAAAATCAAAATCATGATTAAAGTTAGATTAATTGATCAGCCCTAACTTGTAGTATAGCACACTGATTTGCGATGAGTCGTGATCCCCAGTCACGAATCATGTGCTATACTGCAAGTAAAGTACGTGGTTCATGACGTGCGGATCCCCAATTCTCTCAGCTAGCCTATATTATTATTAATATTCCTCAACCCAACTTGGTTCTTCATGGTCTGGTCTCCGTATGTTTTGAAACACTGGCTTGGTAAAGCTGGCTCCTGATCTTGAGCTCAATTTGTGGAACTTTAGATAAATGTCAGTAGTGGGATTAAGCATCTTGCTCAAGTAACCCTACACATAGAATGCGGACATTGGGGAGCTAATAAAGTAGCTTTCGGCTCAGTCAACAACCCCAGCCAACTCACTATCCTACCCCTAACTGTTTATCACAAATATAATGTTTTTCAATGCTTGGTTTTGGACTAGCCGAGTGACTATTTGTAGAGTGCTTGAACGTTGCATGGCCACTTGGTGGGTGACAATGCCCTGATCTATGCTCTATCCATTGATTGTCCATGTGGGGGGAGGGATCGTGTTAGGGTTGTAGAACAGATGTTGTCCATCTCACTTTTATTTGCCTTTTATTCCATAGCTAGCAAAAAAGAAAACATGATTCAAACATGCATTTGGATAAATACATTAAATCCACCATCAATGTATTGCATTAGAAAGAGTTTGATTGGCAATGCAATTTGTAGAGTGCTTGGGAGTGCAGCAGCCCACACACAAACACAGACACACGTGCACGCATGCATGTACACACACACACACATGCATACACACACACACACACACACACTCTGCACATACGTATACAAAACACTTAGTTGCACACTTCTATTTTAATCTTTTTAATCAAAGCATTTTGCTTAATTGCTTTGCGTCTGTGTTGCTTGCTCCGACTGAATGTGCTGCATTGGCATTACCTCTGCATGAATGCCATCGTCAGTGTCTATAAAAATGTAGGCTCACGTCATAAAAAAAGAAATGGATTAGTCTCAATCTTTCTGCTGCTCCCGTTCCTCCGCCGTCCGCCCCGTGCTTTCATCTGACCTTCTTCTGCACCAACATCTCCAGGATCTCTGGCCATGCCTCTCTCTGTCTCACTATCTCTCTGTCTCCCCCCCACCCCCTCCCCCTCCAGGGAGCAGTTGCAGGAGCTGTATGAGAAGCAGCAGAGCAACCGAAACATCGCGGATCGCTGGCGGGGGCTGCAGGGGGAGTCGGCGGGGGAGAAGCGATGTAGGACCTCTCAGTCTTCCCTGGGTCCGGCCCCCCACCACACGAAAACTAACACGGTGCACGGATCTCCTTCTTTATGAGCTACTCTGTCGCTTCTGTCAGCCCCGGTCATGTCTAGCTCAACTACTACTTTAATGCGCATTGTCTGGGTTAGGGGTTTTATTCCCGCTCGGGCTGTGCCTACATTATAGACTGTCACAGCACTGTGAGATGCTTTGGTTAAATGCGGCAATGAAATGATATGTTTTTGTATATTTATTAATATTTTTGTGAATGGACTCTTTTCGCAATTGGTCCGCAAAGTCAACAGCGGGCTAATTCATACAATGTGTGTGTGTGTGTGTGTGTGTGGCACATTAGCATGCCGGGAGTACTCCACACTTGCTGCCGGCGTTGCCTGCGGCAACAGTCTGCTGGAGGAAAGAGGAAGTAGAGGAGGAGCAGAAGCGACTGCGGGAGTTACGGCTCCGTGAAAACCTAATAAGAAACCTCGGTGTGGCCAAACAGGTCAGCAGCAGTGCCGTACAAAGACAGGTTTTATGGTCGAGGCTGCGTCAGGCCAGCCGTGTAAGGGATAATGTATAGCGGGACATAAACCTTGAAGGGGTTTATGCCACATTAATGACCTGCTCGCTGTACATTATCCCGCTTATTACAAGGCTCCATACTAAATAAATCATTTGTTTGACACAAAATAGAACGACTACAATTTATTTTATTGATTTAAAAATGTATTGATTGCTTCCGCTAAGAAAACATTGTCCATTAGATACGTTTGGAAATGCCTCCGTAGCAACGGTCTGTTATACATAGCAGTGGTGATAACTATTTATTTGTCATGTGGTGTCTTTATCCATCCGACAACCATAGACTGTAAAAATGTAGAAGAAGGGTCCTTCATTGCTTACGATTTTTGAAAACAGAAGCACAAAACATTCACATATTTGCAAAATGAGGCCGTGAATTCCCCTCGCAGTACTCAATGGGAAAAATCAAATTCAATAACTTCCTTTCATCACTTATAAATTAAATAAAAACAAAATTAAACATGTATTTGCTATTTATGAAGCCTGAAACCGCATTTTTCCGGTTGACTTAGAACAGGGGTGTGTCTTTCAGCATCAAATCTTTGGCTTTTACAGGCCGTTAGAGGAACTTAGTGTTTTTCGCCCCTGCCAGGGCTTCACAAACAGGTGCTATCGGCTGCCGCTTGCCCCAAACATAACATTAAAGGTGACATATTATACCACCAGGTGTGAGTGTGGTTAGTCTTGAAAATCGGCCTCTTGTGACATCACAAGTGGGCATGTCCACCTAGATGTATGACGGATAGATGAGCAACATTTGCTACAGTCCACTGGGTAGGCTGGTAGATTGATCTATACAGCACACATCTAGATGGACATGCCCACTTGTGATGTCAGAAGAGGCAGATTTTAAAATGGCTTGTAACGGCTAATGCCCTGTTTACACCTACCCGATAGTGGGCCCCGATGGTGCCCGATGGCTAAATCAGCAGCTATCGTTATAACATCGGCAAATAGCGTGGTTGCATCGGGAAACACCGTTACTCTTCCCGGGAACATCGTTAGACAACGGGAAGAAACGGGAAGAAATGCTCAATGATCGGGCAACAACGGGCAACATCGGCAAAGAACAAACATGTTTGTTAATTTTGGGTCAATCGGGGTAGAATCGGTTACCAGGTGTTTCTATGGGCTAATCGGCTATAATCGGGAATAGAACGGGAGTATAACGTAAGACATCGCAAATCGTTCGGGAATTTTCCTGGGCACATCGGCTATATTCGTTAATCTTCCGCGCTTTATCGTGTTTTATCGTCTTTATATCGGCAACCTCAACACACGAAAGACCCTCGAGAACCCTAGACAAATAACGATTGTGAGTGACCAGATTGTGTTAAGGAAGACCCTCAATCTGCCACTTGTGTATAAATAGGGGGTGATGGATGGATGTCCTACTTTTATAATTACAGGGTACTTCGCCCATTTAGAACCGGCGTTTTATTATTATAAAATCGCTATTTTAATATAAATAAATATATAAATAAATATCAGTCTAAACCAGTCTCCCCTTTGCCTTCTCCCGAAATGACGCCAAACGCGTCATTTGACGTGTTTGGCGTCATTCGAAATGACGTCAAATGACGCCAAACGCACTTCGGGTGTCTCCCCTGGCATACATCGTTATGTTATCGTTATAACATCGGGTATGTGTAAATGCTACCCCGATAAATTGACCCGATCATACATTTTTAGCCCGATGTCACCCGAATCACCCCGACTTCCACATCGGTGGTCCATCGGCCATTAGCGGCCATTAGCGGGATGGTGTAAACGGGGCATAAGCACACTCAAACCTGGTGGTATAATACGTCACCTTTAATGTTGCTTACTTATGTGTTCATTTGTGGCAGTTGTACAACATGTTCCACGACGCGCCGTCATCCAAACAGGCCAACGCCCCGCTGTCCGTCCTGACCGAATCCCACCTGCTTCTCAGAAGGATGACCACCATGGTAGGACAACCAAGCGCCAAAGCATGGATGGAAATATTCATGAAGGGAATGAAATGGCGAAAAATAACACTTTCACACTCAATGTTGAGGTGGAAAGATGAGATGAAAGTCTGATGAGATCAACTAGCAAACCCCCCTTGAATAGAGCTATGATAGTGTAATTGAACTGTATTATACATATATGTCACTGATGCACACGTGTGTGAAAATAAACTTCACACACTAAAATACATGTTTTTGAGTTGCATGTGTGTTGTCTATGTTCCATTATTTTAATGCAAGAAACAAGAAAAACAAAATACGATTGTGTCTCTCCCTCTGTCTCTGTTTCCTCCCAAGCTGGAGCCCTTAAGATCTGATGGAAGGAGCTTTCAGATTGTGCCCACTCTGAGCATCAGTACTGAATGTGGGATGGACTTTGCCTCTCTGAACCCACCATCACATCCAATCTCCAACCATCTGCCCCTAAGCGGTTCCCCCAAGCGGTCCAAGCCCAAGTCTGAGCCAAGCCTTTATCATCGTCAGCAGCAGCACCATCCTCCCATCAGCACCGACCAGAACCCCCAGCCAGTCCCGCTAAACTCCCAGAACCCCCAGGGTCCGAACCAGGCCATGAGTGAGCCCCACATCAGAGCTCAGTTCCAACCCCACCCGTGGGCCCCCCAGCAGCTGTTCGGCCCAGACTCCCAGGGCCATGCCCAGCTCCGGGTTCCCACTCCAGGCCAGACTCACCCGGGAAAACCCCTAAGACCACAAGCCTCCGCCGCCGTAAGTGAAGGGAAGGGGAATAGGTTGGCGAGGGCCAGGTGCTTTTAGGTCTGCTAGAAGGTCAGAGGAAAGTAGGTCACATTCGGTGCCCAATTTGTTGTGATTGATTTCCTTTGACCCTTCAGGTTTTTGTTTGTTTCAGGCATTGCTTAACAGCTGTGTTGTACAGACCAGTGTAACCGTGAAGGCCAGCAAAAGACATGCCTCACTACCCAGTAAGTCTTACCTGTAGCCTAACCAAATATCCTAATCATGACCTCCCAGGGCTCCAGCTTATCTGTTTTCAGATCAGAGTCAAGCCCAGTATTGAAAACATTGTTCCCTGAAGATGCAATGCATCTCTCTCATCCTTCCTGTCCCATCACAGCCAGTGGGTCCTTCTGTAAACTAGGGTCCACGAAGAGCAACTTTGCAGTGCGAAGATCTCGTGGCCATACAAACTCATGGCACCCCTCTCAGCTGGTCAGTTTAGAACTATTGTTTTTATTCACGTGACTCATGATCGAGAAGCTGTTTGTTTGATAGCGGTGATAAGGATGATAATGCTGTATTGGGTTGTAATGGACATAAAAAAACGTAGATGACTCATATGCAACCAATCTTTTCTCATCAATAAGATGATAGAAATACAAACTGTTCATTAAGTAGTATTTTGAATGATTGAAATATTTTATATCTGTTATTGTACTCAGGTTAGACACAAATGTGACATCGAAAAAAATCGTCATTCTCCATCAACAGATATGTCCCACAGGCGTCTATAGCGACCTCCACATTGTGTCTGGTCCCGCCCCCATCAATAAACGACCCAGCCAATGTCCCATCAGGCACAGCGAGACCCCCAGATGTGGGTAAGTAGTGAGTTTGTGTGTGCACACATGCTATAAAGTGTTCCTCTATCCTCACTAGCAATATACTTTATAACAAGAACTCTTTAGTTCTGTTGAACTTTGACCATCTGTATAATTAACGGTCCATATTAATACTTAATTAAGAATCGATCTGAAAGCGTCTGGTGAGCATCCAGAATTTTTTGGTAAGAGAAGAGTCTTAAAGGTGACATATTGTACCACGAGGTGTGAGTGTGATTAGCCATTAGAAGCCGTTTGGTCTTCTGACATCACAAATGGGCGTGTCCACCTAGATGTGTGCTGGATAGAACAGTCTACCAGCCTACCTAGTGGATTGTAGCAAACGTTGCCCATCCATCCATCATACATCTAGGTGAGCAAGCCCACTTGTGATGTCAGAAGAGTCCGATTTTCAAGACGGCTTGTAACGGCTAATCACACTCACACCTGGTGGTATAATATGTCACCTTTACCCTGCGTTCACACCAAAAGATGCAAAAAGATGCCGCGCAGCACGATCCCATTCAAAGTGAATGTAGTGACGCGTAGCGGGTTTGCTGCCGGACCACTTGCTGCCGAGAAAACCGGCAGCAAGATTTGATTTGCGGCGCGGCAAGATTTGATTTGCAGCGCGTTCACGTATTTTGCGGCGCAACAAATGCTGCTCGAGTTGAAATATTTAAACTTTTCGGCAGCAAACGCGTGATGACAGCCAATCAGCTTTCAACAGCGTTGCCAAAGCTGTGTTTTGCGTCCCCTTCAAAGCTGCATCCATATATGCATGGCATGCCGAGCAGTCGATTTGTTACGATGGCCCATTGTTAACAGTAGGTAATGTGTTTACGTGGGTGAATAATTTAACTGTTTTGCACCACTTTACTATCTCTCTTGTATACCAATCCTATGGATGGATATGGATGGTAGGTGTGTGTGTGTGTGTGTGTGTGTGTGTGTGTGTGTGTGTGTGTGTGTGTGTGTGTGTGTGTGTGTGTGTGTGTGTGTGTCACTGAGCTGAGCCAAATGCCTGGCCAGGGGAGGAGAAACCTTTGCTGCGCCGCAAAACTTTTGCTGCGCCGCAAAACTTGATTTGCTGCGCCGCAAACAGTACCGGTTCTTTCAATACGCACACTACGCACGTTGCGTAGGGCCCCGCAAATGTATTATTTATAATAAAGGCCCGTGAACTGCGGGAGCAGCAGTCAGGTAAAGCCTTTAACTCTCCTCTCCTGGTGGGAGAGAGGGAGGGACAGTCCGTGTTAGACCTACAGGGCGGTGAGCCCTTGGGGATCCCCGGTCTCTGTGTGCGTCTTGCTAGCTTCTATAATTTTAGTTGTAGCCTTGTATAGTTACAACTGCACTTAACAAAATGGAAAGTAATGCATACATATTGACTAAGATTGAAGTTTGTTTGCTTGGATAGCCCACAGGCAAATATAGACGCACATACGATTTATTCTTGGTGAATAGATAAAACTCGTGAAATATTATGACAATGGTGCTAAATAATAAACACTTATTAATAGAGTGAGATCATACCGAGAAATATCAAACTGTTGCTTGAAGTATTGGTTTGATGTTTCGAGGTTAGTACGTTGTTTATTATGGCATTTTACTCTCCTTTCATTTTATAAAGACACTTTCGTTGTAGATCGAAAACATGTCGTTTTGTTAAGCTCAAGTCTTCTCACGACTCAATTTGTTTGCCTAGCAACCACTTCAACAGAAAACGGACAATATGGATCTGCTAAATAAAATGGATGAGTGGAAGCACTGGGTGTCAGGTGCGACGGTTGAAAATTTTGGGGGTTCAGTTAGGAGGGCCCCTTGGCAGAATTTTGCCTAGGGCCCCATGGAAGTCTGAACCGGCTCTGGCCGCAAAACTTCGGCGGCAACGCGTACGGGCAGCAAATGCATCTTTTGGTGTGAACGCAGGGTTAAAGGTAGGGTTAAAGCTGATATATGAACTTCAATTTGACTTGTTTAAAAGGCAGTGGAACAATATGTTTGTTAGCCTTTTACAGAGACAGATTTGTGTTGCTTTCAAAACTCAAATTTTTCGACCACCGTCCAAACCCCCAGCACCAAACGGTGATAACTCCCTGGTCCAATGCTCTGAGGCGCATGGACCAGCATTAGGAAGCAGTTCCAGAGACGCATCGCCCCCCCCCCCCCCCCCCCCCCCCGGAAGATGTCCCAAGGAGAGAGGGACTTTAAAAGAGCCAGAGAGAAGCAGGACAACACCAGACCAACTCCACACAGCAAAATATCTGCATTTTTATCATATTTTTATTCATTTTTATGTTTATATCTTGGTGGATTTATTAGACAAACATGTTTATTGTTATGTATGCTGGTGGGAAAATAAGTGCTTTAGTTTTAAATAGTTTCATTTTGTTATAAATGAATGAATTATTTTGTAATTATTATGGTATTACTGTGTAGTTGTTGTTGTTTTATATTGTTAGTCTTCTCCAACTCAGGAATGTGTCATTAGAATATCAGGAAATTTGCAACTGATTGATATTCCCCAGTGTTCTGTTGATCTTGCTTCCTGCTGTCAACAACAGGTTTGACCGAAGGATGCATTTAAGTAGTTCTCCTGCACTTTTATAGGCTTTCCTGTTTGGAGGGCTTGAATTGCTGTCTGTGGTCATCTTAGATATATAGAATACAAATAATAAAAGACCACGTACTGTTGTTTCTCAGTTACATGTCTATATCTTTCAATTAATTTTATTGTGAACGTTAGTTATGTCACAGACTAACTTATGTTACACATTATCTTATGGTCGCAACATGTCAGCAGAATATACCTGGAGAAACAAACCAGTTCTATTTCATGTAGGCTTCGCCGTCGAGGCTTCGCCTTATGGGCTTGTCCCGTGCGCGCACTGAAAAATTTCAACTATGCACCAATCAACTTGGGCACCGCCTACATTTCCCACGGCACCGTGTATATAAGGCGGCGCAAACCGCCGCCCATCCTCCCTTTTCTTTCAGCGATTTGTACTGATCAACGAAACCGAAGATATGACTTCCAAGATGACCGGTGGTAGCAGCGTGGGCGCTCAGCCAGATGGCTATAGGGTGGCGGCCGGACGGCGTGTTTACATAACCTTTGGTTCACCTGCTTCTAAGAAGCAGCGTCCCTTTGAGCGTCGTGGGTGGGCTGGAGACTCATTACACGAACCCGGAGATACGGACGCTTGTACTAGTTTCCTAGTTTCCCACATTATCCCCTCTACCTCCCTTCTACAGTCTGTGGAAGGTGAGGAGACGGGTCTGCGTGCTGTGGTTACAGGCAGCGGACAACGCATGGTCATGAGTGCTACGGCTACATGGCTCGTTGCCTGTTCAGCGGACACGAGCGCGGCGTCTAGACAGCTCGCTTTTTGTACAGCGACTAGCTCTGTAACGTCTACCACTCTCGCTGAGCCTCCTCCCTTTCATGGGATGCCCCCCTTGGTCCACACACTGTGTGGAGGCGGTAGGGGCCGAGGAATACTGGTTATTCCTGGACAGCGTTCCTCAGCTGTCAGCTCGTCCTCTCTCCGACCGCTATGCGTGTTGGCTAGAGCAGTGCGTTCTACCATCGTGGTTGGACAACACGTTGAGATGGGGTCATCCCATACAGTTCAAGCACTGTCCCCCACCCTTTATGGGGTTGGTGGAGACTAGGCTACGGAATACAGCGGCAATCACGGCTCTGGCAGCAGAGGCGGTCCGTCTCTTGGAGAAGGGGGCCATCACTGTTGTCCCCCCCCAGGAGTCACACCTAGGGTTTTACTCCCGCTACTGCCTGGTTTCCAAGAAGTCAGGGGAGATGAGACCTATTCTGGATCTTCGCGTGTCAACAGATTCGTTGCCGCGAGGAGATTCAGAATGCTCACTATCAGAGCGCTGCTCCGATGTGTGAGAGAGGGCGACTCGTTCACATCCCTGGATTTCAAGGATGCTTACTTCCACGTCCCTGTTCGGCAGGTGCACAGGAAGTTTCTCAGTTTTGCCTTCTTGGGGGTGGTGTACGAGTACCAGTGCCTGACATACGGCTACTCCCTGGCCTCGCGCACCTTCTCGAAGTGTGTGGAGACGGCGCTGGGACCGCTCAGGCATCAGGGAAAGAGATTTCTCTTCTACTTCGACGACCTACTTATTCTGAGCAACTCAGAGGAAAATGCGAGAAGGGAAACCATGACGGTGATAAACCATCTCTCTTTCCTGGGTTTTGCCATCAACTGGGAGAAGAGCTTCCCGCTCCCCGGCCGGCAGATAGTCTGCTTGGGGCTTTGCCTAGACTCAGCCGCCATGACAGCGATGCTCTCACCTCCTCGGCGAGACGCCATCCTGTTGGGGCTCTCCCGCTTTCGCATTCTCAGAAACGTGACCGCGCTGTCCACCATGCGCCTGTTAGGGCTGATGGCAGCCGCCCATCCCGTGGTTCCCCTGGGTCTGCTCTTTATGCGCAGACTCCAGCGGTGGTTTGCTCGCCAACGGTTGGACCCCGTGCGACACAAGCTCAGGGTGCTCCTCCTACCCTGTTCAGTGTCACCAGACCTGGAATATTGGGGAACCCCCCCCGCCCTTCTCAGGGGTGTTCCCCTGGGCAGAGTGACATCAAGGTCAAGGTCAAGGTTCAACTTTATTGTCCCCGTGGGGAAATTTGTCTTGGGCACAGTGCATCATTGCTTTCTTAACATACACAAGAGTACAACAGAACAAAAACACAACCACAGACACAAACACAATCAGACAAACCAACATTTTAACATCGAGAACATGGGGCTTGATAGACTTAAACTGCACCTTGCTGTATTACATAGAAATCGACAGTATGGGGATCAAGTGCAAGTGTTTATTTCACTAGAACTTATGGATAAAGTGCTATGTGCTAGAGTGCTTAGTTCTAAAGTGCTATGTGCTAAAGTGCTATGTGCTAAAGTACTATGTGCTAAAGTGCTAACCTATTTATTGCACATCATTCTATTGCACATTGTTCATCAGCTTAATGGAGGCTGGGACAAATGATAATTTAAGGTGGTTGGATTTGCATAGCGGCAGACGGAGTCTTCTCCCTGATGGCAGGGTTTCACGTCATATGTAGTGGTCTTCACGGACGCCTCGTTGACGGGTTGGGGAGGAACGTGCCTCTCTCACTCGGTGGGAGGCGAGTGGCGCACGCCCCCTACAGTCCACATAAATGTGCTGGAACTCGTCGCTGTGAGGAAAGTGCTGTTGCATTTCTTTCACCTGGTGCGTGGCCGCCACGTTCTGATCAGGACAGACAGTGTGTCGGCGGCGGCGTACATAAACAAACAGGGGGGAGTGCGCTCCTCTGCTCTCCACCAAAAGGCGGTCGAGCTCTGGCTTTGGGCTCATCAGTATCTCCTCAGTCTGAGAGCCCTGCATATTGCAGGCGCCCAGAACTTGGGGGCGGACCTCATGTCTCGCGGCGGTCCCCGCCGCGACCAGTGGCGGTTGCATCCCGACATTGTCAGACTGATCTGGCATAGGTTCGGGACGGCTCAGGTGGACCTGTTCGCGTGCACGGAGAACACACACTGCAGGTGGTGGTTCTCTCTCAACCCTCAGGATCTTCCCCCGTTGGGGGTGGATGCGTTGGCGCACACACCTTGGCCGCGGGTTTTCTTGTATGCGTTTCCTACGCTCCAGCTGATCCTTCCTCTTCTGGAACAGGTCAGACGGGAGAGATTGTCCCTAAAATATAGTGGCTCCGGATAACCGCTCAGCTTTGTGGTTTCCAGAGCTGGCGGCGCTCTCACGGACGGCGCCGTGGCCGGTACCTTTCAGACCGGATGTGCTTTCACAGGCCCATGGGACGGTGCACCACCCGCCCGATGTATCGGGATGGCTGTTGGTCTGGCTCTTGAGAGGTTGATCCTGCAGGGCAAAGGTTTGCCTGAAGCAGTTATCAACACTATCCAGGGTGCTCGTGCACCTTCTACTTCTTCCCTCTATGTGGCGAAGTGGTGCGCTTTCTCTGATTGGTCTGGCAGGAACCAAGCTGTCCCATCCTATTGCGAGGATGGGAAGCGTGCTTGCGTTTCTACAGCACTTATTGGAGAAGGGTTTGGCTTTTTCCACTATCAAGGTCTATGCGGCAGCTGTTTCGGCTGGCCATGCGGGCTGTGATGGTGGACCGATCTTTAGCCATCCACTGGTCAAGAGATTCTTGCGTGGGGCTAGACGGGTTAGGCCTGTTTCGCGTGTGCCTACACCACACTGGGATCTCCCCACCGTGTTGCGCGGGTTGTCCAGGGACCCTTTCGAGCCTCTGTCTCAGGCCCCTTTGGATGCCCTGTCCTTTAAAACTGTGCTCTTATTGGCTTTGGTTTCTGCCAAGCGGGCCTGTGAGCTGTCTGTCAGCCCGAGCTGCTTGTTGCTTAACGAGGACAGCTCCTTTGCGCTGCTCAGACCTAATTCTGCGTTCCTCCCTAACAACATTAATAGCTCTTTCCGGTTGAGAGATATTGTGCTTAAGGCTTTTCACCCCCGCCTCATTCTAGTGAGGCGGAGGCGGAGTTGCATCTCCTGTGCCCGGTGCGGGCGCTGGCTAGGTACGTGAAACGCTCTGGGTTCCGCTCCACACAACAGTTGTTTGTGTGTTATAGCGACGCTAGCAGGGGCCGCGCTCTCTCTAAACAGCGGTTTTCTTGCTGGATATGTGAGGGTGATTGATTAGCCTACGCTCGGCAGGGCTTAGCGCCACCATTAGGCGTTAAAGCTCACTCCACACAGTGTGTGGCCGCTTCAACAGCTCTACTCAGAGGCGTTCCGGTGGAAGACATTTGCACGGCTGCGTCTTTCTACATGTTAGACATGTCCAGGGGCTCACTCGGCAGCTCTGTGTTGGAGTCCGGTGCCCCTTCTACGGCTTAAGAATGAAGGCGAGTTATTTTAAGCGGCATCGTTGTAATTCCTATCGCCGGATGGCAAGTTGGACTTGACTGCCAGTATTTCTCTCCCGCCGTTTTCCAAATGGAAAGCGGTGTATAGGGGTTCCTATTGGCTCGCCGATTGACGAGTGGGTTTTTGTCTGCCGGTATGGCACTCCCGCCGTTTTTTAAATAAGAAACGGACGTGAGAAGCTCCTTATTGGAGAGTCGAACTCCGTAGCTCCGCCCCCGGTGGTAGTGGACCTAATGGAAGCCGTGTTGCTCTGGTTTTTCCCTTCTCTTTTCATGGATTCCATGAAGGACGGGCTGGGGCCTCGGGCCTCGGGCCCCAACCCGTCCGGAGGAATTTTATTAAGCTGTTGTGTTTTGCACATCCTCGACTTTTTTGAGTCTTATGTGGCCTGGTGACTTAAGTTTTCTTGACTGGGGTCCAGCAGGAGTACATTGATTGGGCTCCGCTCGCAGCTTCACCTTAGCCCATAAGGCGAAGCCTAGACAGCGTAGCATAGCCTACATGAAATAGAACAATAGTTATGATATTATAACTCTAGTTCTATGATTGTAGGCGTAGCCGTCTAGTTTCCCAGCTGCTGTACCCTCCAAATGCTGAAAGAATAGCGTGGAGGATGGGCGGCGGTTTGCGCCGACTTATATACACGGTGCCGTGGGAAATATGGGCGGTGCCCACGTTGATTGGTGCAGAGTTGAACATTTTCAGTGCGCGCAAGCACGCGCACGGGACAAGCCCACAAGGCGATGCCTAGACGGCTACGCCTACAATCATAGAACTAGAGTTATAATATCATAAATATCGATTGAGTTTGTTTTTCAAAATGTTCCAATGAAAAAAGGCTCCCTCAAAAGCCCCTCCCCCCAAAAAAGTGACTGGCTCACTAGCTTTAGCAATAGGCCTGCCTAGCTCTGTGTGAAGCTGCTAGCACACCGCCGCCCGGCAACCATCCTGATAACCGCCTCGCTACTTCAGATTGATGTGAAAGTGGAAGAACCAGAGACGTCGGAGAACCCGACGAAGTCGTTTTTGATTCATAATATCGTCTGTAGGCACACACAGCTTTTGGCCGTGATAATATGTATCATATGATATAGCCTAGATATCGATGTATCATATGATATTATTTAGATATAGAGCTCCAGGACTGTAACACAAGTGTTGTACACTTCCTTGTTATTTGGATAACCGTTCTGCTTTTGGTGTTATGGCGCACAACACGTCGGACTCTCGTCTCTGGTATTTCTACAACGAGTCTCGTAGTGGGGGTTATCTCAGGCCCCGTTCACACGCCGAAACGGGTGAAACCGTTACGGTTTCGATCTATCCGGTTTCGAAGTATCTCCGTAAAGACGAAGCCAAGCGAAACCGGGTAGATCTGTAGAAACGCTGTAGTACACATTCCAGGCCCATAAGGGGCGCTGCTTCTGGTACAGAAATCCAGAAGAAATGAAATAAGAAGAAGAGGCGAGCATGCGCATAAAGGCTGCCCCCCGAACCACTAACAACACAAACAAACAGCTCTTCTACGATAGCGAACGCGAAGAAAGTAGAGATATTTGTCTGGTCTGACCATGAGTGCGAGATGCTGTTGCGGCTCACATTAGAGTATAAAGTAAGTAAATTGCAACAGAATGTCGACGGGGAGTCCTGCTAGTCCAAATATACAGACTTGTTGAAGGCAATCCAGGACCAGTATCCCAAGGAGGCAGCTGAAGACTTCCCTCACGATGCAATGGCCATTACGAAATCGCAGCTCACGAGCAAGCTCAAGAACATCCGTTCTAAATACCGAGGGGCAGTGGACACAGGGCGTCGAAGTGGCCAAGGGCGCGTGGTGATGCTTTTTTATGAGCTTTGCCAAGAGATCTGGGGTGGCTCGCCCGCAACGCGCTGCATCGAGAGAGCCATGGAGACTGATGACCTTTTGGAGTCGCCGGGGTGCTCGACCCCACCAATGGAGTCGCCATCGCCACATTCGGAGGAATCCAGTGACTGCCTTCCTCCTGCCGTTGTGAAACAGCGCTGACATTTGCTCCAGGTAGGCTAATGATTTCAAGCTTGGTTGGCTGGCTATATGCTAGGCGGCCCTCGACAGGGGGACGGATCGTAAATATTTGGCCTGTTAAGCCCCTTGAGACTGGTCTTTATCTTTAAAGACCTAGGGCTTTACAGATAAAATCGAATTACATATGGGCATTAGCACGTTTGTGTATGCATGTTCCCTGAGAATATAACTCAACAAGCATGTTTAACTTGAACACAATGTCATGCAAATGCGTTTGCATCAATTTAGATTGCTTGTGTGATGTGATGTCTTAAAATCCCAAAGCTTAGTAGTGAAGCTAGTGTAGTGAAGTAGTGAAGCTACTGCCCAATACTAATGTAATTCTGATCATCTTTATTCAAGGCAAAGCTCGACAGCCACAGAAAGGACCGGCTGAAGAGGAAAGCTCGGCCTGACCCGGTGGCGGAAGCCGAGGAGGACCGCCAAATGAAGAGGAGGATGGTGGAGCTGGCTGAGGAGTCTGCAAGAAGCTACGCCGAGAGCTCATTGCAATTAAACTCCAACATTGCCAACATCTGCAGCACTATCCAGGACGGCTTTGCCTTGATGAGGGGAATTATGTACCGACCGCCACAACAGACGCAATATGTACCCCCCCACAGCGGACAATACAATAGCTACCCCTCACCATACATGGAAACCACACCACGCCACACCCAACACAACGCCACACCAATGAGTCAGTTTGCTCCCACGCCATCGCAAACACGCACCCCAGGGAATATACAGGATTCATACAGGCGAGCATTGCTGGAGCTTGACGATGTGGAGTGAGCACTGTGTACTTTTACTTAAGTTTGCAGTTTAATACTTTTACTTATGTTTGCACTATTTACTTCTTTTACTAGTTCTGTTATATTTTGTCTTTTGCGTGTGTCATTTTTACGTTTGCACTTTTCTACTTTTGCACATTTTTGACTTATTTATTTTGCACTTCAATAAAAAAAAGATTTGAAATTTGCCATCCTGTTTATTTTCAACAACACTTTTCAATGACAGATTAATCATAACTTTCTAATCAATTCAACACAGCCACTTGGGTTTAAGGGTCAAAGTACTTTGTGAGCACTCTTCTCACTCGCTTTCCCTCCCCCTCATTACATTCTGTGTAGTTGCATTGCGTAGGAGGCTGCCATTCATTCACTTAGTATTGTTCCCATCACAGTGCGCTCAGCCACAGTCTCCTTGCTGTCCTCACAAAAGTTATGCAGAACAAAACAAGCGTAAATAACGGGGCAGGTCTTGCAAATTGATGTCCATAGGCCTTCTCAGTGCAGCGAATCTGGCCTTGAGGCGACCAAAAGCACACTCGATGACCATGCGAGCCCTGCACAAACATAGCCCAAAATATTGCTCTTGGGGTGTGGAGCCACCACTGGAGTATTCCTTCATCAAATAAAGCAGCAGGGGGTAGGCTGGGTCCCCAAGAAGGAAAATTGGTATGGCCGCTTCGTCGTCCACAATCTTCTTTTTTCAGAGCAGGGATCTTGCCAGTTTTGAAATACGAGCTAAGCTTGGAATTAGCAAAAACTCGTGCATCATGTACACTCCTGAACTTGAAGTCACAGACAGCCTGCACATTAAGGGAATGTTTGCCTTTCCTGTTGATGTAGTCCATGGAGTTTCTGGATGGCTGTTTGATTTCAATGTGGGTGCCGTCCACCGCTCCCAGACACTGTGGCATGCCATGAGCACTATGGAAGCCCAAAACCAGATCCTCTGCCTCGGGCTCCGTAAAAGGCATCATGATATATTTTGGACCCAGATGGATGGAGATGGCTTTGCATGTCTCTCTGATCACAGTGGAAACGGTCGGTCGCGACAAGCCGAAGGCGTTGGCAGTTTTCCGTAGCCGTCCTTCGTTGCTCAGGTAATAGAGCGTTACCGCAACCTTTTTGACGGTATCAACTGGCATGGTTGTGGATTGTCCATCGATGTATGGACAGAGTTCTTCGCTCAGTGCGACGAGGGAAGCTCTGGACATGCAGAAGTTCTCCCTCCATTCATCGGCCACGACAACTCCATTTACGAAGTTGTCCGACCAACTGCTGGTTCTGCCGGTTCTCACCCAAAATCTTCTCCTGGTTGCCCTCCTGGTGGAGCTTCGCGGTTGATGTAAATCGTGTATTAGTCGGTCCGTCATCCTTCTTCTCTCATTTCGGTCGCGGATTCTCAATAAATAATGGCTTAGCAACCCAACAAGGGACATGATATGCTGCAGAACGATTACAAGCTTGTAGTCCGCCATCATCTTTTTTGTTGTGATTTCTGAGACTCTGCGGGCTTAAGAGCCATTGGCTAGGAGGTCGAGGGGTGGGGCGATGACTTCATGGTTTGCGGTTTCAGTCGGTTTCAGGCGTCCACACGAATCCAAAAGGAAACCGGGTAAGCGCTGCCCGGCAACAATCCCTTTCTCCTCCATGTCGCGGTTCAGTCTACTTCAGATTGATGTGGACGTTGAAGAACCAGGAACGTCGGAGAACCCAACGCGATCGTTTGAGATTCATAATATCGGCTCACACAGCTTTTGGCCGTGATTATATATATTATATGATATAGATATCTATGTATATGATATTATTTAGACATAGAAATCCAGGAGTGTGTACAGGAATGACGTCGTCTGTGTGTTCTAGAATATTTACAGAACACGGCTAAAGGCTGTGTGGGCCTCGCCATTGCGATACATCCACTATAAACAGAACGCATGGTACTGTGGCTGCAAGCTGCTCGGGGCCACACCCCCACCCTCCTCCTAGACCTGCCTTCTCCCTCCTCATTTGCATTATAGCTACAGGCAGGGCTCTACAGTGCGCCCATTTCACTCGCATTTGCGAGTGAATATTTCGGCGTGCGAACGAGAAAAACAAAACAGGAGCGAGCGTGCGAGTGACTTCTCCACAGCGCACTATACTATACCAAACGCGAAGGGGCGAAACTATTCCATACAAAGCAGCGATTCCATTTGCAGCGCAACACTTTTGCCCGGCACGGGCGAGCGCGATCAGGTGGATTTGCAGCACGCCACTTTTGCCCGAGTTTAAATATTTAAACTTTCCTGCGACATTCGCGTGATGACAGCCAATCAACGTTCAACAGCGTGGCCCCTGAGTGACGTGCGTAACGTAACAGCCAATCAGTTTTCAACCGGCCAACCATTCCCTGCAGTGCAGTGAACCGCAGAATGGAGGAGAGAGTGATTGTTGCCGTTAGCGACTCCCCGAGCTCTATATAGAATAGTATATGATATAATATAATTGTATTGTAGATATAATTTCACGGCCAAAAGCTCTGTGCGCCTCCGGATGGCCGTAGCGCGGGAGGCGCTACGGGAGGGTTTAGCGGGGTTTGTTTACCTACGTTGCTATGGTTACGAGTCTTGTGTGTTCCACGGATTATTAGGTATCTAAATCGCTGTCTAATCAATACTTAATTCACTGCCTCTTCCGTGGTCATTACAATATTATGAATAGACTGCGTGGAGAAAGTTAATGCTGTTACTGTAGTCGATAAAGTCTACAAATTCAACCCCCAACTGGTTGAAGGATATCGGGTGGCTAGTTTATGATGCTAAGAACATGAAAATGTTCCGTACATTTTGTAAGGAAGCCCCATCGGCAATGGCAAGCTCCTCTCTGGTTATGACGGGGAACCCTAATCTGAAACGCGATGCTGTGGTGAAACACATCGAGTCCACTAGGCATTCTCGCTGTCCCGATTTCTATATAAATCGCACCCAGCCCAATAACCCTGGTACGGTGGAAGCCGAAATTGGTGCTGTTTTGTGTAGCCTAAATGTAATCTTGTCTATTTATTTGTCTTAATTTTGCTTTAGTAAGTTGTTGCTGTTGGTGTGTGCAATTTCTGCACGCTAATAAATGTTCTAAACAAAAACCTATTGTGCCCCCAATTTTTTCCCTGTGCTCATAAATTATTTAATTTAGGGGCACGAGTGCTCCTGAAAAAAAAAGTTAGTGTAGAGCCCTGAGCTACAGACACCAAATCAGCGCATTTGGGGGAAGCTCAAGGTGCGACTGGCTCGGAGTGGCTGTAACTGCACCACGGCTGAATTTCGGGAACGTCTTTGAATACTGTGTTAGTGGCCCACTAATACCTATATTAAAGCATCCATAAAATAGCATGTCATGGCACCTTTAATGAAAAGTAGCTTTAATTAACGGCAAGTCACTTGGGAAATGTGAATGACTAAATGTTAAATAGTACTGGTTTCAGTTGCTTCTCTAGCTAGAGACCAAAAGACGGAGGTACTTCACAAGAAGTTAATCTTCTCCTTTCCAGTCCTGTCTGGTCCCGCTTCTCATACACTACTCATACACTACTCGCCTTTCCCCTCTAATTAGGCTACAGTCTAGTATATCATGCTAACCCCAAGTTTAAGGAGACTTATGTTATAATGGTGTATAAAATATAAAGACATAATGTATCATGTTAACCCGAAATTTGAGTATAGGACAGAATCTAGATTATAATGCTATAACCCTTAGTTTGAGGTTAGACTAGAATCTATTTTATGCTAACCCTTTGAAGATAAGCCATGATTTAGCTTTATCATGCTCACCCTCAATTAGAGGATAGACTATAGTCTAGCTTATCATGGTATCTAGGGGTGCAACGGATCACAAAGCTCACGGTTCGGATCGGGTCACGGTTTTTGAGTCACGGGTCGGATCATTTTTGGATCAACAACAACAATAAAGATAACAAGACAAATGTGACTTTAAATAAAATCTTCAACTGTGTAAAAACAAAATAAAGTGAAAAGTTAGGTAATAATCCTGCTTCCTTTAAGCATGGTCAATATTTAAAAAATTTGCAATCTGAGGCATTATTCCTTCTTCTTTTTAACATGGATAGGATAGTAAATTATCCCTAAACCTGGATTTACAATTCAGGATGTCTGCATTGCCTGGGGAGAGTTTAGAGTCTACACTCTCCTAAGGCAATGCAGACATCCTTATCTTCTTTTTTTTTGTTTGGTAGCGAAATACAGTTTCTGTGGTGTTTTATTTGGCATTTTGTTAATCCATTGATTTCGGTTCGGAGACTCATTGCTCATTGCAAGGGGGGTTGGTTGTGGTCTTTTCGCTCGGTTCTAGCCCTACTGTTGATACGGCGAACCGAGCGAAAAGACTAAAACCAAACCTAAACACGTCCGGTTCCGGTTCCGGTTTACGTTTCAATGGGATTTACGGAACGTCAAATAAAACACAACAGAAACTGTATTTCGCTACGATACTTGATGATGTTGTTGATACCGGAATTGTCCTCTAAACATGCGCTGATCACGTCAACGCACAACTTTTTTTTTTTATCAGCTGATCCGCGGATCACTTGCGTCCCGAACCGTGATGGTTGATCCGTACGGATCACGGGGAACCCGTGAACCGTTGCACGGCCCATCCGGAGGCGCACAGAGCTTTTGGCCGTGATATTATTATACAATTATATTATATTATATATAGGGAATATTGCACTACGGACCTCTATGTTGTTACACATAACGGAACCGGAAGTTAATGACTATTTAGATGTAAACATACCAGCACCTTTAGCTGCTCATGAAATGTTTGGTTATTTTCATTTCACTGCTATCTTTCATTAAAGATAGTGAACAAATGGAAAGTTGTTGTTATTTATAACCAAACACCTGGATGAAGCCAGCGCGCGCAAACACCAAAGTGGAGAAACTCAGGCGCCCGTCCATAGCATTGGCTGGAACAGCCGAGACCTGGTCATACTTCCTAACCCGCTGGGGTGAGTACAAGAGGGGCACTAAACTAATTGGATCAGATGTTGTCACACAACTGCTAGAGTGCTGTGAGGAGGATCTGAGAAAAGACCTCACCCGTGCTGCAGGCAAAAGCCTAGTGGACAGTGATGAAAAGGACGTTCTCTCTGCCATAAGGGCACTCTCTGTCCGTGCAGAAAACACAATGGTAGCTCGAGTTGCCCTATCTAACATGCGACAGGGACACGAAGAGCCCATCCGATCATTTCATGCTCGCTTAAAGGGGCAGGCAGGCATGTTTAAATACGAAATGACATGCACTAAGGAGGGGTGTGACCAAGTCAACGACTTCACAGAGGAAATATTGCGCGATGTGATCGCCCGCGGCATAGCAGACCAAGAAATACAGCTCGATCTGCTTGGCGAAAAGAATCAGGATATGCCACTAAAGGACATAATAGAGTACATCGAAGCCAAAGAGTCAGGAAAGCGCTCAGCGTCACGCCTGCATGACCCTCAGAGCACGGACACTATCAGCAGCTCATATCGACGGGGGAAGCAGCAGGACGTCCGCGCCAGAGGGGGCGCCAGAGCGGAGCAATCCAAGGTCAAGGCCGAGGGGACGTGCATCTACTGCGGCGAGGCAGGCCACGGCAAGACGCCTCAGTGGCGTGCCAGGCGCGCCGATTGCCCCGCGTACGGCAAGACGTGCCGGAAATGCAACCGTCAAAACCACCTCGACAAGGCCTGCCTGGGTGGCCGGTCATCTAGGCCCGCACCGGAGGAGACTGATGGGGTGAGCGACGAACAGCAGGCGACCACCTTCGGCGAGCTGTGCACAATCACCAGCACCGCCGACATGGTACGCACACTCCCCCTCGCTCACCACCTGTATGATGACATGTGTGACAAGTGGATGAAGCGCCCGTCCAACTCACAGCCATACATCCACCTCACACTCAGCATTGAAAACGAGGATTACAAAGCACTGGGCCTCGACCTCCGGAAACGCACCCGCACTGTGACCCTGCCTGCCATGGCTGACACGGGTTGCAAGAGCTGCCTGATCGGCATCAAGGTCGCCCAACAGATGGGCCTGAACACAGACGACCTCATTCCTGTATCCATGACCATGAAGGCCGCGAATAATGAAGGCATACAGATTCTCGGGGCCGCCGTCGTCAGGTTCGCTGGTAACAGCAGCGACTCCCGGAGATTGGAGACGCTCCAGATCGCGTACGTGACTGACACCTCAGACCGTATATTCCTGTCTCGTACAGCCTGTGTGGACCTGGGCATTATCTCAGACAGGTTCCCAACACTCGGGGAGGTCAACCATGCGACCTCAGACCCATGTGACTGCCCGCGGCGTGCGTAACCTCCGACCAAGCCAACCACGCTCCCCATGCCGGCCACGGAGGCTAACAGGGGAGCTCTACGGAAACACTTACTTGGACTATACGCTCAGAGCACATTCAATACATGTCCCCACCAGCCCTTGCCGAGAATGTCTGGTCCACCTCTTCGTCTCATGCTCAATGAGAATGCAACGCCGGTCGCCTGCCACACCCCGATCCCAGTGGCCATACACTGGCAAGGTGAGGTGAAGGCGGGCCTTGACCAGGACGTTCGTCTTGGCGTGCTGGAAGAAGTGCCCATTGGCACGCCAGTGACGTGGTGTCACCGCATGGTGATCTGCGCAAAGAAGAACGGCAAGCCACGACGTACCGTCGATTTCCAAGCACTGAACAAGCATGCCCTCCGTGAGACCCACCACACGCAATCTCCCTTCCACCAGGCGAGACAGGTGCCCAGTGGGAAATGCAAAACTGTATTCGACGCCTGGAATGGCTACCACAGCGTCCCACTGCATGAAGATGACCGCCACAAGACGACGTTCATCACACCATGGGGGCGCCACCGGTACCTTTCGGCGCCACATGGGTACACAGCGTCGGGAGACGGTTACTCACGGCGCTATGATGAGGTGGTTGCGGACAACGGCAACAAGACCAAGTGTGTGGACGACACTCCTGTGGGCTGATACAGTTGAGAAGAGTTACTTCCAGGCGGCACAATGGCTGGACGTTTGTGGCAGGAACGGAATCATCCTAAACCCGGAAAAATGTGTCTTCGCTGCACCCTTGGTGGACTTCGCAGGCTTCACAATCACCATGTCTGACGTACGGCCATGCAGCCGTTACCTGGAGGCTATCCGAGACTTCCCACGACCGCGCAACGTCACCAATGTCAGGTCCTGGGTCGGACTGGTCAACCAAGTGGCCTACGCCTTCAGTATGGCCGAACGCATGCAACCGTTCCGGAAACTCCTACTGCATGGGGTACGCTTCGAGTGGTCTCCGGAACGTTTTCCGCGAATCAAAGGAGGAGATCGTCCAGGAGATCGAGCGCGGCGTCCGCATCTTTGACAAGTCCAGACAAACATGCCTCACAACGGACTGGTCAAAGGAGGGCGTCGGCTTCTGGCTGTTCCAGAAGCACTGTCAGTTCACGCCGGTCAGGCCCTTCTGCTGCACTGATGGATGGAAGGTGACCCTGGTTGGCAGCAGGTTCACACACGCGGCCGAGTCCAGATACGCGCCTGTAGAGGGCGAGGCGCTTGCGATCGCTGACGCCTTGGACAAAGCGCACTACTTCATGTTGGGCTGCAGGGACCTGATTGTGGCAGTCGACCACAAGCCGTTACTCAAACTCCTTGGCGACAGAGCCCTCGACGACATACCCAACCCCCGTCTCAGGAACCTCAAGGAGAAGACCCTGCGCTATCGTTTCCGCATCATTCATGTCCCCGGGATGAAGAACAGGGCTGCAGATGCCATGTCGCGCAGGCCGGTCGGCACACCGTGCCCGTCGCCCATGGATCTTCCAGACGACAATGCCGCCATGGTGACCCACCTCTCACCCAGCGCACACGCTGATGTGCTGTCTCTCATACGGTGGGCAGGGCCGGTGGCCGATGATGTTGAGGAGGGCGACCTGGCCTGGTGCGCTGCGGGGCTTGAACGCTGCAGTCCGTGACATGGGACCATGTCAGGGAGGCCATGAGCAGCAGCGACGATCTGCGCACGTTGGAGGAGATGGCGGCAGACAGCTTCCCCGAGTCAAGGGCTGGGATGCCGGTGGCGATTCGTGGCTTCCACCAGTACCGCGAGGATATCACATCAGCTGATGGGGTGGTCCTGTACAAGGATAGGGTAGTCATACCACCCTCACTCACAAGTGCTGAGCGCCCTGCACGCTGCCCACCAAGGCGTCTCCATGATGACCGCCCGCGCGGAGTCGTCTGTGTTCTGGCCAGGCATGTCAGCAGACATCTGCGCCACTCGGAATAACTGTGAACACTGCCACCGGATGGCGCCCACTCAGCCCGCGGCGCCGCGGACCCCGCCTGTCATGGCCATTTACCCCTTTCAGACTGTGTGTTCAGACTTTGTCATGCACAGGGGTGTGCACTATCTTGTGATAGTTGACCGCTACTCGAATTGGCCAATCATCTCGAGGTCGACGGGTGGCACCGCAGACCTCATATGCCACCTACGCCGTGCCTTTGCACGTACGGGACTCCGGAGGAGCTTGCATCGGACGGGGGGCCAGAGTTCACCTCCGCCGAGACCAGGTCTTTCCTTCACAGATGGGGTGTACACCACCGCCTCTCATCGGTGGCCTTCCCCCACAGCAACTGCCGCGCAGAGATCGGGGTGAAGACGATGAAGCGGCTCATCACTGACAATACAGGCCCGAAGGGCGAACTCGACACTGACGCTGTGCAGAGGGCGTTACTCCAGTACCGTAATACGCCGGACCCTGACACAAAGCTATCCCCTGCGATGTGTGTCTTCGGCCGGCCCATCCGCGACTTCATCCCGATTCCACCCGGGAGGTACAGGCCGCACGTAACATGGCGTGAGACACTGACGGCAAGGGAGGAGGCCCTCCGCAAACGCCACATACGCACAGCTGACGCTTGGGCGGAGCACAACAAACGCCTCCCTCCTCTCGAGGTGGGGGACTTTGTCCGCGTACAGAACCAGACGGGACCTCACCCTAACAAGTGGGACAGGACGGGTAGTGTCGTTGAGGTGCGCCAGCACGATCAGTACGTGATCAAGATTGACGGGTCGGGCAGGATCTCAACTCGGAACCGAAGATTCCTGCGCAAGTTCTACCCGGTCCACAGCGACCGGCCCCCACCTCAATCGATCTATGACGATCTGGCGTCTCGTGTCACTGTACCAGCACTCAGTGCAACGCAGCGGCTGCCTGGTCTTGTGAGCGGCCCGGTGAGGCCCGTGACGGAATCAGGGCCCGCTCCACCACCGGCACTGCCACCTGCAGGCTCTCCCCGGCGCGGGATGCAGCCCACCCCTATCGTGCCAGTGGTGCCGGCCCAGGGCATCCTTCGTACGCCACCGCCGGGCTTTGTGGCCCCTATGGCCCCTCTCCCACCGCCACCCGATGTGCCGACGGCGACAGGCTTGCGCCGGTCCACCAGGAGGGCCGGTGTGCCTGCCTGGCATAAGGACTTTGCTATGGGGTAGTCTTTGATGGGTTCTGTGGGCATTGTGTTCATGTTGGGCCTTCCGCTTGTTTTTGTGGCGCATAGTGCGCACAACCATTCGTTTGGTGCTGTTTTGTTGTTTTAATCAGCCTTTGTGTTAGAGTGTTAAAGGCTCAGGGGGAGATAGGGAATATTGCACTACGGACCTCTATGTTGTTACACATAACGGAACCGGAAGTTTTTAGATGTAAACATACCATCACCTTTAGCTGCTCATGAAAGTTTGGTTATTGTCATTTCACTGCTATCTTTCATTAAAGAAAGTGAACAAATGGAAAGTTGTTCTTATTTAATATACTATTATATAAAGAGCTCCGGGAGTCGCAAACGGCAACAATCACTTTCTCCTCCTTGTGCAGTTCACCCCGGACTGCACTGCACTGAGTTGGCCGGTTGAACGCTGATTGGCTGTTACGTTACACATGTCACTCAGTGGCCACGCTGTTGAACGCCGATTGCGGGGGAACATAGGACCCTTTTCCCAGAAAAGGGTCCTATGTTCCCCGCTTTTCCCAAAAAGGGTCCTATGCTCCCCGGCAGGGACGTCCTTAGGGGGGGGTAAATTAGGATGATTCCAGGGGCGCAGCACTGACGGGGGCGCCCCAGAGGAAACTGGTGGTATTATAACAATTATGAAAAAAATTAAATAAATTAAATAAAATTAAATCATCAAATTAAGGTGGTTTGTTTCGTTGTTTTTTTGTGGTTTGTTCCTCCATTTTTACAAAATCATTAGAAAGTCTTCACCCTATTATCACCCCTCTCATTTGTCATTATTTGGTACAGCCCACATCTTACGCTACTGCAGAGCAAAGTAGCAGCCAGGCAGATCAGAAGCAAGTGCAGACTGCTAGTGTCTTAAACTAGCAGTCTAAAGTCAGTTTGTGTGTATCCCGGTCGGTGAAATGAAGAAGTCAGGTTGTCAGGGGAGGAAAGAGAGATGAAAGAGCTCAAAGCGGTCGACAGTTCGTCACCCAGTTTTTTACCAAGAAAGGTATATTCCTTCCTCTACACTTTCTCAACAACCTGATAACAAGCCTAGCCTAGCAGCTAGCGCTAATGTAGCTAAAATGAGCGGACTATTTAATATCTCCCGTAGGCAGGTGAGGCCAAGCAATGTGGCCATAGCGTCTTCATAGGGTCAACGTCTTTCCTAGGTGTAAATTAACGCTTCTTAACCTACACCCTCCAGCCAATCAGAATCGAGTATTCACCCAGACCATGGTATAAATGGAGATAATGCAATGATTAACATTCCGTACTGCTTGCCAACATGATAATAACATTTATGTAAACAGATTTTGAATATTTTGATTGGCTGCATGTCAATATTAGCAGACATTAAACTAAAGATACTTACATTTTAGCTGACTTTTAACTTTAAGTCAGCTAAAATTACAAGTAGTCTACCCTTAGATTAATAGCTGCTATTTATTGTAGGCTAATGCAGCAAATCAAAACATACAAATACATATTTAGTCATGCCCAGCTCAATCCAATCAAATAGACTGCTGACAACATTGTTTAATATGTTCAGATAATTATGAGACATATTCTGAATTATAAGATGTATCTTAGAGTCAGGGCCCTCTTCAAGCCATGATGATCCCACAGAAGAAACCAGTGAGGTTGAAATAGAAGAAGGGGAGAAGGAAGACATTCTAAGTAGAAGCAGCACAGTCTATTAGCTTATTTCTGTCTATAGTAACTACAACCCAGGTAAATGTGTAACTAAATACTAACTAACTATCTAGTGTACAAAGTAGCCTAGGTAAGTAGGTAAGTTTATCATGTTGTTATTCAGTTGTTATTCATTTTCTTCTGATGATAATGACTACCCAATTTTGACCCAGTATTACCCAATATTTAATGATTATAAAAGGTGAATGAATATATAATATAAAAAATGTAGGCTATATATAATTTCATTTTTTTTTGTTGGGGGGCGGGGGGGCTCCATAACTTAATTCTGTCAGGGGGCCCAGAATTCCTAGGGACGTCCCTGCTCCCCGGTATGTATGGCTACAGGGGAACATAGGATCCTTTTTGGGAAAAACGGGGAACATAGGACCTTTTTTAAAATAAAGGGTCCCCGAGCGGGGAACATAGGACCCGGGGAACATAGGGATGACCCCTTACAATGCTAACTCAGTTAGCAGGTGAGATATCTCTCCCTTACTTTTTTGCACTGCCACTTCTTCTTCTTTCGTGTAATTTCCTTTGGAACTATCGCACAGGGATTGCTAAATTCAGCAGCCAGTTCAGTGTCTCTCCGTCCAGCTGTACCAGGCCTCTACGGCCATGTGGGGCGCCAAAGGTCGGGCACTCGTTGATTATGTGTGAGACCGTCTGGGTAGCCCCACATTGGCAGGTGTCTGAGGGGCTTGATCCTGTCATTTTCTGGAAGGACTGGGTTCTCCCCCAGCCTGTTCGGAGGCGGTTGAGCCGAACCCATGCCTTCCGCGGAGTGGCGACGAAGGCATGCAGGTTGGTGTTTGCGTCCTTCCATTCATCTTGCCACCTCATGTCCATCCATGTCTCAGAGACAGGGCCAGACCTTAAGAGATCCGCAGCTCTAGTGGCGAAGTGTTGCCTCGTGATCCTTTGGGGTGTGTACTGCCACTGAGCCATCAAAATAAATTGACATTCTGGATGTGTGAGGTGGTTGTTGTTAAACCATTACTGTTAGAAGCACTCTGCTTACGACACATACTTCACTTACTTCTGTATTTATTGGTGGGGGTATCTAGGGTTTCTCATTTCCGCTGTATACAAGTGGTTTGCGCTTCTCTTAGCCTTGTAACGTTGTAAGTAGGACATCATTCGCAGGGATAATTGATGCACTGGTAAAGGGCAGAGCGTGTAATGTGCAAACTCTGATCAAGGTTAAATGCTATACTGGTTTACTGCAGGCCTTACGACACAGTCGTCAGCCCCAAAGTACTTTTCAAATACCTCCAAATGTCAGCCGGGCCAGCTGGTTTACTAGCTCTAAACACATAAATACACAATCCTGCCGGGGATCCCAGACACTTGTCTCAAGGAAATTAATCCAAGAGTGTAACTGCATGTGATCCTTTTTTTATTCCTTTTGCCAGTCTCTCTTATAACTCCTTGGACCTTGTTTTAACTTGCTCTCCCCCCGCAGCCTCTTTATCCTTTCCCTCGGACAGACCAGTTTGTCCCCCCAACCCCCCATATCGGATGTCTTGGCCTGCTACATTCAAACAGTCCAGCGAGTGCCCTACCGGCTGTACTTATGGTCTTACCTTATTGTCCGTAATAGCTATAGTGATGCACGCTTTCCTACACACACACCCACACACACACACACACACACACACACACACACACACACACACACACACACACACACACACACACACACACACACACACACACACATACACACACACACACACACACAGCAGCACCCCCCTCCCCCCCTCCCATCCCATCCAGCCTACTACAGACAGCAGGAAGACCAGTCCTTCAACCCTCCCTCCCCTACTCCCAACACAACAGTCCACCTCTGTACTTACTGATCATGATGCCACCACCCCATGATACCGGTGGTTTCAGCCAGTCTCACGCCGGCCCCAGCCCTACACACACCCTGCTTCTTCTTCTTCTTCCCCCTGTACTTAACCTGGGTTTCTTCCTCATTGTCCTGTATTATTTGACACGGTCTATTAACGGGTACTTATTTGTTTCAACCTGCACATCTTGTGTTGGGAGGGGAAATCACCTGTCCAGGTGGCGGAGAGCCGGGGATCAGTGCAGGGCCTTGTGGGGACTTAAGGACACACCTGGTGTCCGCATGGTGGTAATGAGCACCCACAGGCGAGAGAAGGGACACCTCTTTTGCTGTGCTCTGGTTTGGAGACCTTCCAGAACTGAGATTGCTGGATTGTATTGAAATATAATGTTGTCGTTGCATCTTCATATAGCTGATTTTCGAGGTGGCCCTGAGCAAGACAACTAACCCTAACTACTCCTGACGAGCCGGCTGTCGCCTTGCAGGGTTGACTCCACCGTCGCTACGTCAATTTGTGTATGAACCGTTGTAAGTCGCTACGTGAATATGTGTATGGATATGTGTGTAAGTCGCTTTGGATAAAAGAGTCGGCCAAATGCCATAAAATGTAAATGTGAATATCAAAGGGTGAGGCTTTTGATTGCACGAAAAACATGTACCGTTGGGACGGATGTGTTTCACAGCTTCTGTGAAATACTATTAACTGTTGATTTAAAATGGGACTTCATAACGGCAGATCCATATTGTCTGTTCACTGTTCATCATAACTTTGTGCCCAACTTAATCTCCAACTTAATCTCCCAGTTGTGAAAATATGGACTCTAAATTGCATTTCATGACGTTGTGTTTATATAATCTTATTGTCTCAACATTGACTTAACATCAGGCACAGCAATGCAGCAGACACAAGCAGAAGGCTCTGGCATATACTGGGGAAAGGAATCAGCTTGTGGTACCATCCCCACTTTGCACTGGGCACATCAGAGCGTGCTGCCCACTGAACACTGTGTTCTGATGCTATAAACACATATAGATTTCTCCAATTGACTGCAGGTATTTACAGCTCTCGTTAACGCTCTGACAGAGAGCCTGCAAGGATTCATCCTTATTACCGTTGCCGTAATTCCTCTGTTTGCCAACGTATAACCATAGAGTGATGGTAGGTGGGGTTATTATTTCATAGTTCTCAAGTGGTTTTGTGGGCTGGGTGTTGCATTTCATTAAACCAACCATAAGCCCTGCTGGATCAAAGTCTGCCACTATTATGCAGTCCAGTAAAGCGATGCATCTTGTAGAATATATTATTGTTGTGCTGTTTTGGCTGATCTTTGTGTATATATAATATAACTGTTGTATACATTGACCAGTTATAGCCTATCAACCAGTTATTATATTGGGAATACTGAGCTCAGACAGAAGACAATGGAGTGGACAACCTTTTTACCTGTAGGTGGTAAACCGTGGCCATTCTGGATACTGGACGGCTACAATTGTGGTGGAATTGCTTTCACATGATGGCCTAATGAAATCTTAATACATTGTGGGGTTTTGTCACTGTGATTGGGATGTTATAGCCAGAAAGCTGTAAAAGCTATGGCGTGGGTTTTAAGAATGTAGGAAGTAGGTTGGCGGTTGGAGGAGAAGGGTTGGAAATCTGAGAGCAGACGTGCTGGCCGTGGTTCAGGAAGAGAGTCGATGATGCCCTGGCTGGGCTCCTCTGAGCCCTCAGTGGCTGGTCATCGCTGCTTGTTCTTTAGAAGATTTCTGGTCGATTTCTGTGATCGTTTTGAAAGACTAGTTGTGACTTTCATGTGAGACGCACCGAATAGACTTTAGGTACAGCGATTTTAAATGTGTACAGATAGGATTTAATTAATGTCATTTTACTTCATATGTGTATTTATATCTACTATAAAGAAAATCTGTCAGCCGCTTTTAAAATTGGCTGCTTTAATTGCTTTATCGTTTTACGATTGCAACAATGCTATTAAATATTGTGTAAATACATTTTAGATTTAAAGGTTCAGTGAATGCATTACAACTGCACTGAAACTTAAGTATCGATAACTCAAAACAAGAATGTTATGAAACAAAAACTACGTCAAGATAATTGTATGACCTTTCTGTGCCTCTGGTCAAGCTAAGCCTCTCCATTTGCTCCTCTACTGCTCCTCTACTACTGCTTACTTTAATAAGAATCAACAAAACAAACTAGATCATCTTACTCTATACCAAACCTTTTAAAGCCGTTCTCTCTGCTATGCATACTATACTATAAGCAGTTACAGAAGTTAGAAAACAACAAAATCAAACTTCAACATAGAAATACGTACATTATTTAAATATCCTCTCTTCAAAAATGTGTTTTCTTTTAGAAGGAAAACACACACTATGTAACCTAGAAGACACAAGCCAAACACCCACAAGAAGAAGCACACACTGTTCTGTTTGAGTGGTTTTAATCGGTTTATGGCTTCATTGAAAGGTTAGGTATTAAACCCTATGGGAGGACTGAACGATAGGTACAACTATAGTCAATGCCTGTTAAAGTGCTGAACAGATACAATCCAGCTTGCTCAGATCCCTGTGTCCTGCTGACCCTAACCCGCTTAAAGGACAACCGTACATAAAATAAAATGTCATGGTGTGGTCACAAGTGTGTTTGGGTTGCATGGCATCTGGCTCCAGAAATGGTTATTTCTATTGCAACCAGGTCTTAGAGAGGTTTTGTGAGGACAAAATTACAGGTCCCGAGATGTTCCCATAGAGCCTGTTCAATAAATATACATTTCTTAAGAACTGTACTGATATTGCTGGATCAGAGAAGAGCACAACTGCCAAAGCGGTGCTATGTCTCTTAACTTTTCAAACCAAACAGAGACTCCTCATAACGTCTTTCCTCACTCACCATACTTAAGTTAAATATTGATTTTCTTGAAACCCGGCACAAGTTACACAGCCTTAACATCCATCTTACTGGTGGCCTTCTCCTCTGAGGGGTGGGTTTGAATTGAGGGGATCACAGATAACAATGAGCACCACTGAGTGAATCCTGAGTCTCTCATCTCATCGTCATCCGCTTATCGGTTTATTGAATCCTGAGTGAATGCACTAATTAACTTTTAAAGAATAATAACGTAAAAACATGTGAGGTTTTTTCAATCAAATTTATTTAGGAATTCATTTCTTCACTTATAGTACAATTAATGACTTGATTCCTTCACGTGTGGTGTTACATTAAAACAGAGATCTGGTATTAAATACAATATTAGTGCAAATTGTGATACAAGGAGTCAGTTCAGATCATCTCTATACAAAATATGTAAAATGTTCTTCAAAATAGATTATTAGCTAATGTCTGCGTCTTATAATATATGGATTACTGTGAGGTGAGTCACCCACTGGCTTTCTATTTAGTTTGGACTCTATTCAACAGATTTCTCTTGCTTTTATATTTTATGTGAATTCCCCAAAGGCACAGAGTTTTATAAAGCACAGCTTTCTGACAAAAAAAAGAGTCAAATAATGTCTGAATGGGCTCTATATCCATATTGATCCTTTTGTTTGTGTAACCCTTGAAATGTTATTTGCCATAATCAGAGAAAATCTTCAATGTGCAGAGATCATTTATGAAACTCGGCTTCTTGTAAAATATAGAAATTGAAGTTGAATATTATATAATTGATTTAGTTAAACTGTTGGAACATGAGACCCACACAGTGGCTGACTTTCAACTGGGAGAGGACAAGTATGGACCTGCTATCTTGCTTTTGTATAAACCCACAAGGAAGACCTAGTGGGGGGCTGGTGAAGCAATAATCTGCCGGTGTATTTGAATCAGCCTAATTTGAATGACACAGAGATGTTGCAGTTTACAAACCTGCACCACAAATAGATAGTATAATGACATGCACACAGATGAGACAGGTAACAAGTATTTTAGCACAACTGGAAAGCAACTATCTGTATTTCCAATCACAAGGTATGTTTAACTATTAACTCATTAAGCTCCAATTGAATAGAATAGGATAGGGTAGCTGTGCTATATCTATACCATCATATGTTCAGATTTGCCTTGCGCGTTTTGATTGAGCAACTCTTCTTAGTGAATAAATGTTTCCTGAATACCAGTAAAAAACTTTCTACGGGCATCGCTATGCGGATGTTTGCGTTGTAGCTGAACAGTTTGCATATGGGTTCCCAATCACGAGTTGTGTGTGAGCACATGTCATTTGTGAAGCCGTGGACCGAATCTCATGTGCATACAGACGTGTCATGTCTTGCCACGACACTCGGATCAAAAGAGCCACACTGGGCTGTAAAGTGGGAGCAACCACCGCAGCGGTGCACACACCAATGGCAGGCGTTCGGTTCATCGTCTTCAGTCTTTATGTATCAAAGCAGTCGCTCTGCACAATGTCAGGGTTATAGATGATCTAACGTTGACGAAGAAACCTGATGTCTCGTTAAAAAAGGCACGCTTGGGCAATTAAATAAAACCGTAGTGGTAGGCGATGGCTTCATTCTCAAAATAATAGGAGCTCAACATAGAACATTTAAAATATCAAGGTCTTCACTAATCCTGTGATTGTGCAGTTGAAACGACAGAGCTTCTTTGAATCTATAGGTCAGGGAAGTCATGTTTGTTTTGAACATTTGCATCTTACCTCAACCTATTCATTTCACTTTGCTTGACGCCATCATCTCAGTAAAGGCTTCAGTCCGTGAAACGCGGCGCTCATCCCCACCACGGCCCATCACACCACCTCCTCCCTTCTGTCCAGGGCGGCCGACTGGATGGCCTTCGGACTGCGGGACCGGCTCATCATGCCCAGGGCGGCAATCTCGCCCCTGGCCTTGAGAAGTTGGTCCGTCCCCCACTGTATGCAGAGGGGGCAGGCGCAGGAGGCCGGGTGGTGCATTCCCCCCATGGGGGGGTAGAGAGTCGCCCCGGGCGGCTGGAGCCCGCCGGGCCGGCTGTGGTAGTGGGAGAGGCGCAGCGCCTCCAGGGGCCTCATGGGGACGCTGTAGGGGCTGTGGGCCGAGGCCGAGAGCCCCAGGGGGGAGTAGAGGTGGAGGGGGAGGTGCGGAAGGTGGTGTGGGATGAAGGGGTAAGGTGAGGAGGAGGAGGAGGAGGGGGTGGAGGTGGCGCGCCCCAGGAGGAGCATGCCCAGCGGGTCGACCAGGGGGTGGGGCCAGGAGAGGGAGTGTCTCTGTCGCTTGTCCTTCATCCTCCGGTTCTGGAACCAAACCTGGAAGGAGGGGGGGAGGGAGAGAGAGAGGGCGGGGGAGGGGGGAAGGGAGGATGGGATGGGATGGGGGAGGTGGGGATGGATGGAGATAGAGAAGGGGCGGGATGGAGGAAGGTTGGGATGAATGGAAATAGAGAAGGGGGGGGGGGGTGGAGGGAGATAGAGAAGGGATGGGATGGGGATGGGGGTTGGGATGGAGGGAGGGAGGAATGCTTTAATGCGACTTATACAATCACAGGATGTATTCTTATTTGATGAGACCGGTTGTGCTACTCTTAGTAGCTTGAATATATATTTGAAACAAGCAAAAACCATAAATATGACCACTGAAATGTGGACACATTAAAGTTTCAATGATGAAACTCACGATCCCAGGGGGACGGCTCTTTTGCCGATACTGCGAGCCTTTGCCACAGAGAGGTTCAATTTCGTCAGTGAAATGATTGATTTTATAGAGGAAAGTGCCAAAGCACAGCAGCACAATACAGTTATGCAAACACAATGCCAAGATTTGAGTTACCACATATTGCCATGCAATGCACGGCCATAATCCTGACTGATTTACAATTCATCATCATCATAATTGCTCCAACAGGTAACTGGAGGGGGTTCTCTGTAACTTGGCATATATTACTCACACAAATTTGACTTGAAAATAAATATACTTTGGCACTCTTTATGACATTTCCCTCGGTTCATGATAGATTTCAATTGGTTTGCAACATAAATTAAATAAATCATATTTTCTTTTTGAATTGAGTTGAATTTTTTTTTCTACGGACATTCCTGTTTCCTTTGAGCTGCGGCTGGCAGGTGTGGCAGCACTCCTTCTCATCAGCCCAGTCCGTCTGCTTGCTTGTATGTGTGTCCCTGCACTTTTTCTTTTTACTGCCTTCAAGAAAATCCCGGAAAGCGATGCTTCTAAAACGTCAGGCGGTGCCGTTTACGAGGCCTCCCCTCGCATTCCTGCTCTTCTATAAAAAACCCTCAAATAGTTGACAGAAAGGTTGGCGCATTTACGTGCATATTAAATCCGCTGCATTGGTCATGGGGGCCTCCGCGTCAAAAAGTTAGATGTCGCTAAAGCTGTCACCACTCAATCCAACTGTGTTGATTGAAACAACAAGTAAGGAGATACAACATGAAACTATATTCATTAAAAATGTCAATGTCTTGGTTACATTGTTGCTCTTGTTTTGGGGGCTGAGGCCGTGGGCTCGGATTGGCCCATTGCCTGGGCATAGGCAGGAATAGCCTGCTATAGGCAGGCCTATAGCCTGTGTATTGGCAGGACTATAGAAATACTCATTTCACCTGCAGTAATGAAAATAGCTTGTGTGCGAAAATAAGTGTCTCACCTTTATTGTCGTCTCCGGTAAATTGAGTTCAGTGGCAAGTTCACACCTCCGGGGCCTCGACACGTAGCTCTCCTTGCAGTACTCTTGCTCCAGCCGGGACAGTTGCTCGCGTGTGAAGGCCGTCCGATGCCGCCGACTGTGGTCCAGCAGGGCGCTGCGCGAGCACGGTTCCTGCTCCCCTCCGCCGTGACCGTGATGGGCAGCTACTGACGTCACTGAAAACGCCAATATAGTTTCTCCGGTTTATGCAAGGTCAATTTTGGAGACAAGATAATATTATTCAAATTGAACCAAATAAAAGTAAAACGTAGGGATTTTAAAAAGGGTTAAGGTAGGCCAATGGTAGGCTACATTTAAAATGATATATACATCATAGTTTGTTAATTAGGCCGTTTAAAGAAGACATGTTTTCATGTGTTTTGAATTTAGCAATGCTGGATACTTGTTTTTTTCCAAAAACAAATCGTAACTTACAGCTAGCCTGTCATTTCTACTACACTACTCAAATCAAAACAGACGCCATCGATCGGGGGCCACGACAACTCACACATTAGACTGCTTCTGTGGTTCTGTGCTTTTAAAGTTCAGAAGAAAAGCAAAAACAAGGTCCTTTTTCGTTTTTCCTTGTAGTCCCTTTCGTCCTATCCGTTACGTTCTCCGCCAGCTTACTGAGACATCGCAGCCTCAGTAGATTACACCAAAAACAGCTGTCTGGTCCCTTGTTGACGCAGTCACACACAAACACACACACACACACACACACACACACACACACACACACACACACACACACACACACACACACACACACACACACACACACACACACACACACACACACACACACACACATATATATATACACACACGGGCACAACATTCAAGCCAAGTTCGTTTGCACACAGACACGATGGGAAGTTTTCGTCTCCCCCCACCCTCCCCCGCCTTTTTGACCTTCTTTCCCTTCCCTCCCTACACCTTCTATTGTCCCCCACCTCTCTTTCTCTCTCCTTTCCTCTCTCTCTCTCCTTTCCTCTCTCTCTCTCTCTCTCTCTCTCTCTCTCTCTCTCTCTCTCTCTCTCTCTCTCTCTCTCTCTCTCTCTCTCTCTCTCTCTCTCCTCTCTCTCTCTCTCTCTCTCTCTCTCTCTCTCTCTCTCTCTCTCTCTCGCACGTCTTTTTATACAAGTCGTCGCTGCGGGCCGATTCAGGCTCGTCCCCGATGGGACAGGCAGGAGACGGGGCCCTCTCTGTCTGCCCCGCCAGGCGCCTGGTCCACGTGGAGGTGTTAGGTAAAGTCTTTGGTCTGCGGCTCGTCCTTTGTACTTTTTTGTTATGGAGAATTAAAGACGGGCTTGTGGCTCATGGCAGTGGCCGCCCCAAGGGGAGGTATAGGGGGAACCAACCCCTCATTGTCCTCCGTCGTTTGATGTTCCCGTTTTTTTGGAAGTCAATCATTAGACGCCTAATGTCTCTAAGTGGCAGCGAGCTGCTCACCTGGGATAAACCAACTCCGCACCACAAAATCACTGGTGATTAATCAGTACCCCTGTTATGATTTCGAAGCAAGCAATTGGATTTGAGTTCCAAATGTGATATCCGTAATCGAATTAGAGATTGAGTTCATGGTTGGTATTTGTATTTTCTGGTGTAGGCCTATGGGTATAGCCTACTGTTTCGCCCTAATCTCTTCATGGTGATGACTATGATGAACAAGATAAGCACTAAGCTTATCTCAATAACGTTTTTAATACATAGGGGCCTACACCTGCTTTTCAGCGGGAGGTATTTTCCAAGAATATACAATTGTAACTTTCGAAAAAAAGGCTATCATCTGCCATTTTACTTAATCATGTGTTCAAGAGGCATTTCTAATGTTCTGAAGTAAAACATCCATTATGATGAAACAATGCACTGTTCACCGTGGCTCCATTAGACATATAGCTGACGAACAGCCTGCATCCATCCTGTTAAACACAGTTCAGAGCAGCCTATAAATAGAACCGCTCCTGGTCTTCTTATTATGACTATCATCTGTGATGATTGTTAATCCCATGCCATATCATCGTCTAGATAACGGACAGGACACTATCGAGACATGCAGACGCCAGGTAGGGTGGAGTTCGTTTGACCAACACTATATTATTCAGGACGCAGGCTATCCCTTTTTCTTTTTATAAAGGAACAGTGTCTATAAAACGGACTCAGATAGCTGGCTATATAGCACCTTAAACACACAAACTCTGGTTTTTATTTGATATTGCTTAATTTTAGCAAAATTACACTTATTCATTAGCCTAGGAAAGTCGAACCCCGAAGGAATATATAGCCCTACTTAAATTAATAGTTTGGATGTTATAAGTGGATGTGATATTGCAGGATTACACTATATAGATTTGTGTAAAAATATAGCCTATATTCTGGAATATTGCCTCACTGCCTTGTTCTTTGGGTGGATGATTTATAAACTATCCTTCACATTTCATAAACTGTATACGTGCTATTTAATCGATAGCAAGAGCTGTCGTTTAGTGCTGAAACTACATTTGCTTCAATTATAGCCTATATCAACGATCGATGCAGATTTCCTGCAATTCCAAAGTCTTTAAAAATTCTGGGGATACATTATTATTATTATTATTATTATTATTATTATTATTATTATTATTATTATTATTATTATTATTATTATTATTATTATTATTTCAATCGTCTCGTATGGTATTAAATGGCTTTGTTTTGGCTGTTGGACCTTTTCCTGATCTTCATTATATGTTAAGACCGAGATAAGAGATTTGAATAGTACAACATCATATGAACATCAATATTTGTCAGTCCAGATGTTGTTGCCATGGTTTATCAAATGTGGTTTCTATTTACAAAATGACGAGTAAACCTGGGTGGGCACGACCGCCCCTGCCTTCAGTTTCTCCTCTCATCCCATCCTGCCCACCTGCTCTCCACAACTTGGTGTGCTGTAGGCCTACTTGTTATATCTGTCAGTATTTATGACACGAAACCATAAACTCTAAAACTGACGGTTGTAATGCACTTTTCTTTCCTTTTTTTAACGTTTCTATTGCATCAGTTTTTTCTGTATCTTTCCCTTCTCGACCTCACAGACAAATTGTGTCAGTCTCTTTTCTCTTTCCTAATCCTTAATACTTGGGTCCTCTGCTCTCCTGTCCTTTCCTCTCAAACTCTCTCTTCTCTCAATTTCTCTCATCTCCTCTATACTAAGTTGGTCTTCCTCATATCAAAGTAGTGAAATAGGGAGACAGTACAGGGTTTGATACCTACAGCAGTCGAGCCACGGCTTCTGCTGGGGTATTGTTATGCGACTTGGACAAACGCAGAAATACTGTAGGCCTACATAGGCTATGAACCGGCCGTAATAATGATGCCACTTAGTTATGGAGTCGCTGATTATATATTTCTGTTTTATTATTACATTTTGGCATATTTTATATCATTATCTTAGGTGGAATTGTAGCCCCCCCCCCACCACCATATATATTATAATTACGGCTGTTCTTCCACATTTATTCTGTAGGTCGCTCGTTTATTGAGGCTCCATGCCACATGGGGGAGCATATCATGTAACTGTAGATTAAATGAGGAAAAATCGTTAAATAAGGAAGGTGTGAAAATAAAATGATCACAGATGTGGACTCCCGGAGGAAAAAGAACATGAAAAGCTTACTAAAATCAACATTCCATGTTTATTTCCTGATGCACTGCCGCTAACTGACGCCATTCAAATGTGAGTGCTACACAACAAACATATAAGACAACTATAACAATCAATGCTAATTATTTAGCCAAGAGCTGCTGTTGATATGATGATGATATGATGCCTTCGTCTGAGCTCATTTGAAAAAGGGCTGTGAAATACAATTCACTATAATCGGTCAATTGACCTTACCAAACACATTACACTTGTGAAGGATAGCATGGTTGTGGGTTAGTAGAACCAATGATATTATACACGTTAATTAATAGTAGCTAATGTATTCTATGTGGGATTATAGGCAACACTTATTTGCACATCCCGTGTTATGTATGTTAGGCTTTTTGTCATTACAATGACAGCTAGGCCCAATTGTATTCTCTTTTCTGTAAAAGTCTTCTGCTTTATATCTCATTGTCCGAATGCTCAGGAGTAGCTTTTGGTTTAGTCCAGTGAGCACATTTCTATATGGTGAGTGAATTGGGATTTTACAGAACCGGCCATTTGAAACATTAAAGTAGTCACCAGCTTTTTCACCATACTGAACAAGCTTTTTTTCGATTTAATTTCTTGCTCCTCCGTCAAAACATGAAGCAAACGTATTACCTTAAATGGGTAATCATAAATAATAAAATCTAAATGTGCTCTGAATCTGGCTCAAATATTACAAACAGATTATTGGGAAGGAATAGCATTCCCCGAGGACACTTTGATTTCAGTCACAACGCCAACACATGGTGCCCACTGATTACAGCTCTCAAGTTGTCGCTGTGAGTCAACTATCGACTGTATAGCACCGCTGTACCAAGCGGTCGTCTTACCCTCCAATTCTACAATGCTCTCTCCATAGGATATCAATGACAGGAAAGAAATAAACAAATGTCCTATCCCAGAAAAACACACAGCATGCATCAAATCCGACTCACTAAGGAGTTGCTCAAAGCTCAATAGGAATTACAGGGATGTCATTTTCTTTATGAAAAACATTACTGATATCATGTGAGAAAGTGTTCTTATGTTTTGATTTGATTATGTTGCATAACATGCAATTTGATATCAGATTAATTATTGTTTTTAGATCATCTTGTACAATCAAGACAAGAGAAAGGCCTATTGAACAATTGTATAGTCCTATAAATGCAGACTACTAATTGCATACTTAGGGACCTTGTGCAGCTGCAATCATTTAAATGTGTTCAAAATTGAAGTATAAATCACAATGCCTCTTTGATCAGAAAACGCAGCAGTTCACACCATATGAATTGTAATAATGAGTTAACTTGCAGATACTTCAAATTCAATTCGTCAAGAACCCCAATCTTGATAAATCTGAGCGTCGTTTTATTTTTGTAATAATGTCACTGCAAACATAAATATAATAATGACTGTATAATAATAATTATATATATATATATATATATATATATATATATATATATATATATATATATATATATATATATATATATATATATATATATATATATATATATATATATATAGCCATCACCCGTCTCAACACAAATCATGACAAAGTGTGATTCAACCCACTTATCTTGGCCTAATGTACTGTTTTAAACACAAACGACCGTTTATCACGACGGATTCACACTTTTTTTTTACAAAATGATTTAGTTGGAACGCGATATACCTCATAATTTATATTTAGGTTATTTGTCATGCTTGGTTAGGCTATTTATTGTAACAATTTGGTTAACATCCCCACAAGTAAAAGCTGACAAATACAATATAGTGAAAAGAACCAATGATCACAGTGCCCTCGAAAGTTCATAAAGCACCCATAATGGTTTTAATTCGTTTTGAAAATTGTGTTTTCTAGAAAGGTCATCGTGGAGCACTTTCTATTTTGGTTTTTAAATTAAGAAATGACCATTGACAGTTGATCTTTGGTGCCTTACGCGAGAGGGTCGGATATGGCCCGCCGCTTTTCACCAGGATAATTATTTTTGCTATAAAGGACCTAACTTATAAACTTAACGAAACACCTTTGCATGAGTAAATTATATAAGCATTGTGTGGGGGGTTGTTATATATATTTTTTGGTGTAAACTCTTTGAATTTGCCTTATTCTATAGGCCTTGCACCGCACGAACCGTAGTTAAAACCGTATAACACATAGGCCTACATCATTTTTACAGAAGTTAAACAACTATGTAGGTAATCTGGCACATTTACGTTTCCTGCTGTAGGCCTACATGTTCATCAATGTGCATTTTCCTGAAATAAATAAATGAAATGGGTGTCTTTTAGGGTCTCTGACGCTGTCAATTGGTGACATTGGTTTACAACAGGAGAATATTAATTAATGATTATATAATTTTCGATAAAGCAGTTATAACCATTAACTAACAGTTAATCTACAGTTAATTTTTAGCAATGATTGAGCTGCTTATGGTGTCCATGTTGAATAATGGTGTTCACCGCTGCATATTTATGTATAGGATATACTTTTTTTATTATGGACAGTGTTAGAGAACAACCTAACCCCCTAATCAGCTTTGAAAATGTTGTGTCATGAAGTGCTACCAGAGTAAATTGAACCTTAATCCGCTTCCCCTAACATAGTGGTGCTATATATTGATGTTTATTAGCCTACTGAATTTTCTAATGTTACTAATTGTTCAGTAATTTTCCCATATTGCAGAGTGTTGCCATTTAATTTATATTGGGCTATTTGTTAATTAACTATTAGCCTAATTACAGCCATAAGATAATGGTGAACTCGGAGTCTTCTAAAGTCTATAGCGTGTTCTTGCAAAAAGGGTCAAGGAGCATATAACCGAGCAAAATTGAGATGTAGGCAACACAAAACATTAATGATTAAATGTCACACACGTTTGAGGAGTTTTTATTTATTTGCTACATTTTGCAAGAGGTAGACCTGAATATTATTGCGCTACTGGATGAATTATGAAAATACCTTTGCATCCATGACATCGTAGGGCCTTCGGTTCGGAAGGAGCCTAATTTAAAACTCATTATGCACAGAAGTGTTTCGTCACAAAATAACACAATCGCATGTTATTACGGTGGTACATTTATCATCTGAACTATCGCACAATCTTCCTGCATAGGTGCCCAAATGTGCACTATTTTTGTAATTGAGCACACTCATTCCACTCGGGTGGTCAGATAAAGGCCCACGCATAATAAACAATGTATTAATTAACATCTGTATAATTCCATGCATGGTTGTAATTATTGATTTGTGTGTCCATATCGTTTGAATACCCAGAGCAAACAATAATACGAAGTAAGGGTCACAGGCTGAATAACCGTTATAAGGGTAACACAAGCAGAAGACCAACAACTGTCTCAACGGCTGTGGATTTGACCAATGTGGTATATTCTGCTTCGACGCCCATGACGTCCATGACCTTGATCCCATTTGACATAGTGGCTGTAAAAACCGTTGCCAAGATGTATTAATTAGAAAAGCAATCATGAAGAATCGCCCACTCGGACAATCAGTTGAAAGTTGTCAACCATCATGGGTCATCATAGGTCCCCATTTTTAGCAAGACACAAGAACAGTTCTAATGCGGGGTGACGTTCACAATGCAATATTAAAGTGTATAACGGATTTTATGAGCGCACAGATCCCTAACCCTTACCAGGGATCAAATCTGTGGAACATGGGGATCTTGCGCTCGGCAAATATATGAATTCCTTGATGTCTAAGTCCTGAGCTGAATTCAAAACGCCATTATGAATTAGGAGATCAACCCCTGCACAATTGGGGGGAAATTGGTCGACCAATGAAACAAGGAATGATGAGCTTAAGAAGCAAAGCTAACCTAGGCGTTCATTGTTGTTTGGTGTTCTAACGCTGAAATGGAGGTGGCTTGCAATGACGTTGCCGTTATTTTTGATTGCTTGTAGAATACATAGGCCACTATGCATCAATTTGCACATGTGCATGTATGCACACAAAATAAAGAAATGGGCTTGCCTGTGATCACACACACGCGCACGCGCACACACACACACACACACACACACACACACACACACACACACACACACACACACACACACACACACACACACACACACACACACACAAACACACACACACACACACACACACAGTGGCGGCGCCAGAGATTTTTTTCTGGTGGTGCTATGGGGGTGCTCGGCGTTTTACTGAGGGTGCTATGAAATTAGGGTGATATCATATGAGTCTCATTTTTCTCTACTACAACACCTCCCCACCATATCGTCACATATGTTTACACGTTTGCTCTCTAACGGGTCTTTGGGGTACATAAAAAGCGCCATTCAAATCGATCGTATTATTATTGTCAGTAGGCTACTTCTGACGGACGCGCACAAAGCCGCGTTCACATCCGACGGTCAAAATGGATGCAGCATGTTATAGATAACGTAATCCGAAATACTTCACTTACTTCAGTGTGTGGATTAAAGTTTGCGCCAGATGACTACCAGGTCACCACTACCATGAGCGACAAATTAAACTAAACATACCAAGTTCAATACACTTCTAACTAAAGACGGCAGATTAGAACGTCAGATATAATTAATTTAAACAGGCAAAGAGTCAGAAATGCTTTCAAATAGATTATATTATTTTAGGTCACAATCAAAACATGAAACCAAACAGTAGGCACTCAAAACCACAATAATAAGATATCAAAAAGTGTATCAAAAAGTGCACACAAAACTATGCTTAAAATCCTTAAGAAAAACCAAAATCCAGGCAAGCCAGCAGATCAGGTGTCAGTTTCCACCTAAACAAGAACAATGTGACAGAAAAACACATTGTAAACCCAATTGCAAAAACCCAGCAGAATGCAACAGACAACACGGAAAAATCGTTCACTTACCTACGTCTTCATAACAGGACAATGCGCCTGTTGTTGTGGTTGAGAGCGAAGGCATCTATGATCCTGTCGATGTCCAAAGCCCGTGCTCGCAGAGGGTTAATCGCCAGAAGTGCAAGGTCACTGGTTCGGCCATCCCCACTGCTATTCCTCAGGTAGCTCTTCAAGCGACGCAGACAAGAAAAACTGCGCTCGCAGCTCGCAGATGTTACAGGCAGGGTCAGAGATATGGAGATCAATTTGTAGAGGTCCACGAAGGCGTCTTTGTAAGGCCGCATAAGGGATAGGAACTCCTGGTTGCTGTTAATGGTGCATCCTTGCTCTTCCTTCCTTTTCAGGAGCCGGCGAACTTGATGGAGTTCTGCACACAAATTCTCCTCGCTGACCCCATAATGGCGAGCCATGGGCAGAATAACTTGCTTGTCAAGGAATGATGGGTGATTAGGGCTTAGGGCTGGCAAGCCTGCCAGTACACCATTTGCTTCGATGGAAAAGCGTCGCCGGAGTTCCATTAACAACCTGTCTAAGACAGGATAGAATGACTGAGTTTTCAGTTCATCCATGCTGCCCATGCCTGGTCTTTCTATCGGGGCCTCCACAATAAAGCCCTCCAGATGTTTAGCTGTTTGGGTCTGCCTTTTCTCACGATGTACAGTAGCTATCCCGGTATTAACGCACATGTCTCCTGCCTGCTTACGGATTGCTGCCCAGTTGTCATCTGTACGTTTCTCCGATATGGCCGTGATCACAGATTGGGCCAGGTCATCCGCTGTCAAGAGATCGAAATTGGGAGACTGTAGCGCATCGGACATGAATTTGGTAGTTCTAAAAACATCCTCAAAAAGAATTAAATGCAGAACAAACTGCTCATCCATAAGGGAACTGACAGATTTAGCCTCTGTCCTCCGTTTCGCATTCTTGTCGCGAACAGTGTCACGCAGGGTAGCGATGATAGCCGGGAGAGTTCTCTTGACTGCACAGATAGCATCATACTGGCATGCCCAGCGAGTGTCACTCAGTCTCTTCAGCTCTATGCGCTGTGCCGTTGAAAGTTCCCTTTGTTTCTTCAGAAAGAGATCGTGCACCACTGACCCCGAAAAAAACTTGTACAGTGTTTGCAACGTCTCAAAAAACTCAGCGGCAGCATCTACATTATGCACACAGTCCACCAACACCAGGTTAAGCCTATGAGCATGGCAGTGTATATAAACTGCTTGCGGCACCTCTCTTCTGAAAAGTTCTTGGACTCCGTTGTTACATCCAGACATGACTGAGGCACCATCATAGCACTGGCCAACACAACAATTCAGGTCAATACCGCACCGACTGAGCGTCTGCTTGATGCTTGCAAAGAGCGAGTTTGCGTCTAGTCCATCAGCTGGGGTGAAATGCAAGAATTCCTCCACCACTCTCTCTGATTCCGTGTTCAAATAACGCACGATCACTGAAATTTGCTCTTTTTTGCTGATGTCTTTGCTTTCATCCACCAAAATGGCAAAATGTTCAGCGTCCTTAACCTCATCCCTTAATTGTTTCCTAATCATTTCTGCCATTACATTGATGATCTCATTCTGCACGTCATGGTGCACATACTTTGCATTTGACGGGTTGTTATCTGACTTTTTCTGAACGGTTTTGTCAAATTTTCCAATTACAGACAGCAACTCGCGGAAATTACCCCTGTTTGCTGAATCCTCATCTTCAATGTGGCCTCGCTGTGCGATCCCCTGACAGGCAGTATAGCGCAAGCTTTCCACAACGCCCATCATGTACCTTCTGTTTTCCTGGATCAATACCGAATGTCCTTTATCCAGCATATTTGTTATTTTTGAACCGCTTTTTGCTTTTAGCTTAAACTCAGTCCATGCCTCCATGGCAAATTTGTGTCCCATACTTTCGTGATGGCCCTTAAAAGATGCTGTTGCTTTCCGCCAGTTATGAAAGCCACTGGTTGTATACGTTGGCTCCCGATGAAACCCGTGCCCTCCTCCACCGAGAAAATGCCTGCAGGCAAAGCAAAAGACGGCATCCTGGGATACACTGTATTCCAACCACGGATATGGTTCCATCCAGCCCTTGCAGAAACTTCTTTGCTGGACTCCAAACATCCGAGTTGGATATTTGTGTAATGTTGGTATTTTCGGACCATCCTGGGCGTTCATGCTTAAGTCACCCAGGGTGCTAGCATCATGGCTAGCAGCGGCGCCCTCAGTAGAGGTGAAGGGTTGACTACTTGGACCAGGACTTTCCTCTTCTTGTTCTACATCAGAATCATCCACTACCTCCTGCCTTTTTTCTTCCTCTTGAACGTCTCCTTCAACTCGAGGATTTTTTCGGATCAAATACCGATCCATTTTCGTGATTTTGTGACCACTTGATTTAAAATTAATTGACCGATCGCCAGGATTACTGTTACTTAGCCGTTAGCCTACTACTCATTTGAACAATCACGTTCACGCACGCGGCACGCCACGCCACGTGTCTGTGTCGTGCTACGTGAACAATCTGTTTATTTCAATCTGTTATTTTCTTTTGTGATTAAAATATTATTATCACACAATACATTTTATTAAGAACTCAGAATGATTTTTTTTTTTTTTTCTTATTTTACCATTATTTTCTTGGGGGTGCTATGGGGGTGCTATGGCCAATCTAGGGGGTGCTCTAGCACCCCCTAGCCCCCCCCTGGCGCCGCCACTGCACACACACACACACACACAGGCATGCACGTCTGGCACGCCTTTCCTCACAGCCCCCTCCGTTATTAAACGCTTACAAGGTCAAGTTCAAGGACAACCTGCATGGGTTTTGAGGCTCCAATCAGGCACGCGGGAACGCGCCCTCACACATGCGCACAAGACCCAAACGCGTGCACACACACACACACACACACACACACACACACACACACACACACGCACACGCACACGCACACACACACACACACACACACACACACACACACACACACACACACACACACACACACACACACACACACAAATGCAAACGTGCAAAATTAAAGAAATGTCGAGGAGGATATCACGAATGTTAAAGACTTATTTTTTAAACAGGCCGATGTTAGTCAATAAGTAATGACAAAATCATTTGCAGCCTTAAATAATTATCTTATGGTATGTTTGAGTGGTTATAGTTTTTCCACAATGGAAAATATGTCGCAGTAAAGTTTTTGTTGATGTTCGATAGGTAGGTGGCCCCGCAACGATGTTCGAGAGCCATATGCCCCGTCAAAATGTAACCCCTGGGCACATAGCACCAAACACCAAAAGAGGGCACCCATAATATAATATAATAGAATAGAATTGAATAGAATAGAATAGAATAGAATAGAATAGAACAGCATATAATATTGCAACTGCATCAGCATGTTAGGGAGATGTTCAATTCTCAACCAACTGCATGGCGCTACCCCTGTCTTCAGGCCTACACGCTCGTTAAGTCGAATGAAGTTACTATACATTGTAATAAATAGCCTTAGGCATTCTACCTGTCTTTGGCATTCACTAGTTATATAGTGGAGAGTGACAATTGCTGGATTTGACCGAGAATACTTGCACGTGTAGACAGTGGCGGGCCGTACTATTAGGCAAACCAGGCATTTGCCTGGAGCCCCAGGCCCCATAGAAGGTTTTTGGGGCCCCCCAAAATGCCACAATGCATATATTTTGTCCCCATATTTATTATTTTTATAAAAATCTCTTCACAATAGTAGCATCGGGATGTCTAATTACTCATATTTTGACGATCTTTCCGTGTGCACCCCCCTTCAGTCTGCACTACATGGACTATTCCATGTTACGCTCATCACGCGTATGCAGAAATGATGTCAAATTCAAAACAGTAAGCGGTAAGAGAGAGAGAGAGAGAGAGAAATCGAGTGAGACATAAATCGAGTGAAACATGAAGCGATCGTACGAAAGCGGGTCACATAAAAATAAGAAGAAAGACCAAAGGCAGGACTTGCTTTCAAAGCTGCCAAAGCTATCCAGCTTTTTTACAGACACCGCACTGTTAGCGGGACCGTCGGCGGCTCAAGAGCAGCCGTCAACGTTGTTTTCTGTCACGTTACTGCTCCTTTCATTCCAAGTGGCTCTGGCTCAGCCAGCAGCGATGCTAATGACGTGTGTCAACAAACTGACGGAGATTATGCACAACTGGTAGTGAATATTGCTCATTCTCCGTCTTCCACTTCGGTTATTGAAATTGATGACAATAACGATAACAATGACTGCGAGACACATATTCTTGTGGATGACCCAGCACTCTGGCCCAAGCTGCTGTGTCTTGGGCAGGCGCACACATATTCTAGTGGATGACCCAGCACTCTGGCCCAAGGGCCGCAGATTCACAAAAGCATACTATAATGAAAAATGATGAGAGGGTGAACAGGTCTTGGTTAGTCTAGTGAAAGTGCAGACCGTGTTTTTTGCCTTTGTTGTTGCCTTTTTGGAAAACAAAAACAACTGAGTGAGGAAGGATTTAAACACTGGAATAACCTTGCAATGCATCTAATCAACCATGAAAGGTCTGAAGAGCACAGGAAAAATACTGATAGCTGGAAGCAGCTATCAGTAGGTTTCCAGTAGGTCACAGCATATAGCTGCTGTGACCTACTGGAAACCCTCAGGTAAATGATGACATAAGGTTAACAGTCAGTGTAATGTGTCAACATAACTAATCTTATTGTTTTGTATGTTATTCTCAATTTGTAAATAGATAATTAACATTTGCATGAAAGAAGGATAGTGACTTTTGTTCATCCCTTGTATGGAGTATCTCATTATGCGACATAAGGTACAATAGACCGGTAGATGCAGGGGCCCCTAAATTACTGTTCGCCTGGAGCCCCCAAAGGGCTAAGTTCGCCACTGCGCGTAGATAAGCTTTTTAAGCGCCTGCCGGCTGGGTCGTGCGTCTGGCAGCGGCGGTCTCCATCCAATAGTCCAATACTTTTGTTTTGCGCCCTGATTTGTTGTCAATACATTTTATAATCAACTGGCAAGGGCTATTTATCAAGTCAATCTTTTAAGGTTGATTCAAAATAGAAACCCTGATATAATGTTGCATTTAAGAGGACATACAAAATATGGCCTATGTCTAATCTTTTTCCGACAGAGTATAATTTCACTTGGGAAAAAACTGTTTCGATTTCATGGATTACCTTTAATGATTAATCTCCATTCCAAATTGGATAGATAGAATAACGGTACAATGTTCAATTCAGATTTCAGTTATAGGAACAAAAGATACGAGATGTTATCATTTCACATTAATCTAGTCTGCCACTGTACAAATTATTTTCCAATTGTGGTTTTCTTTTGCAATTAAATTCAATGACAAATAAAGTTAATTTACCAAGCCTTACTTACAACCTCTGCCCGGAAAAGCTATGAGATGTTCTGTTTATTGAATTTAATTGGAATGGATACAGAGGACGAGAGAGATAATACGTTATATTAAACGTTCACAAAAAAGTGACAAATATTATGATTTTTCCCAACATTCGGCCCCTTTACGAACCAATTGCGTCTTGAGCCGCCGGTAACGTGCGGTCGTGCGGTCATTTGGAGCAGTGCGCCATTTAGACCACAATAACCAACAATCAATGATTCAGCTTGAGATCCATGGTCTACGAATATTTTAAGCTTGACTTTAAACAAGAAATCATCGTTACAGAAAACCATGTATGATAAGCCTCGTAAGAAATACTCTAATTTGTTTTTGAAAGTTTAACCGTTTAAGCATTTTGAGTTCCAAAAGTTCTGCATAAATATAGACTTTAAATCAGTGTATTGGATTGATGAGTTGAATATAAGTTCGAATGAATTGTATTTAACCTTTTATAAGGTTAACACAATGATTGCTTCTAATGTGGGAGATCTGACTGCACTGTTGGGACTAAATTGTCCTCCCCCATGTGCAGGTGGATAAATTCAACTGTAACCTCAGTAGTTTACACACCCACTGTACTTGTGCTATGTTGAGTTAAATTTGTCAATCAATTGTATCTTTTTCATCAGTCCAAGGTGAATAACCGTTTCAAGGTATTGTATCCGACCCGTATCCAATGGAAGCGATACTCCTTTCTCTTAAAAGGAAGGGGATGTCTCCAGAGAGTAAACTATCCATTCTTGCCTATTTTCTCATCTGATGTTTTAAAAATACAACAAATACATCTCAGAATTTAAAGTTGTATTTCTTTCAGGATTATTGAAAGAAACACAATCACTCTCTAAAAAATAACAGTGCGCGATGTTGAAGCATATAATTGGAGTTGTAAGCTCCTGGTTAAATTCAAATTCTGGTTAATGATTCTTGAATGTGCCGTACATGCATATCGTCATGGCGTCCCACTGCGCCACGCACCCTCACAGACTGCATGGCGTCAGCTGAGCCATCTGCACGGTGGCACTGTTTGCCTTTGTCTGTTGTATGTTAAGGGATGACCCACAAAGATAGACATAAACAGAGAGAGACACCCAGAGAGAAGCAAGAGAGAGCGAGAGAGAAAGAGAGAAAGAGAGAGAGAGAGAGAGAGAGAGAGAGAGAGAGAGAGAGAGAGAGAGAGAGAGAGAGAGAGAGAGAGAGAGAGAGAGAGAGATGCACACCACCACACAGAAGCTGCCCTCGAGACATGCAAAGCCCTTGAACTTGAGAATGTTTACTGCAGCAGAGACAGGAAGAAGAAATGAATGTGTGGGTGTGTGTGTGTGTGTGTGTGTGAGTGTGAGTTGCGGGGGGGGGGTCATCTTGTCTGCCCAGCTCTATAACTGCTACGACAGGGAGGGCCAGACTTCCCCTCCCCATATCTCCTTATTTGTCTCATGTTCAACTTGGCCTTGACCTCCAGAGCCCAAACTGACCTCCACAGACACTTTGGAGAACGGCTGTCTGTCTTGGCTTTGTGTGTGTGTGTGTATTTGTGTGTGTGTGTGTGTGTGTGCGTGTGTGTGTGTGTGTGTGTGTGTGTGTGTGTGTGTGTGTGTGTGTGTGTGTGTGTGTGTGTGTGTGTGTGTGTGTGTGTGTGTGTGTGTGTGTGGCCAGCCTGTTGGAGGTTTTGGCTGTTGCCATGCAGTACAGAGCTATATGGTGGGCTATATGGTGGGATGTTTGAAGGAAGCTTGGATCTGGTTCGAAAATCTTTAAAACTGAACCAGACATGGTCGGTGAAACATATCCAAAGCGTAACTAATGTTGCAATGGCAATTCCAAGTCCTTGCAAGAACTTGATTGTGTTGCATTAGGCAAGAATATGTGCTGTTCAATTAAAGTGTAATTCTATTTTTTAATGTGGGTTTGTTTTTAAGCATTTGGCATGTTTAACAGGGACAGTAAATGAATATGCAGCAATTCAATTTTAGTCTTTACTCTTAAAACTATTCTGCCAACATTTTCAACAATTATATTCATGTTGATTATCAAATCATTCGTTTGAAATGATGCATTGCTATAAATATTTCTGCAGATTCAATTATTGAACCGCGCAGTCTTACATGTCCGTCTTCTCTAAATGTTGTAGGCCTAGACTGAAACAACGAGTATTATTTAGTCAATTTAGATTAGTAATGGCAGGAAAACATTTAAATTGGCGGTAAAACTATTAAATCTTCGGTAATAGTTTGAAGCATGTGTATCTCTACAAAGATTTGCGATTTTACTTTAGTCTTGGACTGCAAAGCACGTTGCCTAAATCGGATTACCAAGAGTTTTTTGTAAATAACCAACAACTCCATTTTGATGCTTTGACTATGTGTATGGCATATATGACATATGGCTTTATGTTTCTTGATGGTAAACCATCATGAAACACATGGAAGTTATGCACAGTGTGCGCTACGGTATCTGCCCCTTAAAATGGAAATTGGAAATAGGTAATTCATAAGCCTGTTTGAAATGACCACACAAAAAAATCTAAAATGAAATGTTTCCTGGAAACTTTTGCTCTGTAGTCATTATTGTTGAATCTTAAAACCATCATATCTTCATGCATCCCGATTACGCTTTCTTGGGCGCTGTTCCTTGAGCAATACATAGGCCTACGTGTCGCAATGAGCACAGTGAGCGTTTTATGAATCAGAATCGTATCTTGAGCTTGCGTATTGGCCTAACTGATGGTCTTATTAAATCGTGATACATTTTTTCGTGTTCAATATTGGTCATTAAATGTAGGCTATATATTATTGCCGGGAGTTTAAAGATATTGTGCATTTGGCCTTTTACATTATAGCACTGCTCATTAAAGAACAAGCACAAAGCGGCAACCAGAATCCCCCCAATAAAGGCCAAGATGCATTAAAGCAATGCAAGCAAAATATCTTTAAAAAAAAGGCAAAGGCTTGCATTTCACGTCACCTGCAACATATGTTTTTCGTGACTTCCTGATAGTTATAAAAATGTGTATAGTCATATTGTACGGAATCAATGACCTCAATTATATAAAGCGTTGCTTTAAATTTGCCGAATGGTGATTTAGCCTAAGTTTTTAATTCATAATAGACCTATATTTCTTCGAGATAACACATTTTTGATAATCACAACTTTTTCACGCACTGCAAAAACGATATGATTGTTTTGGAATGCATTCTTCCAACTTGGTTGATTAGGATCCTTTATTTAGGTTTTTCTAAAGTCGTTTGTAGAAAAGTGTAATCAGACAGGCAATGCAAAACGGAATTTGCTGATGCTACTGTCGTGCCATAGCTCAAGCCTAATAAAAGTACATTTATGTGACAATTCCGAGTATTTTTTTTCTGTCTGGTCACATGATCCGGCAGGCTCCTCCAATCGAGAGGCGCACACCCGTCCCGCGCTCTAGGCTCATTGCGTCAAGGCTGCGGCTGAGATGTAACGCGAGGTCTGGGCAGGATCTTGAGTATTTGCCTTAGAGTTTGACATTGACATAGAACTCAAGATTTCATTTTACGCTCTCAGCTGCATCATCAAGGGCACTTATCTGCGAGCGTAAAGGGTAGGATACATGCGCATGTGCACACAACCGTGTCCAATGTAGGCCTGTGTTGTTTTCATAGTGCCCCAAAGGAAAATTTGTTTTATTTATTTAACAACAAAAAAAAGCAAGGAAAAGACGAACTAAGGGAAATCGGAGGCTCATATGACCGCCTCCCTGGTGCTAAATCCTCGCTGGCCGGCGGATACTGTGATGTTTGTGTATGACAATAACCTGGACGACCTTAATAAGAACATGGAAGGATTCGTAGGCAGCGGGAACTTTGCATCGGCCAGTCAGTGCCGTAATATTATGGCCCATTCGGCGGCCGCAGCGGCTCTCGGTGGACACCCGTCCGGATTGGTGCACCCTTCTACCGGCTACTCTACATTGGACGCCCCTGGCTCCAGCCCCAGTGAAACGGCCACGTCTTCTGGAAAACCGTGCGGATCCGGCCCGTGTCCAGCCGCCTCGATGCCACATCAGAGCTCCTCTGCAGCATCCGCTCTACCGTACAGTTACTTCGGTAACGGCTATTATCCGTGCAGAATGGGGCGAGGTGCCCTCAAGTCGTGCACTCAGGCTGCCGGAGCCGCTCTCAGCTATTCGGCAGCAGCAGAGAAGTACATGGACACCCCGGTGAGCAGCGATGACTACTCGAACCACCGAGCCAAAGAATTTGCTTTTTACCACGGCTACCCGAGCCCCTATCAATCCATGGCGAGCTACCTCGACGTGTCTGTGGTGCAGACCCTCGGTGCTGGGGAGCCCCGCCATGACACCCTCCTACCGATGGACAGCTACCAGCCCTGGGCTCTCACGAACGGCTGGGGTGGCCAAATGTACTGCTCCAAAGACCAGGGCCAGGCGGGGCACCTTTGGAAGTCTGCTCTGGCGGGTGAGACCAAAACCCTTTTAAATCATAACTTGGATATGTTTCTATATATTGAACATTAGATCATCATTATTTTCTTGCTCAAAAAAATCATTGTTGACTGCATGTGTGGTGTACAATTATACTTTATGCAATGCTTCGATAGCATGAAATAGTTTTGGTGGAGGCCTTAATGCTTCTTTCAGCTTGTACATGCTTATTGAAAATATGTGAAATGAATGCCAAATGAAAATATGCGATAGGCCATAGGTTCCAACTTGGTTGTGGATTGTGGGCAGGTCCACCATGTTGGTCTGTGTGTGTGTTTGTGTGTGTGTGTGTGCGTGTGTGCGTGCGTGCGTGCGTGCGTGCGTGCGTGCGTGTGTGTGTGTGTGTGTGTGTGTGTGTGTGTTTGCGCGCACACGCACCAATTATATTTGTTCCACGTACGCGTTAAAATAAAGTAATCGCGCCAACAACGCGACTATTACAGTTGTTTATCAATTATTTTCAAAAACTCAAAACGAGATTTCGATTGAATTGTGCTAATTTCGCCCTTTTCCCCGAGTCAACAGATGCAGTGGGGCACGACGGATCGTCTTTTCGTCGAGGCAGGAAGAAAAGGATACCCTACACCAAGCTCCAGCTCAAGGAACTGGAGAAAGAATATGCTGCGAACAAATTCATCACGAAGGACAAACGAAGAAGGATCTCAGCAGCCACTAATCTGTCGGAGAGGCAGATCACCATTTGGTTTCAAAACAGGAGGGTGAAAGAGAAGAAATTCGTTGCCAAAGTCAAAAGCACTGCACCATAGAACCCCTTTGTATGCCAATGGCCAAAAACGTCCACGATCAGCATCCGTGTTTTGGACAAAGAAGAACGTGGATTTACTTAATTTGACATCATATCAAAAAAAGGGGACGATATGACGACATTATACTCGACGATGTGGGACTTGGGGTTTCAATTCACCCTATAGGTTCACTTCACCGAAAGCTCTTTCACAATGAACAATGATAGAAAAAAAAAAAACAGACTAAGAACTCGAAGAAATGAGCAAAAGCCATGTAGGACATGCTTCTAGAGACATGGTGTTCAAACAGCACTTAATTTGCCTGCTTTGTCTTATAACCTCGTTCGTCTACACTCTTGTCTGTCTATAACGTCCTACATTTACGTGTGCATGTTTGTAATGTAAGTATTGTCGGCATCGATTAGAGTAGCAGAAACCTATTATACAATCATATATATATTCATTCTGTTTATAACGCTTATATATACAAAAAAAAATATGGTGGAATGCTTAATAAATACTTTAAATCCTCTACAGCTTTCGTTGTAACCACCATTTTTCCCATAAAAGCATGCAATGTAGAAGTTTGGTTCGACCGACAACAGATTGCCTCTGCCAGCTTTTGGGACATTTTATATTTTTACTCGAATATTAAAGAATGTTGCATTATGCCCATAATTATTTTGTCAACAGTGTGCTTGGTCTGAGACATTTAGAAAGGGTTTCAACCTGGGTTGATTTGCAAGACAGATTGAATAAAGAAGAATACAACGTCCTATCTACTTCTAAATTAATTATTATAGAATATATTATAGCATTGCTATAATAATAATAATATTGCTAGTTCATTAGGCCATGCCATCGCCTAAACTTGTGTCTAAAATGTGAGCCTTATAAAATATCAATATACCATCCTCGGTTTCATATACTGATCTAAAATATGTGTCTATATATGGACCTCTGCGTTCGTGGCAGTTTCTTTGTAATTTGTTTGTATTTTTCCTGATAAGAGGATGCGCAAACGAGGAGCGCAGACCAAACGTCATACCCTTGACCTTAGACGTCAGTCCCTTTGAATAATAAACCCAGTGCTGCTCTTATACCTGGACCAACACCATAAACGTGGTGTTGGTCGAGTTTATAAACGAGTATTTTAGCCCTTAATCTCAAATCTTAAATAAACACAGAACTAAAAAGTCGAGACAGACCCACGCCTTAAGCCTATGGCTCTACTCGCCCTGACGCACGCGTTGTACTTTGAGATTAGATACATTCAGAGGTTCTCTGGACTGTATGATACAACTCCAGTGCGGTACCTGCTCCCCAAAATGGGTAGATTTACGTACCGTGTCTCGCTCTTTACGATCTATTGATGGGATTTACGTCTGCACCATCGGCAATGCCATTGTCCACGATGAACAGAACTGTGCCAGTGCATTGTGCATCGACCTGTGTTAGTAGGTGTGGAATAGTGGCCTTTAATTCAATTTTGTCTAGACGCGATGGAGGAGGCATCGGTCAAGGTTATGTGATGGGACTCGTGGAGACACTTTCAATAAGCGTGTTTCTTATGATACCGCGTCATGTGTTCTACATTGCATCCTTGTGGACCCGGTGACGTTTTTTCTAAAAAGCAGTTTCCTTCCTTAACACAATGCAATAATAAAATAGCCATAATAATAAGCTACTGTGCTATTTTCGTAGGCTAATAGATGAATAGGCGTATGTCGGTCGTCTTTATAAAATGCACAAAACATTTTCGAAAAGCAGCGTTACGAATTGGTCATTTGCGCCTGACGAAGGCCCTTTGTCTATTATTTAATTATCCTACACTATTTGAATAAGATAGGCATGAAGACGAGACGAGTAATAACAGATTCGATGTTTACATGGGATAGGACCATACGGAAGATAGGCCCCTATTTTGGCTCAATTTTGAGAAAGGTTAAAGTTCATGTAACAAATGTTTAATGAAAATATATTGCAATGGTACTACTGGCTTTTAAGCATAATATAGCATAGACAGATATCACAACACAATATCAATTCATATAGAGCCTTGGAGTTCCGCTCGGACATGAACCTAGTCTAGTTGCGGTATTGCGGGTACTAAAGTTTAATTGCAATCTCTGTAGCCATATTTGCTAAACGAACAATACCATCCCATTCCCCCCACGGAAGAAGCTCCAACCAAGCCTTGAAGCCATAAAGTTTAAGCTGTAGGCTATGTGGCCTTTAGTCCAAATACCAGAGCAGAGAGGAGGAAGGTCTATTGTTCAGATTGCTCTCAAAATTAAGACCCCATATCTTTTTTAACCTGAAAAATTATGGGTTGTAGGTCATCAATTCAGGATCCATGCATTCGGATCTCTTCTTAGGAACTCGATGCAATAGAAAGTGAGTTATGGCGTTGCTTCATTCGGCCAACATGAACTAGAACTAGGCTGCTGTTACAATCATTCGCATTTTCTGACATATTTACCACAATAAGGTTTTACTGTGTAATGTAATACAGATTGGCCTACCACACATTTCTTCCGAATCTGCATTGCGACCGAAACGTAGGTCTACCACAAACAGCCACAGTTTAAAAAAGCAGTTAGAGAGAAACGAACAGTGATGTGTGTGGAACACAAACTATGGACTTAGTCTGAATCACGTTTTTGTAAACCCTAACTTATTGGGCGACTTTAGTTATGTCCGTAGGCTGAGTGAGCGAGTTGGCCTACGCATAGTAATAATGGATATGTATCCTCAAAATGGGGGACGTCGCTGCAACATTGCAACAAGAAACCAATGAATAAAATATAACTTAAATATTATTGGGGTATTATTACTTATATTTTGGGTGAGTCTAATGTCCAAGCTACAAGTATCACACACACACACACACACACACACACACACACACACACACACACACACACACACACACACACACACACACACACACACACACACACACACACACACACACACACACACACACACACACACACACACACACACACACACAATTAGACGTTGTATTCTGTTCTCCATTCTATTATATCATCAGCCTCTCCATGCAGCCCATAGAGAACAGCTCATACGAGGAATGCAGGATACATGCTCGTTTCTCTGTTTCAAGTTCACGTCCACCTCCGAGCCTCCACCATTTTACCGCCTTCCCCTCACTCTCTCTCTTTCTCCCTCTTCTCTCCCCCCCCCCCCCCCCTCCTCTTTCTCCCCGTACGCTCTCTCTCTCTACAGATGTCTCCCCTCCCCCCTTCTCCTTCTTGCCGTCTGCATTGCGGACAGCCTTTTGTTTCCGTGGTGGACATAGCAGTTGAACTTGAGACAGACACCTTGTAAACCACAAGTAGTCTGGGGCCTGTCTGGTCTGGCGATGCGGTGGGGGTCACTTGACACTGGACGCTTGACGCTGGACACTTGCTCCCCAAAAATGATACGCTCCCTTGGCCAAACTTACGCGTGTATGATGTACCATAAGCAACCCTAGGCTGCATGGTCTTAAAACTAACTAAATTATCCCCCGCCTGTTTGTCACATGCGCAAGGTCGATTTTGGGAAGGGTGGATGGAGGGTGTTGGATGGGTGGATGGATGGAGGGAAGGCGCTGGACAGAAAGTAAGAAAACATTTACCCCTTATGTATAGGTGTGTAGCCGAATATATAAATGGACAGATTCATGGATATACAGAGAGAAGAAATACAGTAATTCACAACAACAATAATAGCCTTAGCCTGTAGGCTAAGATATAGGCCATAATAAGAACGAATAATTACAACACCATAGCTATCATAAGAATAATTAGAATATCTAGTCCATCAGTGGTATTGTTGAGATAAAGTAGTTATTCATATAAACGTCATATTTACAATAATATAGGCTACTATGAATACTACCAGACTACCAGAATTCACCAACACAGTACACATCACCATTTTGAACGAAGTGCACGATTTTATTCAGGTTAATATTGTGGGTGTCAGTTTGCGGAAGGAAACAGACGCTCACTGAAGCTCAGTGAAGTGATGCCCCGCTTCACTGGAGTAAAACAAGTAAATAGAGCTGAATATGAGGATATCGTGGCTTGACCACCGCATAGTCTATGTCTGATCTTCGATAATTATGTCTCAATTAGGTGGCCAAATAGCCTGAAAATATTAGATTTTCTTATTATTTTTCACCTCCCAGTTAGGCCCTTGAAAACCCCAATTTTGCAAGAGAACGTTAATAATGTAGGCCTATACTGGAGGATTGTTTGGTAAAGCATAGGACGAATAAACATTTACACAGCATCTTGGGGAGTCTTTTAGCATGTGTCAATAATCTTGAATCTTGAATCAAATATCTTATGAATACCATCAGACGAAAGTACAAACAAGTCGTAACAGCAGCCATAGGGCCTTTGTGGTTATTTTGACCGAAACGAACCTTTTGGAAAGTTATCAAGATATGATTTTGCGCGTATAGGCCTGGTCAATTTTTTATTTCTTTGTTTTAGCATTGGCGAGCTATATTTATTATCTAATGTTGGAACGTTTCTATTAAAAAGTACAATTATACAACATCTACAATTTTGTAGACACGTCACCACTCTACTTTCATTGCAGATACTTTTCGAGGTAGGCCTAATTATTTTGCATAAGTTGTATTCAGCAATTTGTAAGATATTCCGTTTAACAGCAGCGTTTATGACTTATGTATAGAATAGTTTTTTACAACTTTAGGCCTACGAATTACTTC